>NW_006797504.1:315645-330674 GCF_000442215.2 Lipotes vexillifer | reverse complement strand
ATATATAAAACTGAATCACTTTGCTGAACACCTACAGCTAACACAATATTGTAAGTCAACTATATTTCAATTTAAAAAAAAAAAAGGAAAAAAATGCAGATTGCCAAAGGGGCCCAACTGAGTCAGTGGGACAGGCAGCTTCCACCTCCAGGGCTGCCCTATACCCTCTCGTTCCCTCGTTCCTCATGAATATGAATACATCTATTGAGTCCAGATCGGACAGCAGACTAAGTGCTTTTCTGCACAATCTCATCTAATCATCACGACCTAAAGATGCATTGTTAGCCCATTTTACAGATGAGGAGTCCAAGGCTCAGGGAATAACTTGAAGTAACTGAACCAGATCTGACTGGTTCCAGAGCCTCTGTTTTGTGTGATGCCAGGCGGTCTGCCTATTGGAAATGCATACACCCCACACACTTCACAGTTTAATCGCTCAGACCCAGTGGCGGTGGGGTGATGTTGTCTGTGGGAACATCCCGAGTGAAGTCTTTGCTGGGGAGGTTGTTGAAGGACATACCTTGAGTGCAAATGCTCAACTTGGAAAACTTGTTGGAAAGAGTAGGCAGGCAGATGGGCGTCATGGCCCTGGCGGGACACCCTGTTGAGGTTCCCCAAGATGGGAATGGGCAGACATCTCCCTTCATTCACAAGCTTCTGCTTTGAGGACCCCCAATCTAGCCGGGGGCCCTTGGCAAAAGAACAGCCCCACGTGGGAGCCTCGCCCTGGCCTGCCAGCCTTGGAGGGGCCCTGTCTTGCCCCGTCACACCCTTGTTATCCAGACCCAGCAGCCGTGGGGAGGGAGGGCGGGCGGGATGGAGGGACCCTGCCTGGGAGAGCTGTGCTCTGCACCTGCCGAAGCCGAGACTTGTCAAGCCACTTCACCAAACTTCTCTCCTGCTGGTCATAAGATGAACTAGCCCTGGAGGTGGTGGGACGATAAGCCGGCATCCAGAGCCCCCCGGAGAGGCCTCAGGTCACCCCAGTCATAAATCAGTGTGTGGGGAGCCGGCACGCAGGCCCCGGTGAGGCATGGTCAGATGGTCCCAGCCCAGCCCCAGACGCCTGGCCGTCTGTACACTCCATCTCTTTGAAGACCGCCAATTCCCCTGCAAGGAAGGGTCTCTCTGCCCTCTGTGGATGAGAGAGGCTGCCTCACCTGGCAAAGTCAGTGCAGGGTCAGGGAGGGGCTTCCCCCTCCCATCCCCCACCTCTTGCTGCCCATGTGTGCTCTGCCCCAGGAGATGCGGAGGTCTGGGGGGAGGACCTCAAAGGGTCCTTGCTGCTTCTGCCGCTCAGGGGTGGACCCACAGCTTCCCAGCCTCCCCGTCTCCTCCCTCAGGGCTGCAGCTCCGGGTCAGTTTGGCCAGGCAGGAGGTCCAAACTCGGACGGGGCTCGGGGACCCGGGGCTGTGGCCTTGGCTCTGTCACTAAGCAGCTGGTGACCTTGGGCAAGGCCTTCACCGCTCCCATCCTCCGGCCCGGGTATCTTACCTGCTCCCCCATCAGCCTAGGTGGAAGTGCCCCCCGCCCCCCGGCCCGGCGCTCCAGGGCTCACAAAGCCCAGCCCCACCTCTTGTCCTTCTGAAACCTCCAGTCTTTGCCCTCAAGGCGGAGCAGTGGTTGGAGCGATGGGTCCCTGCGGGAGGTCTCGGCTCTCGTCCTGGTCTGCCCTCCCCAGCAGGGCCAGTTCGGGTCCTCCGGGCTGCAGACACCGTGACAGGCCTGGGACTGGGACAGGTTTATGGAGATAAGGCCTGTGGAAGACAAAATCTGGAGGGAGAGCCTCAGATTGACATGCAGACACCACAGGGGCTCGGCCAGAGATTGGCCAGAGATCACGGGACAGAGATGGCCTCTCAGGGGAGTCCCCGCTGGGCAGGAGGGGTCAGGCCCTAATCCCTCCTCCCAACTCAGACCCTGGCTGGAGCTGCCCCAGAAGGGCAGGGCTTCCACCCAGTTGAGGAGACAGGTCCTGCAGATGCTGCCCTGGGACTGGAGGCTCCTGTGTTCCCACAGCTGAACAACAGGTTCTGAATTGAGAGCAGAGGGCAGAGGCATCTCCATGGCTGCCACACTAGCTGTGTAACCCTGGCCTGTACTTAACTGCTCTGAGCTCAGCCTTCTCAGTGCGGACCAGGAACAGAGCCGCCCTGGAAGGGTAGCTGGAAACCGTGTTTCCAAGGCCCCTAACACAGCACCTGCTACAGTATTATTATTGCTATATATATATATATTTTTAAAATCATTATTGGTATGCTTCCTCCCCTGGCTGTTGAGATTTAAGCTCCTGGAGAGCTTTTCACTCCTGCCTTCTCTCACCCTGGACAGTTGGCTCAATAACACAGGAGTCTCACCAAGAACTCCTACTGTGGGGGAGGCCGGAGAAGGCAGTTTCCATGGCCTGGTCTCTATCTCCATCCCCAGGACCCAGGCTTGTGTGATGGAAGAGAATTCCACCGGTGTTATGAGAACCCCCCAAATTCATATGCTGAAGTCCTAACCTCTAGTACCACAGACTGTGACTGTGTTTGGAGATAGGGCCTTTAAAAAGGTAATTAAACTAAGATGAAGTCATTAGGATGGACCCTGACCCAAGATGACTGGTGCCTGATAAGAAGAGGAAATTTGGACACAGACGTGTACAGAGGGAATGTGGTGTGATCACATGGGGAGAAGATGGACATCTCTAAGCCAAGGGGAGAGCCTGGAAGAGACCCTCCCCTCACCTGGCTCTCAGAAGGAACCAGTTCTGTCAAAACCTTAATCTTGAACTTCCAGCCTCCAGAACTGTGAGATAGTAAATTTCTTGTTTAAGCCCCCCAGTATGTGGTGCTTTGTCAATGTGACCCTAGGCAACTAACCTTTGTGGTAAAGGATGTATCATTTAGAGTGCTTTTAGCTGCAAGTAACAAGATATCCAACTAAGACCGGTTTGACCCAAGGAGACATTTAATGATCATAAGCATGGACGTATGTGATTCTACCATGTTGTCAGGGCTTCTGCTTCTTCCCAATTCTGGGCTCTGCCTCCTGGGTTGAGCTTTTGGTCTTTGGGCCACTTTAGATGGGTAGTCTGGGAGGACCTCACTGAGGCAATGACATTTGACTTTGACTTGCGGGTTGAGAAGATGCCAGCCTTGGGCGGAGCCAGAGAATGACCTGTTTTCAGGGCCAGGGAGCCAGCAACTGTGTCCCCCTCGGGGCTGGGGCTGGCGACCTATTGGCCATTGACTTTGACTCTGAGCCCAAGGCCACGTGGTCCGGTGCCTGCCTTCAGGCAGTGCCAGGCGTCCATCCAGCATAGACGCCTTATTCTATTTGACTGTTTTTCATTCCTGGCAACATCCGTTGAAGGATATGCAAATAAGAAAATCAACTGAATTTCTTTCACAAAGAATGGCATTTAATCAGCACAATAAATACTTACAGACCGTCGTTGGCTGCATGAGATGACAGTTCATGGAGAAAGAAAGGGTAGAAGAGAAATTTGAAGGGCAGAGAAATGGAAAAGAAGAAAAAGAGGGAGAGACCCTGGTGGTAATAGGGTGAATAAAGAGCCAAGGGGTGCGGAGACCTGAGATTGTTCATCCATCCATCCATCCATCCATCCATCCATCCAACCATCCATTCATTCATCCATCCATCCATCCATCCATCCATCCATCCATCCAACCATCCATTCATTCATCCATCCATCCATCCATCCATCCATCCATCCATCCAACCATCCATTCATTCATCCATCCATCCATCCATCCAACCATCCATTCATTTATCCATCCATCCATCCATCCAACCATCCATCCATCCATCCACTTGTTCATTCATTCAACAAATATTTATGGAGAGCCTAGTAGTTTGCAGGTACAATACTAGACACCGAAACTGTGGGACTGATCAAAACAGATACTGCTTCTGCCTACAGGACACTTCCAGAGCAGTGAGAGGAAGAAGACAGACGTGAAACAACCTCACAGATAAATATATAGCTACAGACTCTACTAAATGCTAGGAAGAGGGCCGGGGTGAAGAAGGGCCGAGGAAGCAGTAAGGTCAGGGGGATGAGCAGGAATTAACCAGGCAGAGAGGTTGGAGTGGAAGGCTGATGCTTCCTACACTGCGAGCAGCCTCTGCGAAGGCCCTGAGGGAGGCCCGTGAGACAGGAGCACAGAGATGGAGCCGGAGGGAGAAGGCAGGGTGGCTGCAGAGGCGGGGCCGGATCACACCGGGTCTACTGGGCCCCGGGGGAGAGCTTGGGTCCGCACGGAAGTACAGTAGTGGGATTGATGTGTTAAGATGACTTTGGCTTCTGGGTAGAGAAGGGTCTGTCGGAGCAGACCCCAGATGGCGGCAGGAAGGCTGGTTGAGAGGCCCTTGAGCTTGTGCAGGCAAGAGATGGTGGTGGCTTGGACCAGGGAAAGGTTTCTCAACCTCAGCATCGTTGACACTCTGGGCTGGGTGTGGGGCCACCCTGTGCACTGTAGGCTGCTTACCCGCAGCCCCGGCCTCTACACGCCAGGTGCCAGTGCAACCCCCCCCACACCGTGACAACCAGAGATGTCTCCAGACGTTGCCAAACGTCCTCTGCAGAAGAAAAATGCTCCTTGTTGAGTACCTTGGACCAGGAGGATGATGGAGAACTGGCTCGAGGGAAAGGTAAGGTGGAGGTGAACAGAACGTAGCAATCAAATGTGCAGGGTGGGCTTCCCTGGTGGCGCAGCGGTTGAGAGTCCGCCTACCGATGCAGGGGACGCGGGTTCGTGCCCCGGTCCGGGAGGATCCCACATGCCGCGGAGCGGCTGGGCCCGTGAGCCACGGCCGCTGAGCCTGCGCGCCCGGAGCCTGTGCTCCGCGACGGGAGAGGCCACAGCACAAAAAAAAAAAAAAAAAATGTGCAGGGTGAGGGAGGGGAAGGTGGGGCGGGTGACTCCCAGGCAACCAGGCAGATGTCATTGCCACTCATTGATGTGGGGAACAAGGAGAGAGAATCAAGTTTGGGGTGGGCGTGGGGAGTGGGGCATACCTGGGTTCTACTATGAACTAGCAACGAGATCTCAGCATGCTCTTTTCTCCTCCTTTGGTCTGTTCTCCCATCCTCAGAATACACTGTTTGGGCTGGCTCTAGAACAGCAGACGTCGAAAGGGCCACTTGTCCTTCCTGCACCCCAGGCAGACATCACTAATCGATTGTGGTTCTCTGAGCCTGGATGCTTCTTTCCACGGTGCCCTGGACGACTACCTATGGGGGCGGGGCATGAGAGAGGAAACCTGTTTGCCTTTCCTGACCTAGAGACTCACTTCAGTCCCTTCCGACTTTCCCAGTGTTGACATTCTCTTAACAAGTACCAAAGTATGCTTGGGAAATTCTGGGCAACGATGTCTCCAGCAGGAGCGGGGGCTGCCCAGCCTTCCGGACACATCCTGTTCTTACAAAGTCACCACCCTGAGCACAGAGCAACAAAATGGGAGCTCCCCACTCATGCCATTTGTTGCAGAGATTCAGCGGGGCTGAGGAAATCTCTAGTGGCGGGCCCATCCTCAGAGCCCTGGCCACTGTCTTCTGTCTCTTGCTCGCTGCATCTCCATGATTATCTGTCAGCCTCGGTCTCGGGGTGGCCCACACCCCTCTTCCCCTCACCCAGGCTCTCTCTGCTACTCTCCCCCATCGGATCATAACACAGAATGGAACTATTTAATTGTGGTTTTTTTTTCTCTTTTCTTCTAAAGCATTTCTGCTTCCTGTTAGTGCTTGAGAAAGGCAGATGCATGAAATGTGAATTTTAAAATATTTGTCTTCCTTCCAATTCTAATGATGTAGGAAACCCACCATTAGAATAATCCCGTACTCCTGTTGTGGATAGAACTGTGCCCCACCCCCGCCCCCAAGACCCGGTCAAGTCCTAACCGTCGGTACCTATGAATGTGACTTTATTTGGAGACAGGGTCTTTGGAGATGTAGTCAGATTGGGCTGGGTCCTGATCTGATGACTGGTGTCTTTATAAGGGGAGATCTATTTGCATACAGATGCAAGGGGAGAGCACCACGTGACACTGAAGGCAGAGAATCCCGCGGTGGGGGGGAGGTGGTGGCGGGGTGGGGGAGGCATCCACAAGCCAAGGGTCCTCGGGGGTTGTCAGCAACCACCAGAAGCCAGGAGAGAGGCGTGGAACAGGTTCTCCCTCCCAGCCCTTAGAAGGAACCGACACCTTGATTTTGGACTTCTGGCCTCCAGAACTCTGAGTGAATAAAAATTTCTGTTGTTCTAAGTGCCCCAGTTTGTCGTAATTTGTTACGGTATCGCCGGGAAACGAATACAGCTCCCAACCCCATTGGGGCTGAGGTTGCCATTTCTCTCTGAGTTGTGGGTGGAGATTTTTACTCCTTGGTTCAGTGACTGTCGGTGGAGAAACTCTTGGTGACTACAGTTTCCTTCCTCAGTCTATGGCATCCTTCCCCCTCCCTCCTGCCAGCTGCTATTGGTCCTTCAGTTTGTCTCATTTGGTGTGCCACCACTTCCAGGAAGCCTTCGTGAATGCCCCCAACTAGGTTAAGTGCCCCTTATGCTCTGCTGTCCAGCTGCACCCATCTATCTGTCATTCCTAGAACAGGCTTGTCTCTCTCCACCAGCCCTGTCACCCCTCACTGCTCTCCTTGGCTGGAATGTTGCCCCTGTTTGCTTCTCATTCTTTCAGACTCAACTCAGGTGTCACCTCCTCCAGGGAGCCTTCTCTGATTGGACCCCACAGAGAATGGGGGCTCTGATGGCCCTCGCGCCCCGAACCATCCTCCGTCAGGTCACGTCATGGTTCCCTGATGCTGCCGTGCTGCATGGTTGCCCTGGGACATGGGAGCTTCTCCTCTTCCCTGTGCCTCACACGTGACGGTGAACAAGGGGTGGGGCGTGCTGGGGGATCAGGAGGATAGGAGGGCAGCATCTCTGCAGCAGAGATTCCCGATCCTGGGAACCAGCTGCTGCACTTCTGGAAGGTGGAGATCGCAGTCTGGGAGGGAGACGTCTTCCTGCAAGGACAGACGGCACTTAGAGTTCAGGTTCGGGTTGGCACCATGAAAAAAAGGACAGCTTCAGCAAGATGATATAGCAGACGCTGCAAACTCAGCTCAGAGAGGGATCAAGAGGGCGACATGGTTACTGATGTAGGGCGAATGGGCCAGGTGGGGACTGCGGCAAAGTGGAGAGAGGAGCCCCTGCCAGCTCCCAGCTCAGAGGTGTGCGTGGAGCCAGATTCAACCAGGTCTCCTGTTAGAGGCTGGCTGAGCACCTAGCCCTTCTCCCTTGAAGCTCCTTCTATCATTGTAATTAGCTAATTGAGCGTACGGTTCGTTTATCAGAGTTTGCCTCCCCAGCAGATGGAGACCTTCTCAAGGGCAGGACCGCGTCTGTGTTCCCAGCACCAACCCGTGCCTGGCCCTTGGAGGATGCCTTAGTATCCTATCTGCCGAGGGGATGGATCATTGAATAAATAGCCTAACTTGCAGGGATGTTTGACGGAAGAAGGGAGGTGTAATTATGTGTGAAAATCAATGCGTGTCATACAAGTTATCAAATAAGATCACGCAGTGGAAGAAAACACCCGCAAATGAGCCCATAAGTCGGTGGCATCAGCTGCCTGCGTGGGCAGGGCTCGGGTTCTCTCCACAACAGGGGTTGCCGAGGTGTCTGCCTCTGCAGTTCCTGAGTCCTGGGGCTCTGACCTGTGCACGTTTCCTGTTTCTCCAGCCCCACCCCGCAGGTTAGCTAGAACCTACCATGTGCCGATTCACGCGGGTAAAGCTCACTTCCCTTCACTGCTTCACTTACAGGCAAGGAAACGGAAGCCCAGGGAGGACGCATGCCTGAGCATCTGGCAGCCGCCTCCCTCCCCAGGCATCGCCCATGACCCACCTGTGAGGGCAGAGTCCAGGAGCGGGGAGTTGGGGGGCTCCTGGTGGCCCCCTCTTTTGTCTCACCCTCCCGGGGGATGCTACGTGGAAGGGACTCTTCGCTACCAGAGGGTGAAGGTCAGAGTCTGGCCAAGGGCCCAGCGTTTCTGGCCCAGTTTCACCTGAGGAAGCCAACTGTGTAGAAGGTCGGGAAATGAAGCGGTGGTGGGGGGGGCAGAGTGGGAAAGTGAACATTCCCAAGGGACTCCCAGCGACAGGATTTCCTGACATGGGACGATTACCTTTCTCACATTACGTGGCCTGCTATTGGCTTCCTGCTATTTTATTCACAGGACGGACAGGACAGAGACGTCTATTCAGGGGAAACAAGGGAAGGACTCGCCTGACCCTGGACTTGGAGGATGTGGCGGGATCACGGAATTAACTCCAGTTGACCTAGTCCCCACTGTACCCGCCTTTGCCATCACCTCTGCGCCTCAGTTTCCTTTTCTGGAACAGGCAGGCGGGGTGGGTGGTGAAACATGTCGAGTCATACCCCACAGAGCCGCAGGCAGGCGAGCGCGGTGATTGCCGTGGGGGACGCTCTGCACACTGGCAAGTGCCCCTCGGGCTCCAGCCTCAGCTTTGTTCCTATCCTCTCACAACCTAGCATCTCTGGTCCACCTTTCTCATTCGCGCCCAGGAGAAATGTCGCCCCTCTGCGGCTGAGTCCAGGCTCCCCTCCCACTGACTGTGGTCCATCTGGGCGCCACCCCCGCCCCCTGACTCTTCTGCTTCTACACCTCTTTCCACTGCAAGCTCCTCCTCGGTCCTCTGCTTTCTCGATTCACTGAAGCAGGAAGTCTGAGGACGGGGCCCAGAAATCTGCACGTGAACAAGCCCTTCCCCGGGGGTGGCATGGGGGTTCTGATGTGCACGCAAGTTGCAGAACCACTGTGATGACCTGTCTGCCCGGCTGGGCTGTGAGCTCCCTGCTGGCCGGGGCTGCGTCTCATTCAGTGGCTCCCAGAGCGTGGCCCACAGAGGCCGTGAGGACCGGGAAACAGCCTCCTAGGCCGCCTGTGGGCTGATGCCTCCCACACAGGCCCTGACTATCTGCCTCCACACCTGGGCTCACAGCATCCCCACACCGCTCCCTCCGTGGCACTTTCCCCAGATGCTCACAAGACTCAAGGCCTGCTGGCTTCCAGAAGGCCTCCCCGGAGTCCTGCGGCGGCCTGGTCAGCTCAGTCTCGCTCCACAGCTGCTGCCACAGCCTTCTGAATGCCACGCTAGCCCCAAGGCTGGTCACATCCACATCCATGGGGGGCCGCCCTTGAACAGCCGGTCCCTTCTGTGTGCATCCTTCACGAGATATTTGGCCCCGCCCCCGTTCACGTTAGATGGAGCCCTTGCTCTGGAGGGGTGGGGTCAAGGTCAGGGTTAGGGCTGCCGGGCAAGGGTACCCGATATGTGCAGATCTGTGGGTCTTGGCGCCCATATTTATAGCAGGAGCAATTCACACCACTTCCCCGCTTTCCTGACCTGAAGGGTAGAGAAAGGGAGAAAGAACTTCAGGCCTTCGGCGAGCTGCAGAGTTTTGTCCTCTGGCTGCTCCGAGCCTCCTGGATGGGCCTGTGGGGCCGGCAGTGCTGGGTATGCAGAAGAACCGGCCTCTGCCTGACCCGCGCCCTCTTGGGGATTTGCTTCTCTACCCCCGCCCTTGCTGCTACAGCCTCTGTGTCCCCAGATTCTTCTCCCAGGCCCTGGACGGGAGCCAGCCTCTGAGGGCAGCTCTGCCTGGGCTTGAATCCCGAATCTGCTGCCTGGGATGAGTCACTTAACCATTCCGTGCCTCAGTTTCCTCCCCTGTGAAGCGGGCCCAGGTAGAAATACTGTCCCCCATAATGAAGCTCTTACGTTTGCCCCCAGGGCTCCTGGTCGTGAGGTGGGTGGCTTCTCCTTCCCTGGGGAGCCTAGTGAGGGAGCTGGTGGGTGGCGGGCTGGGTGACCCCAGGACCTTACCAGCCTCCCTCTGCCCTCAGCGGTCTCCAGGTCTGGCATCACATGCGACCAGTTGGTCTGGGGACCCGAATGTCCAACCTCTCTGGCTGATGCTCTTTAGCGCCAAATAAAATTTCTGCTCCTCCTTTTTGCCTTCTCCACACCCATTGTCTGAGAGAAAATAATTTCAGTAGTGTCTTAGAAATTGGATTCCACTGATCACAACAGCATCTGGGTACATGAGAACACTCTTCAGCACGTATGGCTGAGACAGGTCTATTCAGCCCCCAGACAATGCTTGGGGCTCTGACAGACTCGGTGGAAACCTGTGCTGGGGCCTCCAGGCTGGGGACCTGCGTGGTCTCCAACAAATGGCGTCTCCGTTTTTTTTTTTTTTTTGGTTGCGCCATGTGGCTTGTGGGATCTTAGTTCCGCGACCAGAGACTGAACCTGGGCCCCTGGCAGTGAGAGTGCTGAGTCCTAACCACTGGACCACCAGGGTCCCACTGGACCCAACGGAGTCTTAATATATAAACCTGCCCTTCCTCAGGCATGAGCTCCCCTAACACACCTTGCCAGGCGGGTCGTGTGATGAGTCCATTTTACAGATAAGGACACAGAGGCCCCAAGAGCTGTATTAGCTGCCCAAAACATGGAGCTAGTGATCAGTAGTGTGCAAGTTACATATGAGTGACCCCAAAGCCCATGACTCCCCCCTACTCCACCCTTTTCCACTTGACAGCTAATCCCGATTCACCGTCTCCACAGCTGGGAACTCCCGCAAAAGAAAAAGTGTCCACTACCAGCCACGAGTTAACATGCCCCTGGCAGCAGTGGATCAAGTGCTTTTGTATCTGTTACCGCGATTAATCCCTCAGGAAATCAATTACTTGCCTTATATTTTAGAGGAGAAAATCAGTTCTCAGAGAGGTTGAGTAACCTGCCCAAGGTCACACAGTTAGGAAATGGCAGAGCTGGGGCCAGAATCCAGGTCTGTCTGCCCCAGGGTCCCTGTTGACCCCCTGCAATGTGTGGGCTTCCCAGGGCCTAAGACGGGGAGGGTATAAATAGCTATCTTGAGCCATAAGATTCCCCCCGTGACACGCTGGGTGTTAGGAAATTTTTTTTTAATTTAAATGGTTCGCCTTCTATCTGGTCCTCCATTGGGATGAATAATCCATCTCCACCCGGAATAACTTAAGGGTCTCTGGATTGAAGGAAATTTAAGGCAGGAAAGTATGGGGTTTTTTTTTTTTTTTTTTTTTTTAATCTCAACTGAAAAATAATTTTTAATGTGCCAAATACTGCAAGCTCAATTCAATACGTGGGCTTATTATGCAAAACGTCCCAATTAAGCACTATCATCTTGCAACCAGAAGAAATACCAGCAACCCAGCAAGCGTTGCTCCCAGGAGCTAAGGATGTAATTGTCTAACGGGACTTGTCATCGGCAAAGGTCCTGTCTTGGCTGCCGCAGCCCATCAAATGCCTCCTCCCATCCCTAGAGGACCATAATCCCCGCGGAATTCCACGTAGCACAGATGGGCTATGACGCAGAGAACGGGTTTTGTGGCTTGAAAGCGTTTTGCTTTCTGTTCCCAAGCTAGAGCTGGAACCGGCCCGCTTTGCATCTGTCTCTGATTCCAGATATCTCTGCGTGACTCAGAATCCGATGCCTCGGCTTGGGGGCGAGTGGAGGCTCAATGTGGGGAGGGCTTTGTATCAGGCAGAAACCCTCCACCCTCCCTGTCTGGGGTTCTGAGAAAGTCACTCAACCACTCTTAGCCTTGGCTGCCTTTTCTAGAAAATGGGGAGAGTGAGGATTCAGCCGGCTGCCTAGGACTCATCCTAGCACAGAGCCTGGCACTCAGCAGATCCTCCGTGGTTCCTGTTCTTAAGAAACCGCTAGGGACTTCCCTAGTGGTCCAGTGGTTGAGACTGCACTTCCACTGCAGGGGTTTAATCCCTGGTCGGGGAACTAAGATCCTGCTTGCCGCACAGCACGGCCAAAAACTTTTAAAAAATAAAAAATAAAAAAAGAAGTCGCTTAACTGAAGCCTGGCTGGAGAGAGAGATGCTTTGTGTACGTCAGGGACCCTCGGATGGCTGCTCAGACCACGAAGCATTCCTTGTCACTTTGGTCAAATCACTTCCCTTCTCGAAAGAAGCTGAATGTAATCCAGCTTCTTTAACCTGGCCACCAAGACCCTCCTTTCCCAAAACGCCTTTTCAGCCAACTTTTCTACTCTCCCAAAAGCCTCTTAATAATTATTTAAAGAAACAGCGAATACAGTGAATCTAGCATCATGTTGCTAAAACTCTGGCCCTGTTCCCAAGGAGCTAACTGGGGGCAAGACTTAAGGTATCAGAAACAAAGGAAAAGAACCCTGTAGTTCATATTTTAATCGAGGCGCCAATTCACACCCCAGGTTCTGGTCCTGATGCTGCCCCAAACTTCCCAAGGGCCTGCTCTGATGTGACATTTGGGGACGCCACTTAGATTAAACCACAAAGCAGGTGCTACAAGCTGCAAATCATGACACCCAGGACCGGAGGCCACTCCTAAGCAAGGAAACCCTACTGTAAGTGCTTCTGTTGCCTCAAAATACACCCCACGTTTTGCCAACAAAGACAGAAAATGTCAGAAATGGTGTGTTTTGCTGTGTGGCTTTTTTTGGTAAAAATAGTTGCCCATTAGTCAGCCTGATGACATGAGAAATGAGCTTTCCTTGGTGAAAATAAAGGTATTCCAGACTTGCAGACTGGCTGCATTATTTAGAGACACCCTCCAGGCTGCATGAAGTGAGGGTGAGAATCCAGAGATGCCCGGAGGCTTAGCCTGTAGCATTGGTCCCTAAAGCTTGACCCCCACGACGGTCCTCCGTGCCATTGTCTGTTGGTTGGGAGAGTTTCCGGTTGCCTGGCTACAAAGACAGTGAGGACCACCGAATCCTGCCCTGGAAGGGTGTGACCATCACAGGCAACCTCGCGCACGGGTGGGAGCTCCTCAAAGGGCAGAGAGTCGAGAGTCCCCTGATGCCACCCACTCAGGAGTCTGTACAGACCACTAGGGCCTTGAGAAGCAATGCTTGTCCACCCAAGGCCTCTGCGAGGCAGAATTTGGACAAAGACTTGCTTCCGTGGTAACCTGGTCATGAGCTCACGGGGAAGGAGTTAAGCAGCAGCAGCTCTGGGCTCGTCCACCAGAAATACCCTAGAGCTCATGGTCGCGTCGTTCAGGGCCCTTAATCAAGACTCACGTGCAGGACGTTTGCTGAACGCTGGTCTGTCCTAGACTCTGTGCCAGCTCCTTATGTGGGTGACTGATGTGAACAGCTCCATGGCACTTGGACACAAGAAATGCCCCATTCATTGATCTACATAGTTTGAAGTCAGTTTTGAGACATCGGCTCGCAAGCTGGGCCTTCTGGGCATTTGGGGGGGCTTTGGAGGTCTCCCGAGAAGCCACAGGTGGTGGCGCTGCTTGGCTGTGTGGCGGGCGGGCAGTGGCGTCCCCGAGGCTGTGACAAGCAGCTCTGGGATAGGACAGCCAGCCGGCCTCCGGGCCACACCAGCATCGCCTGGCCTTGGAGGGCAGCTCCCGCTGGTAGCCATACCTGCTCCGAGCCAGCCAGCCAGCCGGGGACCCCCATGCTTGTACCCCCGAAGTCCCAGGCACCACGGAAGCCATTTCCACAGCAGGTCGGGCCACCTGAGCGTTTCCACGTTTGCGTTCCCATGTCCCCTGGTCCCTGTGTTACTGCCCCTCCCCTTCTTCATGAGCCATCTGGACGGGACCACAGCCCTCTCTCTTGCTGGGCATCCCAAAGCCTCTGCCCCATCTCTCTTTGAGACTCTACAGGCGAATTCTCCTTGTCGGATCCCAAATTCAGGGTGTAAGCCGGAGCTTGGGGCTCAGGTGTGTGGCTGCCCCAGAGACAAATTCATTAACAGTAAAAAGGCTAAGACAGCAATAAATTTCTTAGAAAATCACCCATGACACAGGAATCCCTACTGAAGCTCACAGCCGAGTCCTGAGACGATGTTAGCATCACCACCCCATTTCACAGATGGGCAAATGGACCTTAGAAGGATCGATCGTCACTTGGCTCGTGAGTAGGGGCGGGTGTCGGTTTCAGTTCCAGGTCCAAGGCCCATGCTCTTCACCGCCATTCTCTAGTGGTGACGACTTCTGGGCCTCAGTTCCCCACCTACAAGAGGGCAAATCCTACTTGCCAGCAGGCAAGCTGAACCCGGTGAAGCCCCAGGCCAGGGGTCAGCATCTCCGAGGGCTGGTCAGCTCTGGGCTGCAGGTGTTTGACACATTTATGCTCAACTCAGGGCCCCTGGCGTGTGAGGAAGTGATCCCAATCTGGGGGCACCCTACCTTGAGGCCCAGCAGTCGTAAATGAACCGATAGCTCCTCAGCGTCCAGTCTCAAAGCTGGCAACCCGAGTAACTCTACCTCCGGGATATCCAAGCCAGCAAATGACCCCAGGAAACAGCCAGGGACAGCGGGACGGCAAAGGAGGTCCTCCAGGCTGGTGGGGCATTCCCAGGTCCTGCTTGCCTTTGAGTGCATCCTTTGACAGCCGGACGTCATTTTTAGTGGCTTCTGCGTCCCCAGCAGCCAGGGACCTTCTGAGAGAGGATGCTCTGGGCCCCACCTGACAGGAGGAGGGGAGGGAAGCTCTCTCCTGCCCCAACAGGGCTGAGTTAGTTTCGTTCAATCTCCAGGCAGTTTTTTTCTGCTGCCCCTCCCCAATCTCAGAGTTAAAACCACACAGAACAACCCTTTCTTTCTCCCTCGGACTGCTAGACTGTCTGGGTACCACATCACCACGCAGATTCGTTTGGCCCCAGGGCCGTAAGGCAGAAAAGCCACTTAGTGGGCAGCATGAGTCAATTTCCACCAAGCCTCCGGACAGTGACGTAACCGCCGCTTGTCGGCTTCTCCGGCCCAGCAGCACAGATGTCCCAGAGCTGACATCTGGAGCAAGGAACTGACAGGTGGATTCCAGAGCCAACCCGGCTCCAGCCCAGCACGGGCCACAGCTGCCCCCAGGACACACAGCGTCTTTCTGCACAATTCCTACGTACACAGGCCCTCCTCCTCCCCGCCCCACTTCCCCCACCCCC
>NW_006797504.1:306853-314428 GCF_000442215.2 Lipotes vexillifer | reverse complement strand
CCCCCAGCTCCTGCCTGCATTTCCAGGGTGTGGATTCTGACAGCTCAGGTGGGTGTCGGCCTCACGGGTACATTCCTTGCTGCCTAAAGCGCCTGGCTGTTCCAGAACCTTTCTGCCTGGTTCCCCACCTCCCGCCACCATACTGAAGGTGCAAGACACTTCCTGGTCCAGGCTGTGTCTCTGTCCCAGGGGAGCCCGGCAGAAGGGCACATCCTCACACCCTCTTGCCTAATTTACTGGCCTTTCAAACATGCTCACGTACTGTGGTATCTGCACCCCTCCAAACATCTGGAGGGAAACTGAGGGAAAAAATCCACCAAGAACTTAAGTGTATATTCTGCACTGGAACTGTGAGAACCAAAGCAGGGAAACTTTACATCTTTAGCTAATTGTTTGGGGGGCAGTAGCGCTAAGCCAACGTATAATCTGGTAAAGGCTGTCCCTCCCTGCCCTCTTTCTAACCATGCAACTCTGTTTACGGAGGCTTGTGAACATTTCTTTCCTTCCTTCCCAGAGATCTCCAGGGGCAATCTGAGCCAATATCTCAGCCACCATGACAGGAGGGCCGCACGTCTGTGACTCTCCTAAGCCTTGCGGGAAGATGTTACCCACAAGCACGAAGACCCACCCGTGCATCATTAGCAGGCACTCTGCCCAGGTGCGGCTCCCTTTTGTCTACCGAAGGGAAAGCCCGCTGAAATGAATGGAAAACGGGAGGACTGGATCATTTTCAGGATGAAATTTTAATATTCGAAGGAATCAGTTACTTGGATTGAAACACTTAAAAAAGCATCATTCCCAAGGGATAAATTAAGAGTTTGGGATTAACAGATACACACCACTATATATAAAATAGATAACCAGCAAGGACCTACTGTACAGCACAGGCACTATATTCAATATCTTGTAATAAGATATATATATAACTAAATCAATTTGCTGTACACTTGAAACTAACACAACATCGTAATTGAACTATAATTCAATTTTTTTAAAAAAGCATAATTCCCAAGGAGTGAGGTCTCCTTTCTTCCTTCCACAACATTTTTATCGAAGTGCTAATGTCAGGCCCTAAAGGGCAGTTCTGAAATACAGTTTAACATCTACCCCTTTGTTCAGGAGCTTAGCGTTAAGTGGGGTCAGCCCCCATTTGACAAATAATGACACACAGGTGCAAAAAGCCCAGGGAGGGGAAGGGGCACTCCCCACGCCCCCACCCGCCGGGGAGGAGCTGATACAAGACCAGAGCGATGGCTTAGAGCGCACCATCGTTCACGATCAGGGCCCAGGGCTAAGTGATATTGAGGTTTTCCGGGTCAAGGTCAAGATGGTGAATGAGCCTCCCTCCCACATCCTGCGCGCTGCCTGACTGCGCAGGGCCGGCGTGCAGCCCCTCCCCTAAGCGTGCAGCCCCGCCCCTAAGCCCCGCTCTCGCGCCGCCCCCGCCCCTAAGCCCCGCCCTTCCGTCCTCTCCCCCGCCAACCAGGAGAATTGCTACCTTTGCATCCTTGCCGAAGCCGCCCCTTCCGCCCGCCTGGGATGTCCTTTCTCCGTCTCTGCCAGGACAGATCCCATTGTCCTTCCCACAGGGCCCGGCCATGGGCATCTGATCTGTGCAGTCACCGAAGGCTCCCACGCTTGGTTTAATGCTCCGGGCTGCCATCTGGAAGTGCTTAGTAATTTTGTCTTTGATCTTGAGTTTTGTAGGTGAAGTCCGGGGCGGGGGCGATCAGTGGGCACGTGGACAGCCCTGAAAGGCCATGCTTTCCACTTGGACCAGAGCTCCCTCCCAAAGCAGAGGGAAGGCCACGGCATTCGAGAAACGGACAGCTGAGGAGCCTTTCGTGTTCCCTTTGCTGTACCTGCCAACCTCGTGCGCCGGACGTGGGGCCGAAGGACAGGGAAAGATAAGGCGGCCCAGGGTTCCTTTGCCTTCGGTCTTACCTTTCCCAGCAGGAAGCTGAAGGTAGAGCATGTTGATAGAGTGTATGCATAACGAGAACTGAAATAAAAACAGTCGAGTGAGTGTCGGGCTGCATTTCTGCTGCTTTGGTAAGAACGAAATACCCATGCGCAGCCTAACTCTGAAGCATGAACTGTGTAATCCTGGTGATTCTGCCTCTGAGTTAAATGTTCTGTTTACGTTTCCTGGCACGGTCTAGAGATGAACAGCAAAACGCACGCTCATCATTTAAAATGTTTACTTTTAAAAACATTGAAGCATAGCTGATTTACAGTGTTAATTTCTACAGCACAGCAAAGTGATTCAGTTATCCATATATATACATCCGTTTTCATATTCTTTTCCATTATGGTTTATCCCAGAAGATTGAATAGAGTTCATAGTTTGTATCTGTGAAGCCCAGACTCCCAATCCATCCCTCCCCCACCCCCCTCCCCCTTGGCAACCACAAGTCTGTTCTCTATGTCTGTGAGTCTGTTTCTGTTTCATGGATAAGTTCATTTGTGGCATATAAAATGCTTACTTTTCATTACTTAGAATGACATTAAACGGCCAACAAGCCGATACCATGACAAGTTGAGAGAGAAAGGCACCGTGAAAGAAAGGAAAAACTTTTAAGTTTTAGTATCCTCAGTGACACTTTTTCCTGCCTTTTTATTTTTTATCTTTTGGCCATGTCATGCAGCATGCAGGATCTTAGTTCCCCAAGCAGGTATCGAACCCATGTCCCCTGCATTGGAAGCACAGAGTTTTAACCACTGGACTGCCAGGGAATTCCCTTTTCCTGCCTTTTCAACAGGAGTCCCGCCTTTCCATGTTGCACTGAGCCCCGTAAGTGCTGTAGCCAGCCCTGCCTGCAGAGCACATTCAAGTCATCCACTCCTGTAATCACTTCAATCCACAGCCAGGGCCCTTGCCCAGGACACCAAGGACTGTCATTTCTGTATCAGCTGCCGTCCTGCCTTTCCCTCTTTTGTCCTTTTCTAGTGACATATGTCAACCCCACAGGATTGACTTTGTAACTGGAAAGCTCACAACTGGAAGATGCCACTGTTGTATTTGATTTGCATCGCACACAGTAGGTGCTTAGTAAATTCTTGCTGAATGCCGCTGATTTACCCATAAGGCCCGCGAGGCCAGGGGCTGGGTCTTACACTCCGGGCATCTCTCACGGTGGCAGCACGTGGTCTTGCGTGGAACAGGGACACAGTGACTATTTGGTTGCCGGTGAAGATCTGGTTTTCGGCATTTTGGGCAGGAAAACCCTTCTCCGTGGGTAGTGCAAGGCCAGTCCTGGCTCTTGCTGTGGTCTCAGTGATTCAATGTGGAAAATAAAGATGACTGGTAGGTCCAGAATGCTAGTGTTAGAAGGGACTTTAGACAAATTCTCTCATTTCCTAAATGAAGGAGTAGAGACAGAGAGAGGCTAAGCGGCTCATCCAACACACAAAGTGAAGAGCCGTCGTCTCTTCTCCACCCAGCACCACCTCCTCCTTCCCGACTTCTGCACATGGTCCAGGGATCACAGGCCCCTACCTCTCAGCACGTTCCATGTCTCTGGCCGCGGTGATGGATTTGGGGGCCAGCCTGACACCTAAGAGAGGCCAAGCGGTGTGAATATCAAGGCTTTTGCTAGGCGTGAGGTGAGGCGGACACTCTCTGCTTGGGACCAGGGATGTGGGGACATGCAGGGTGGGATTGCTGCAGCCGTTCCTGATATCCTGCAGGGACTGAGCCTGTGGAGCAAGCCAGCGTACTGGCAATGATCATGACAGAGAATGGCACCAGAGTCTGAAGCCGTTGTTAATTGCTGGATCCGCCTGCACCTGAAGCCTACATAGCTACAGGAGTTTTCATTTATGTGGACCAACAAATTCTCTTTTTCAAAGGTGTTATTATTCAAGCCAGTTTGTTTGGGAATTTCTGTTCCTAGCAATACAGATAGTATGGACAAATTCCAAAACAGAAAAAAACAAAGGTAAGGTAAATCATTCAAAGACACACAGAGGCAGGTCTCTTGACTCCCTACCCAGTGGCCACAGCAATAACCCTGCCATAATGCCCCCAGATACGTAGTTTTTGAAATCACTCGTCTGAAGTAATGCTGCTGGTAATAGGTATGGTGGTAAATCAATGGCAGCAACAGCAAATCTAACAGATTGTGCATTATTACTACATTGTGAATGAATCAAGCATTCCAACTGCTCCCCTGTCAGGGCCAGAAAAGGCGGGTCTGAGTGTTCCCTGTGACACTGTAGTGCTCTGCACTTAGAACAGCGACAGCAGGTAGCCTCACCCAGGCAGAGCGTCTACGGAGGACAGCACCGTTGGGAGGGGAACTTGAGATTTCGCAAGGCCACCGGGAGGGAGTACAGGCAGCAGTACGTGCTCAGCTCAGGGTGCTCTGTGCTCAATACACGCCAAGCGATGGGCCACAGCTGGCCACGACCGGCCTTCTGCTTGCTGCCTTAATTAATTAGCACAGTGTGGTGGAGAGCACCGGACCTCAGTCTCCCAGAGCGATGGGTCGAAGAGCTAGGTCAGCCCTCTCACCTCCCGTCCAGGCACACCAGGCAGGGGTTCCCGCGCTGCGTCAGCTCAGCTCCCCTCCAGGCCACTGGGTCACCACACCCTACAACATCCTGTAGCTGTTAAGGATCAGGGCCCCGGGTCCCACAGTCACCCCTCCAGGACGAGTGTATTGGAGGGGCCGGAGGAGAGAGGAAGAGCCGTGACACCTCTCTGATTTCTCCAGGTGCTCTGAAGGGGTCTCTTCCTGAAGCCCTGCTGACAAGGTAGCCAGATGAGATGCTTAGGAGCAAGGCCAAACCACACAGAGCTGGGTGCAGCTCGCCACCCTTGGGGGCCACCCGGGCTCCAAGGCAGTAGAAAACGCCGGGGGGGGGGCACCCTGAGGGCCATGGCATCCACAAAGGCCTTGGGAGTGGGCAGCACCCGGGCGGGACCGGAAGGATGGGCAGAGGGAACAGGGAGGAGGTGGAAAGACACACAGCTGGTGGAGGACGTTGGGTCAATCACACCAGTCATTCCAAAGGCACAGCCTGTGGGGCCCAAGTGTCAGCTTGGCAGGTTGCTGAGCCCCTGGCCAGGCTAATGAAGGGGGTCTCCTACCAACTGGAGACAGGGAGCTTGCAGAGCTGAGAGCCCCGTGAAAGGGCCTGGATTCTGATGACAGGCAGGCTGGCAGGGCTAAGAGCCAGGGGCAATGGCATGGAGCCCCCAGGGCCTAGTCCCGGCAGATGCTATGGCCCCAGGAGGCCCTTCCTTACTGTAAGCAAAGATTTCCTTAGTTTCTTTGACTAGTCCCTTGGTCAAGTTCCCTAACCTTCCTGAGCCTCAGTTTCTTCCTCTATAAAATGGGTAGGTTACCTGATGGGGTTGCTTTGCATAACCCCTGAGATCACGGGCTTGGCACAGGTAAATGCTCTTCAAATGCAAGTTTCCTGCCCCCTCACCCAGCTCCCTGTGGACCCCCCTGGTTTTCTCTAGTTTTTCAGCCACTCAGCAACCACGCAATGCCTGCTCTGGGCCGAACAGAGCTGCCTGGCTAAATCAAGACCACACTCTATCGCCAGGCACTAAATCTCCCCAGGGGACACTCCTCACTGCAGCCATAATGCTGCCAGCTCCAGGGAACATGACTGCACCATAGGGCAGGCTCCCCACACTGTGAGGCTTAAAGGGCCAGCTCACAGCCTCCCGGCTCCAGCTGGGCCCAGCCTTACGTAGGCACAGGGTGCTGGCGACCGCAGCTACAGCCGCAGAAATGAACAAGCAGAGATAGATGGCAACGTGCGTTAGGGGATCAGGGCTCAGCCTCGATTCCCAGGCTGGCTGCTTCTTGGCTGTGTGACCTTGGGCAAGTTAGGTACGCCCTGCCCCCCAGGCTTGGGGTGAGGACACTCCGGTGACGAACCATCATCGTTCACCAAGCACCCACCACGCACATCACTTCTCTGGGTCCTCGCAGTTTCCTGGGGAAGAGTTTGTTATTACCCCTAATTCCCAGAGGAGGAATAGAGCTGGATGTCTGCTTGTTTCGGCTGCTTTATCGACAGTCACGGTAGAACCTTGGGCATTTGGCCTGTGCACCGGGCAGGGCGGGGGATGGGCCGCGGCCCAAGCATCAGAGGTCTTGGCGGCTGTGTCTGCCGTTCCCGCCCACCGGGACCTGAGGCTCCCGTCAGGTGGAGCCCCACTTGCCCACAGTGATGGTCAACTCAAGGATGTATCTTGAACTGGTTTTCCCTTCTCTTCTCACTTTCTGGACCCCTCACTCTAGTTGCTGGTGACAATTCCCAAACCAACCACCACCTGCGTGCTGGCTCTTGGCTGTGCATGCAGGGACCCCAGGCTAAGACAGTGAGTGATCTTACTGTATATATAATTTTTAAAAAAATTTTAAAAATTTGTCATATGCTTATTTAGATGCTATAGGTTTAGCTTCAGTATCACGCCCCAGTGGCAGTAGGGTCATCATCACATTGGATTCCTCTTTATCAGTCAAGGAGAAGAAACAGTGAGGGAAAGATATATTACCATCACCAGCAAGGTGTATTCACCTTTCACTGATTTTCTGAAAGCTTAGCCTAGGAAAACGGTCTTAGATTTTCAGAAAACTTTTACGTTGGAACAATTTTAGATTTACAGGAGAGTGGTAAATGTGATAATAGAGTTCTTGTTATACACAGTTTGGGGGTTGCTTTTTCCCCTTCACGTGGCATCATGATTTCCCATGTGAATGGGAGACCCCGCCAGCAGCCACCCCAGGAATTGGCCACAGCCTGTCTTGGGGAGCCCGAGACCGGCCATCTACTAGTGTACACATGGGTGGGCACCTGTTTGCAGGCCGTGAAGGCAAGGAGGACTCACTGGGACCACATGGGCTCCCTTGATCCTGGAGGACAAGGTCCTAATTCTTCCTGTGGGCATGCTTGTATAGGGATTTCATTTCTAGAACCGCCAGCGCATCTCACCGCCCAAGACCAGCAGCAGAGGACATCAGGACGATTAGCCACAAGCACCCCAGCTCCCCCCCAGAGCGGCCCCCGCTGTGTGGCGGCCGTCTGAGTTGGCCCACGGGAGTGAGAGCCCACCTCGAGGCAGGTGGGTGATGTGGGGAGGGGCAGCAGACAGAGAGGGTCGGAGGGAGAGCGAGGGCGGAGGAGGGGGTTAGAGCTCCCAGCAGCAGCCATGGGACGCTCACCGCCAGGACCTCAGGAGGGAACCAGGCCCTGCTCTCCACGGCTCTCTGGGGAGCCCGACCTGTGAGGGCCTTCAGGACCCACCCTGGACTCCCAAGGGCAGAAGCAGCCATATCACAGGCCCTGTCCCTGGGACGCGGGGAGGATGAATCCCAGCCACTGCGCCGGGCTTTCCCTATGATGGGGAAGGGGCCCCAGCCTTAGAAAATCCCAGGGTCAGTTGGGGGTCTTAAAGCTGCAGGATGACCTGGGGCAGGAGTCTTCTGGCCTCCAGTCAGCGACACCCTTCTTACAGGGGCAGAGGGAGGGACAGCCCGCCGCACACCACTGCTGCAGGGCCCAGGAGTGAGGGATGAGCCACGCCCCTCCCTGTACCCGCCCAGCAAC
>NW_006797504.1:305197-306814 GCF_000442215.2 Lipotes vexillifer | reverse complement strand
CCCCGTCTTCATCTTGTCATCAGTGTCATTACCAGCGGCGGCAGCAGAGTGAACTCAGCCAGTGAAAGTGCTGCCGGGCCAAACGGCCGCCCAGAAGGCAGTGCGGGGGCCCAGTGGGAGTCCTGCCCCCCACGTGGACCCCTACTCCCTTGCTACCCAAACTGAGGTCCGGGGACTTACAGCATAAGCATCACCTGCGGATGTCTGAGCAATGCAAATACTTAGGCTCCACGCAGACCAGCTGAACCACTAACACGATCTGTGCCCACGAAGTAAACTTTTTATGTCAGAGCAGTGTTCGAGTTTCAGAAAAGTGTACGGGATTTTCAGAACAGAGTCTGAGGGCTCCCGTATACCCCACAGCCCGTCTCCACTACGGTGACTCTGAGCACGTTAGGACTGGAGGCACCTCCTTCTTCTCCCTGCCCCTGTCCCTCCCCATACCCCATCTATCCCTCTCCCAATCCCAAGGCCGAAGCCCACAGTAGCCTGTCCAGTCTCCTTCACTCCCTGGGACTCTGTGACCTCGCAGGGCGCTCCGAGAGCCCAGGCCCCATGCACGGAGCGTCTGCTCTGTCCCTGAGACGCAGTGACACACCTCACGTACGCTATTCTGTAATTCTCAAGCATCTTTACGAGGCAGCACTGTTAACCCAGCTGAGACACAGAGGTTAAAGCAAAGCTGGGATTTGAACTCAGATCCACTCCCCCACCATCTAAGCTGGGAGACTTCTCTGGTCCTCACTGCCTCAGCCTGGCTCTGGGAGCTCTGGTCCAGCCCGCGGTGAGTTTCCCAGTCGGCCCTCCCCGGGGACTTTCTGGTCTGCAGGGCTTTGAGGGAGAGGCTGACCCTCCCCGCAGGACACTCAGGGTCAGGGAGTGGCCTCAGCTGCCCCTGTCCAGGGCGGCTGCCCAAACTCAGGTGCCCACAGATGCCAGATGCTCGTCTGACCTGGCGGGCAGGCCTTCCACGGCCGGGTGGACAGAATGTCCTGGTGGGGGCAGACTCTCGGGGCAGCGGGGCTTCACCACCGCTCAGCTGACTGAATAGTGTTCCCTCTGGGGCAGGGCAGGGGGACGGCTGGGGAGAGCGGGACACCAAGTCAACGGGAGAGAGGACCCTCTGAAGCAGGCTTCTGGCAGTTTGAGGACTTTACCAAGAAATAGGTGCCCTTCCTGTTGGGAAGGCTTCCTCAGTGGAGGCCCACCCACGCTGTTCACAGATTCGTCTATGAATGACCATCAATGACTGTCATTCTTAGTCTTCCCGTGTGATGGGCAAGGAGGCCTCTGGTGGGTGGAAACACGTGGACTGGAACATCCTGGATTGGAACCGTGGCCCCTCCCCCCCGCCAGGCCCACGGTCTGGACCACATTACATCATCCTGCTGACTCAGTTTCTACATCTGTGAGATGGGCTTACAGCATCTGCTTACTTGCCATGGCTCACACACCCTGACTTTGTGACTCTTCCTGCCATAAATAAGACCACACCAGTAGCCACTAAAACTCATGCTTATAAATCGTTTAAAAACTGATAAGGGGGGCTTCCCGGGTGGCGCGGTGTTGGAGAATCTGCCTGCCAATGCAGACGACACGGGTTCGAGCTGGTCTGGG
>NW_006797504.1:302591-305048 GCF_000442215.2 Lipotes vexillifer | reverse complement strand
GGGCTTCCCTGGTGGCGCAGTGGTTGAGAATCTGCCTGCCAATGCAGACGACACAGGTTCGAGCCCTGGTCTGGGAAGATCCCACATGCCATGGAGCAACTGGGCCCGTGAGCCACAATTACTGAGCCTGCGCGTCTGGAGCCTGTGCTCCGCAACAACAGAGGCCGCGATAGTGAGAGGCCTGCGCACCGCGATGAAGAGTGACCCCCACTTGCCACAACTAGAGAAAGCCCATGCACAGAAATGAAGACCCAACACAGCCATAAAAATAAATAAATAAATAAATACATTGTGTATTATTAAAAAAAAAAAAAAAAAAAAAAAAACTGATAAGGACACACAGAGGGGAAATATCTAAGAAGGTGGATTTCTGACAACATGGCAGACTGAGTGAATGTGGACTCCCCTGCCCACCACCTTCTGATGCAAGCATAGGGAAATGCTGCACGCAAGCCAACGTGGCATTTAAAAAAGATTTCAAGTGCAGAGCCGACCTTAAAGGAAAGGGAGCTTCCAGGGCCAGCAACAAAGAGAGACCACAGCTGTTTCAGCTGCCCATGGGGTTAGAGGCGGGGGCGGGGTGCAGTGCTGGGGCTGGGGTTTAATGTCCAGGTTGGGGCAGGAGATATGGCCTGGGGCCTGAGCAGGTGGGAGGCTGGAGAGGGGACCTTTGCAGAAAGCTAGAGCCACTGTCTCTGAAAATGAGACTAACCCAGAAAAGGGGGTGCATTCCCTTTGCTCAGGGCTCTGAATGGGATTTTTAAAGCCTCCGGGAGAAGTTGAAAGCTCAAGCTTGTGCCAGGTGGAAGTGTGGGCCTTAAAGGCATGCCAGCGGCAGGCCTCAAGCAGGAACCCTAAGCCAAGAAATTAACATAAAAGCCGGTCCTCGAAATTAAAAACCATTGAATGGCCACAGCTGAAAAGAGAATTGGTGAACTGGAAGAAAAAAGTGTGATAGGTAGAAAAATGTTGATTGTATGGAAGCCTGATCAGACATGGGGAATCCATGTGTTTCAGAATATTAGGCTAAGAAAGAAAAATGTAGGTCTTTGTGTGAGTGTGAATGTGAGTGTGTGTGTGTGTGTGTGTGTGTGTGTGTGTTGGGGGTGGCACAGGTAACGTGGATACGGTGATGGACATCTGTTAAGAGATGACAGTCATGACCTTGCTTTGAGATGATTTCTTATACAGTAGGACGTTTTTCCAGCATGTTTCACAATTTAGGTAGCTGACTTGATGTATTTTTGATAATTCTATCAAATCTCCAGCAATTATATTTCCCCCCTCCTGGGAGGTCAGGACCTGATGTTGGGACATTAGGGGTATTCAGGGCCCCCATTAGTGGCCTGCCCTATTCTCACATCCAAGGGAGGGAGCCTGGACTAAGGCACTGCTGGCTGATGGGAAAACGAGACCATCAGAAAGGCACCCCTGCGGCTCCCACTTCACCTGGTTCCCCAACACTCCAACCTCCCGGTTTTCATCTTTCCGTCATCATCTTAACAGCCGTGGAGAGGCATCACTTTGGAAGGTTGCTGGGCGAGGGGTAGCAACTCTGCCCCCATCTCGTCAGTCATGATTCCTCCCCACCCTGGACCATCCCCCCCAGAAAAAGTCCATATATTTTTCTGAACTAAGCAAACGCTATGGCAAAGTTATTGTGCCTTTTAAAAAGGTTTGAGACCAAGCTTTGTAACACATCCAAGGAAAAGTTCTCACCAGGAGCAAAATCCATCCCTTTCTGGAGATGGAGGGTAGGCACCCCAGCTCTGCAGTGGTGTATGCCCTTGTGCTTGGTGCCCGAAAGCCTGGGTGACCTTGGGCAAGTTTCCTAACTTCTCTGAGTCTCGTCTCCACATCTGGCAAATGGAGATACAAAATAATGCCTAGCTCCTGGGGGCGAGGATTAAATGAGATGATGCCCACAAACGAGAAGCTGTCTTGTTGCTGTTCTCGTTGTATTAGTAATTTTTTTTCAGCCGCACCACACGGCATGCGGGATCTTAGTTCCCTGATCAGGAATTGAGCCCGCGCCCCCTGCCGTGGAAGTGCAGAGTCCTAACCACTGGACCGCCAGGGACGTGCCTGTATTAGTATTAATAGCTGATGTCTGGGGGAGGGCTCCAGCCATCAGCACTGCTCTGCTGGGCTGAGCCCAGGATTTGAGATGATGCCTGCCCGTGGTTGCCCAGAGGGGTTTTGCTCTTTTAGATCTCCCAGCTGCCAGATCACTCTTTAAAACTCATGAGTCCTGTCACTACACTCTCCCCAAACTTTCAAGGCTCCCCAGCCCAGTTTAGTTGGAAGCCAGTCTACTCTCTGTGTCCTGTGAGGGACGAGCCAGCTTTTCTCTCCAAACTCAATCCTTGCTTCTCTTCTCTCACTCACCACATTCCAGCCACACTCAACCTCAGGGCCTTTCCACATGCTATTTCTCACCCCAGAACGCTCTTTCCC
>NW_006797504.1:295972-302539 GCF_000442215.2 Lipotes vexillifer | reverse complement strand
TCTTTCCCTTGTTTCTGCAAGACTGACCCTCATCTTTCTGATTTCTCCTTGGACAGATCTTCACTGACTGCTCTGTCTAAACCCTCCCTGACCAAACCAGTATTGTCTGCCTCTGCAGTCTCTTCCTGTCCTTTAAAGCCCTGGCCACTGGGTCATTACGCCTTAGGTGTCCATTTATATGGGTGCAGCCCTCCTCTGTGGACTGTGCGTTCCATGAGGGCAGAGACCACATCCGCATTATCGTCTATGTGTCCCCAGGACCTGATGAAACGCCTGGCACAAAATGGGGGATCAGGAATCTGGCGTTAGAGGAGACTGAATTTAAAAAAAAACACTGTGTACTTTGAAGTTTGGGACTAACTGGGAGGTTAAAATTATGGCAGATGGAGATAAAAACGCCAGTTTTAATGAGAAGAGGTGGACCGGAGTTTGTGGTTAGGTATGTGACAGACTCAAATTGGACTTTACCCCGGTCGCCGGCAGCTCTGAAAAGCTTAGCCGTGTGTGCCCTCCCTGTGGCTGGGCTGCCCCCTTCCTCATGCTAAGTCCCCCAGGCAGGTGGCCCGTGCCCCCTCTGGGGTGAGAAGTGGGGCAGGAGGCCAGGGATGCTGGGGAAATTTCCACCTCCTGGGACCTGAGGAAAGGGGAGTGCATTCTACCCTCATGATACGTGAGAAACGGACGCTGGACGAAAGCCATGTAGACTGAGGGAGTGAAAGACATGAGCTGATAGAGCCATGGGTCAATTGAGGTCGGGGGTGGGGGCGCCTGGTGCGTCCTGAGGGAAGCAGCACAGCTCCGGAGAGGCGGCCAGGGTGAGCCCAGCTGGAAGCACCTGGACACCCTGGGCCTGGCCCTTGGGCGCCTCCCCCACGTCCTAGGCGTCTAGGGGTGGGGACGGGGGAAGGAGTGGCAGCGTTTGGAAGTGAGTCCCCTCCCTGTTCACCACAGCCACGGGACCGGCCACATGCCCCTGCTTTCCAGGCAGATATTCCGGAGACACCAGACCCTGTGATTAGGGGAGTGAGTCACGGGAGGTTTAGGAGTGCTAAGGACAGAGGGAAGGTGCCAGGACTGTCTGCAAACACTGAAAGGAGGGAGCTGGGCACCAAGGAGGTGACAGCTGACTCAGCAGACAGAGATGGCACTTGTGTGTCCATAGAGCCCCACGAACCCACGTGCTTGTGTGGCCACGCCCCTAAGTGGTCTGATCACAGAGGGGTTCAGAGTAAACGTACTGAGTGTTTATGGGAACACACACACACACACACACACACACACACACACACACACACACAGCAGGTACACACATACGGGCTCCCCAGTGTACATTTCCAGACAAATTTCGTACAGTACACATGAACACACGCTATGCATGTGTGGGTGTGGGTGAAGGACACGTGGGTACACAAGTCCAAAGATGACACATCTAGCTATGTACACAGCACATCACTGCTGTGGGTGTGTGTCTATAACCAGATCCACATACGAGATGAGCGTGCATGTGTGGTGCTTAGAAACAGACTTCATAGCAAGGTACCCACGTACTATACGTCACTGTAAGCAGTGTTTACACTGCAAATCGGATGCCCACATAGCAGGTGTGTATATGTGCACCCATTCCAGTGTGATGTATGTGTTTTCGGATATTGGTGACCTAACGTCCATTCAGAAAGGACGATAAAGCAGAACACACTCTGTTCCCTGAGAAGCATTGCGGGAGCGTGGTCCCCCCTCCCACACAGCGGGCACACACGTTATTTACACGAACAGTTGTAAACACTGGATTTTCCCTCTTCAGCAGCCGCTGCGTGAATGGGCAGGTGATGGCGTCACAGCCGGAAGGAACAATGCGTCCCCGAGGAGACCCTGGACGAGGCGGGAGCCCAGGTCTATAGTAGGGAGCAGCGCCTGGTCCAGGAGGGGACTTTCTGAGGCCGGTGACGGCACAAGGCCAGCTAGAGCCCATGCTGCTGGAACACAACCTGTGGGGAAACCAGGCCACGGGGTCTCGGCCGCTGAGGCCGGGGAATCCCTGCCCTGCTCCCCGTCTCTGTGGCCTCAGCCTGAGCTTCAGAGTCCTCTTAGTCAGAAGCAGCTTGAGATACTGCAGGTGGGCACCCATCAGCGTCCCCGGGAGCAGCCCCCAGGGCAGCAGCGACCATCACGCCCCTCACCCCCTCTTCAGGGCTGTTGGAAAAACTGACCGCTGCCCCTGGTCTTTCTAAAACGGTTTCTAGAGCTGCCTGGTCCAGGGAGAGACCCTGTGCTGGGCTGAGCCCTGCCGCTGGGAAGGACCCAAGGGGGATGACTCCGAGGGACAGACGTGGCCCTCACGTAGGGCTGCGGGCACTGTGCGGCCTGGGTCGCACCTCCCTTACCACCTCTTAGCCTCTTGCTTTTCTGAATCCCCCTTCTCTAAGGACACCTGTCTCAGAGGGTTGGTGGAGAAATCGATCAGCATCATTATGTTGAAAGTGATTTTTTCCTAAATTGTAAAGCCCTACGTGATTGCTGTGTGATGGCAGACAAAGAGAACTGACCACCTGATCTTCTAGGTATGGTTTTCTGGCTTTAAAACGTTTTAATTTAGGACGCAGAGGATGTGGCAAACCATTACGTAAATGCCCCCATCGACCCCACTTCCTGCTCTACTTGCCCTTGTGGGTCCCCGCCCACCTTGACCCTGGACTTGGCCACGTGCCTTGTTTGGTAAGGGAGGCAGCAGAGGGTCGCTGAGCACCTGCAGAGCGGGCCTTGCCCTCTTCAGGTGCTGCTGCCGCCCCGTGAGAGACATGGCTATCCTGCTGGGGAGCTGTCGGGGAGGGAGCCAGCTGCTCCAGCCGCCAGCCTTAGCTGCGCACCGGACAGGCAAGTAGCCACTGAGCAGACCAAAGCTCTGAAGTCATGAAGCTTGGGACAGTTTGGCAGTAGGTAACTGATACATAGGGCATTCAAGGCACAAGAAGGTCCTGTATTCTGCCCAGAATGATAGAGAAAGCTAAGGGCTTCGTCAAGTGTAGGACTCAAGCCCCCAGGGTCCCTCCCACCTTCCCAGGCCCTGTGTCTGTTCGTTCTGTAGAGCTTGAAATTTCAAGGGTCCAGGAGGAAAATGTTGATCCGGGAGGGGAATCAGAATGGTACCTATAAGGGATAGTTAATGGCATTGGTATTCCAGGGTACTGGACAAGGGAAGGGCTTACAGGGTGGGTGGAAGTTTTCAGAAGAGCCAGAGGGGGAATTTTCCTGCTTAAAAAAGGAAACAGCACACGGAGGGCTCGGGCTGTGGGGCCCGAGGGACTGGGTCAGAGCCTAACGCCCCTTTGCTCAGTGCGTAGCTTTGGGCCAGGTGCATGAGCAGCTGAGCTTCAGTCTCCATATCTGTAGGACGGTGTGCTTGTGCCCTCGCGGCAGAGATGCCCACCCCCAGCCTGGGAGGATGTGGGAGATTCTCCTTCTCTCCTGGGACCCCAGCACCTCCCCCTCGGGGCTCCCAGAACAGGCAGCATGGCAGCCCCGTCTCCGGGGGTCTCACAGAGATTCGAGGTGTCGCAGGGGCACAGGGGCTCCTGTGAGGGTGAGTCTGGGAGAGGAGGAGGGAGCCCTGCCCCAGGGCCTGTTTTCTGTCTGTCCGTCCAGAGTGCCTGGTTCAGAGGTAGCTGCAACCTGTCGAAGGTGTCGCTGACCCCGGGAACCTTGACTCTGCCAGCAAAACCCCGCAGCCACACCCTCTTCACCTCTGATGGCTGACCTGTGGCCAAGAGGTCAGGCACCCGCGTCAAAAAGCCATGCTTCCTCCCGGCCAGCAGCCCTGAGGGCCCCGGTCAGCCACACCAAAGCCCGTGCGGATCAGCCGGGCTGATGGGCACCTACCGTCTGCTGGGCCTCCGGGGTCCACCGCCAGCCCTCTGGGTATTGCAACAGCCTCCAGGGTCTGCTCTAACAAAGTACCACCAACGGGTGGCTGAAGACAGAAGGGTATTCTCTCACAGTCCTGGAGGCCAGAAGTCCCAAAGCAAGGTGTCTGAAGGGCCCTGCTCCTCTGAGGCTCCAGGCAGAACCCTTCCTCACCTCTTCCCAGCTCCAGGGTGGCCTTGGGGCTCCTTGGCTGTAGCTGCATCTCCCCGATCTCTACCCCTGTCCCCACAGGTCTTCTCCCCTGTGCCTGTTTGTCTGTCGCCCTCCAGTCGTACTGGAAAAGGGCCTACCCTATTCCAGTGGGATTTCGTCTTAACTTGATTACATCTGCAAAGACCCTATTTCCAAAAAAGATCACATTCACAGGTATCGGGGTTAGGACTTCAACACATCTTTTTAGAGGACACAATTCAACCCACAGCAGTTAAAAGAAAACATGGGTTTAGCCCTACAGATAACAAATGCTGGAGATGGTGTGGAGAAAAGGGAACCCTCCTACACATTTGATGGGAATGTAGACTGGTGCAGCCACTGTGCAGAACAGTATGGAGGTTCCTTAAAAAACTAAAAACAGAGCTACCATATGACCCAGCAATCCCACTCCTGGGCACGTATCTGGAGAAAACCATAATTCAAAAAGACACATGCACCCCAGTGTTCACTGCAGAACTATTTACAATAGCCAAGACATGGAAGCAACCTAAATGTCCAAAAACAGGTGAATGGATAAAGAAGATGTGGTCCATATATACAATTGAATATTACTCAGCCATAAAAAAGAATGAAATAATGCCGCTTGCAGCAACATGGATGCAACTAGAGATTATTCCACTTACATGTGGAATCCAAAATATGACACAAATGAACCTATCTATGAAACAGAAACAGACTCACAGACGTAGAGAAAAGACTAGTGGTTGCCAAGGGGTGGGGGAGGGATGGAGTGGGAGTTTGGGATTCGCAGATGCAAACTATTACATATGGAATAGATAACAACAAGGTCCTACTGTAGAGCACAGGGAACTATATTCAATATCTTGTGATAAACCATAGTGGAAAAGAATATGAAAAAGAATGTGTGTGTGTTGTGTGTGTGGTGTGTGTGTGTGTGTGTGTGTGTGTGTGTGTGTGTGTGTGTATATATATATATATATATATAATATGTATAACTGAATCACTTTGCTGTACAGCAGAAATTAACACAACACTGTAAATCAACTAGACTTCAATTAAAAAAATATTGAAAGAAATGGGCAGAGCACTTCTCTGTGACAATAACAATATAATAATAGTCGTAATCATAAAGCACTTACTCATCCCAGGGACCAGTCTAAGAATCTTACACATATCCATAGATCAAAATCCTCACAACAAACCTATGATTAAGAGTTGCTATATCTCTACCTCACAGTTGAGGAAACTGAGGCACAGAGAAGTTACCAATGGTCCAAGGTCACTCAGCCCCGTGGTGTTGTTGGACCAACCTTCCTCGATCCCCTCAGCCACAGACACCTAGTGGGGGTCTTGACGGGTGGGTGCCCACGCGTGCATTAAAGAGCTGCCCCTCCCCCTGGTCCTCGGACCTGTTCATCTCGTGGTCTGGCCACCGGTTTGGGACATTGTGAATCACGCAGCGGCCCTGGCTTCCACACTCCTTCCTCTAAGGTTTTTCTTCACGGTCTTAATAACTATATCAGTGACACGTCCCCTCAAAACGTGTCGCCAGTTGCACCTGAGCCCCTTTGAGGAATGTTCTGGGGCGGAGGGCTGCTCCCCTGGTCCCCCAGCCGTGTTTCTTCCATCGTGCACACGCAGGTATGGGGACGTGAGGTGCAGACCCCACACCTGACCTCAGAGTCCGTTTATGGTTACGTCAGGGGGAAACTGAGCCGCAGAAGTTGGGGTGTGTCCAGAGTCACAGAGAAGCTGGCGCAGGGCCAGGGCGGGGTCCCAGGCAGCCTTCCAGGGGGCCAGGTTCCTGCCAGTGCCCCACTCCCATCCCCACACTGCTCTCTCCTGAAGGGGACAGTCACTGCCTGGCAGACACATACCGTTCTGAAGAAGCCCCTTGAATGGAGACAGGGGAAGGCAGTTTGGGGACAGCCCACTCTGGGGGGGCAGGGTCACACTTGGGGTAGAATTGTCCGAGCTGTACCCGCCTCCGCTCCCATGCCAGATGTCTCTGGGATACGGCCCTGCGGTCAGCCTCCAGGCCAGGGCGGGCTGATCTGCTGCCATCCCTCCTGCCCCTGCCCGGGCCAGGGATTTCACACCCAGGAAAATAATTTCCTGGTAAGGAGATTAGGAAGCATCGGCCGCTCTCGGGAACAGGATGGGGCCCGGGTGAGGCAGGAGAGGAACAGCGGGAGAGGCTGGGGGGGCAGCTGGGGGCACGGGAGGAAGTGTCACTGTCAATCAGGGCGCTGACCCATCTAATCCAACCTCCTGGCTCTCCTGATCCCAGGGACAGATGCCGGGTAAAAGGTGCAAACTCGGCAGGCCTGGCCCTCCCCGCAGGCCTGCAGGACGGGCCCCTCTGTGGAGAGCCAGCTTAATCTTGCCAAGAGGTAAGCTGTCCAAAAGGCGCTCGCTCTCCGAGTCTCCCGTGCGCTTCCGCCTGCCTCACGTGCAGGGCTGCGGCCAGGAATG
>NW_006797504.1:286221-295790 GCF_000442215.2 Lipotes vexillifer | reverse complement strand
GGAATGCCGGGCACAGCGGAGTCCCCTTTGTCAGGGGACAGGATCGCTTGGTGCGGCTGCGATGGGACCAGGGCAAGAACCCGAGGGCCCGCTGGAGTTCCTGGTGAGTCTTGCCCAGACCTTGTGCTGGCCTCTGGCCTCGCTCATTCACTCATTCATTCATTCCACAAGCATGTACTGATCTGACATGTGCCAGGATCACACAGGCTCACAGTCCTGAAAAGACTTGGTAGGAAACCGCATAGGATTACAGCCCCACCATCCATCCGTCCAGCCGTCCGTCCATACATGCATTCGTTCATCTCTCCATCCGGCTGTCCGTGCATCCATCCATCCATCCATGCATTCATTCATCCCTCCAACCATCTGTCCGTCCATCTATCCGTCTGTCCGTCTACCACAGAGTAGGTTTCCAAACTGACCAGCCACCAATGTCAAGAGGCAGCAAGCCTCACCCACATCCACCCAGATTGTGCTGAGCAGCCATCCCTGGGGGAAACTGACATCCAGACGAGAGCTATCCCTCATTCAATCCTCTTCACGTCACCTCCACGCACACTTTTAATGAAATTCACTTCCACCAAGGAGATGCTTGGGCCCCTGCAGGAGCCAGCAAAGGAATGTCCGGGGTCGTCTTGAGCACTAGGGACCCGTCCAAAGAAGAAGCCACCAAGAAGACCAGCAGAATGTTGAGGGCAGCAATGCCAAACTGCAAGGGGCAGGGGGGCGGGGAGAGAGGACCCGGCAACCAGGGCCCAGCCCTTCCGTGTTCACGCGGATTTGCCTGGAGGTTCATTCTTGGTGCCAATGGATAAAAGGACGTGCCAGGCATCTCAAGGACCCTGGAGTGGAGCGACGGAGTCTTCTGTGTCAAGGACTGTGGGGCACTTGTGGGAGCAGAGGTGTGCTTGAATTTGCGACTGGATGGGAAACTCCAGATGCTTAGGTGTTGTATGTATCAGTGCTGGCCTGTGGCAAAACTATGAGATGAGTGGCTCGTCTTCAGTCCAGTTGGGTCCAGTCCAATGAATCACATGCTTCCTGTGTTGCTCTGGCGGACAGTGGCAGCTCCATGGTGGGAGAGGTTACAGGGCACGTGGTGTGTGAATTTGGCATTCTCCTGGACTTCTCTTAGGGCCCATGGAATATGGCCTGGCCTTCCTCTAGTACAGCACAGGAGATATGGAGCAGCGTTAGGCTCACCAGTGAGCCTTAGGCTCACTCAGCTTATTAGCTGAGTGACCACGGGCAAAGTTTCTTAACTTCTCTTTGCCTCAGCTTACCTATCTATAAAACGGGGGGTAAGATTACAGGGGTCATTTGGGCTGTTCACAAATACTCTATTTCTCCTTCTGGACACATGGCAGGACTGTACTTCTCTACTTTTTTTCTCCTTCAAAAGACAATATATTCTTTCAGACATTCTTGGAACACTCAGAAGAGTAGTTTTGTTTCCCTACCTACTTTGAACCTAGAAATAGCTTTGCGAATTCCTTTAGCCAATGAAGTGCTAAGTGATTTGCCACACCCTCCCCCAACACCACTCCCTTGGTGACCAATGAAATGACCATGAAAAGCAGAGGGCCCTTGATGACCTGCACTGGACATGTAGCAAATGCAAGAAATCAACTTTCGTTGCTCTCAGCCACTGAGATGTTGGGATTGTTTGTTGCCATGGCATAACCCAGCCTAAATTGACGGACACATTTAGCAGCGTTATGGGCTGAATTATATGCCCTCAGAATTCATATGTTGAAGCCCTTCCCCGCAACGTGATGGTATTTGGAGGTGGAACCTTTGGCAGATAATTCAGTTTAGATGAGGTCATGAGGGTGGGGTCCCCCATGATGGGATTAGTGCCCTTACAAGGAGAGACACCAGAGCACACGCTCTCCCTCCCTCTCTGTGTCTCACAAAGAGGTTACACAGCAAGATGGCGGCAGTCTACATGCCAGGAAGAGTCCTCACCAGTGCCTGACTCTGCTGGCACCCAGAACGTGGACACCCAGCCTCCAGAACTGGGAGAAAATAAATCTCTGTTGTTTAAGCCCCCCATGTACAGCATTTGGTTATGGCAGACCAAGCAACTCACACAAGCACCTTTCTCAGAATGGTGTTGTGAGGATTAAATAGGTTGCATACCAAGTGCTGAGAGTGATGCCTGGTACAGAGCAGGCAATACATGAGCGTCCACAGTTATTTTCACTTAGTGTGGACAATAGGGTGGTCCCAGATAAAACTGGAAGGAAGGTGAGGTTTGTGCATCTCCCACCCCCATTTCCCAGAAACTTCATTCATTTCTACAACCACTCATTCAGGCTTCCAGCCAGCATTTGCTAAGGATCAACTTTATTCCAGGCCTGAGAAGTCCATTCACTCATTTGGCAGACTTTTCCAGAACCCCCAGGGGTGAACCGAGCCTGGTTCCTGTTCCCAAGGTGCTCATGGGCAGGAGGGACCTGAACAATGACAGCTCAGATGATGGGTATTTTTCTGATGAAGCGGGGAGGGCCCCTTTGGGGGTGTCTAATCACCTGGGGATTGGGGGATTCCCTGAAAGAGGTAGCACTTGTTCTAAACCGTGAGGACAGGTAGGATTCATCTGGACAAAAGCAGTCACGAAGGACACTCCAGGCAGAGGGAAGGGAGGGAGCGAAGAAGGGAGGGGAAGGGTCCTCAAGCCCACACGAGAATCCCCAGGCAGGGGCCTGGCAGGCAGCAGGCCCTCTTCTGACACATAGCCCTGCCCTGCAGCCCAGGGCAGTGGCCGTGATTGCTCCTGCACCAGCCCCTGGAGGTGACATTCATATGGTATCAGGGCTTTTGGGGGGGGAGGGGGTCTCATCACAGAGCACACCCACCAGGCTCCCCAGAGAGCCAGGGGGAGCCATCTGGGGTCAGGCCCTTGAGGGCCACCGGCTGACCCTGCTGGACAACCCACACCTCCAGGCAGCCATCTGCCAGCCTGGGAGCTTCTCGAGGCATCCCAGGATGGATTCCCCTCCGCATGGCCAGTGTCGGGTACAGGGGTGCTGAGAAAGGGGGTGTGAGATGCAGGGAGAAAGCCAATGGTAAGACAGGCTCTCCAGGACATTCCCAGCCTGTCTGTAGGGCACAGCAGACAAAGGAGAGGACCACAAGGCCCCAGAGGCATCATCAGACCCGGGCCTGGGCTGATAGGGGAGGGGAGGGGAGGGGGGCTCCCACTGACCCTCTCTTCCCTGCAGTGCCGCAAGGCCGGTACCGTTGGGCCCAATTTACAGATGAGCCTGCTGAGCCCAGAGAGGCTGCCTGTCCAAAGTGCCTGGAATGTTTCTGGGCTCAGTCATGATCCCTTGGCCGACTAGACGGAGGGGGGCTGCGGTTTGCGCATACTCCTGTGTGGCCAGGACCACGGAGAGCAGGCAGCGTGGGGACGTGCGTGGGAGGGGGCGGAAGGGACTCAGAGAGGAGAAGCCTGGTCCCGCCCGGAGGCACGTGACCCACGCTGGACACCGCTGCTTCCTCCCGTGTGCCCCGCAAGAGGGCCACTCGGACCCGGGCACAAGCGTGGCTTGGGGGTGACAGAGCGGCTTCTAGGTGCAGCAGAAAGACGAGACAGACCCGAGTAACGCCCCCCACTCCCCATCAGCCCTGCTGCTCAGCAGCTGTGACCTTGGGCAAAGGCCTTAGCCTCTCCAAGACTCAGTTTCCCCATCTGCAAATCAGTAGTCCTTATCTCCTTACCGATTGTTGGAGTTTTTAACTAAGGTGATGGATGTAAAACGTCTAGGCTGCTGTCTGGCCTCTGACAGGTTCTCAGGAGCCCTTCCCCAATTCCTCACTGCCACCAGACCCTCTTCTGCTGACCTACCTTCTCTGTCACACAGGGGCTGTGGCGGGGAGCCAGGACACAAGGGCACCTGGGGGCAGAGAGTGAGGCATGTCATCTGTGAGGGTCACTTCCCTTTTCTTGGCCTAGTTTTAGCATTTGTGAAACAGGAGGGAAGGGGATTGAACTGGCCAGTTCCGGAGCTCTCTTCTGGCTGCAGAGAAGTGAATACTGGTTGTGGATCCTTTCACCAGGCCAAAAAGTGACCTAGCTGCACAGGATGGAACCCTGATTCGATGTACCCATTCTTCTTTCTTCCATTGCAAGGGGTCACCTGGACTGAGGACATTTCCCAGGTTCCCTTACAGCAAAAGGTGATAACAGAACTAACTTCTGGCTAAGGGATGTGTTATGTGACAGCTTCTGGGAACTTAAGAGAGAGCTGTGACTATTTACAATAGCTAAGACATAGAAACAACCTAAGTGTCCATCGACAGTGGAATGGATAAAGAAGATGTGGTACATATATACAATGGACTATTACTCAGCCATAAAAAAAAGAAATTTGGCCATTTGTAGCAACATGGATGGACCTAGAAATTATCATAGCAAGTGAAGTAAGTCAGAAAGAGAGAGACAAATACCATATGATATCACCTATATGTGGAGTCTAAAATACGATACAAATCAACTTATCTATGAAACAGAAACAGACTCACAGACATAGAGAACGGACTTGTGGTTGCTCAGGGTGGGGGGGGTGAGGGAGGGATGGATTGGGAGTTGGGGGTTACTAGACACAAATTGTTATCTGTAGAATGGATACACAACAAGGTCCTACACTGTAGAGCACAGGGAACTTTATTCCATATTCTGTGATAAACCATAATGGAAAAGAATATGAAAAAGAATATATATGTATAACTGAGTCACTTTGCTGTGCAGAAGAAATTAACACAGCACTGTAAATCAACTATACTCCAATAAAATTTTTTTAAAAAGAGACAGCTGTGGACTCTTACTCCCTTCCCCTCCATTCCTTCCTTTATCCAGTGGGCTGGACTGTGGGGTTGATGGCTGGAATAGCCATTTGGCCATGAAGGTGTCCTTGGGAACGGAGGCCACACATGGCCGAGCAAAAAGCTAGAAGGAACCTGGGCCCCTGAGGACTTCACAGAGAGGGCCGCCAAGCCAGCCTGCAGTGCGTCCCTTTGGACTTTTCTCTGAGACAGAAATCAAATCCTATCTTGCTTAAGCGTGGTTATTTTGGTCTCTGTTACTTTACAACCAAAACTAAAAAAAAGGCCTGATGGAAGTCTGCACTGTCTGTATAGAAATCACGTGGTGTGTGAAAACAGGAGGCTTCCAGAGTCTTCTAATCACTTCACACAACTGGATGGGGTCCCTGGAAAAACACACGTGGGCCTCGCACAGGTGTGCGTGTGCGGCTGTGTGCTGGCCTTCTGAGGGCCCATCTGTCCTGAACTAAACAGAGAAAGCTTTCTCCCGGGCTGCGAGTACAGACCAGATTTCCTGACCGCTGGTCTTCTGAGCAGCCCAGCAAGTCAGCTCGGTCACCCCACAGGACGGTGTTGGGGGCTGAGGGAATGCGGCCTCTCTTTTCTGATTTGCATTTTGGTTGGCCCCAAGCCCTAGCTGGCCCCTCCCAGCCAACGCAAGCATCATCCTTGAACCACACGTGTGTATGACAAAGCCAGTGTTTATTCACAGGGCTGATGATTGGCGATTCATGTATTAAGGTCATGTTTATACTTCCATTGTCAACAGTGGTCATTGTTGATTTGAAAGAGGCCTTTCTCATTTCCTGGGCATCCCCGCAATGAGTTAGAGCATGTTGAAGGCTTAATCATGTTCATATGGTGGGGATGAAAGGCAGAGAAGGCTGAGGCTCCCTGTGTCAGCCAGAAGAAGGGTCGTCCCACGGCGGGGCTGGCCCCGCATCCCAGAGAGGGAAGGCAGCCCCAGGACAGGCGAGGGGACGGCCAGAGAGCAGCTGGTGGCCCCAAACAAAGCCCCAGCTTCTTGGCTCAGACAGATGAGCTCCCAGTCTACCAGGGCGGTTTGCAGATGTGAACTCAGACCTTCCTTTCAGGACTCTTGCGGAAGTCGTGTTCGCAGGACACAGGACCAAATCTGTCATCTCCCAGGTGGGAAGCAAGTACATTTATAGCAACTCCAGCTGGTGGGATGCAGGGTGGTGTCGGGGAAAGGGGACGGGGTTTGGATCTAGAGAGGGCCGGTGTGTGTGAGCTTGAACACGTGGTGACGCCTGACTTTCCTCATCTGTGAAATAGGGATGATCACACGTTGCCTGCAGGCTGATACTGACAGGTGCAGGAGAGAGCTGCATGTGACTTTCCAAGAAGGCTGATAAATACGTCACTTTCCTTCCCCTGCCCCTATAAACCAGCCACATCATAGGGAAGAACAAACCTGACTCCATATTAGATCAGTTTCTTTTACCATAACCTTTGTATTCTATTGTTTTTGCTTCGAGTTAAGAATGTAGCCTCTAGCCTGAAATACACAGGAGAGCCCATTCTCAAGGCCCTGACCTTTAAGGGGATAAGGTCCATTCCTACAGAGATAAAAAGTTGCAGAACAGGGAATGACATTTGTTTTGTTGGAGGTTTACAGGAACACCGTGACCTGACCTTCGTGGACAAAGGATTCCTGCACCAAGAAGTCTGCAGCAACCAGCCACACCCCCTCCCTCACCTGGCTTTAAAAAATGCCTTGATGAAACCCTTCGGGGAGCCCAGGGATTTCAGAGGCACGAGCCACCTGTCACCTTGCCTGGCCCTGTAATAAACCTTTCTCTGCTCCAGATTCCAACGTTTCAGTATTGTTTGGCCTCACTGTCTGTCAGGCACATAGACTTGCATTCGATGACAGCTACATTCTTCTGAAACTTGGAGGAGGGTTTGGAAAGAATTGGGAAGGAATGTGTCCCTCCAGAGAAAAGGCTATGACAGACTCATCTCTTCCTCTCTCTCTCGGACCTGTGGGCTTCAGAGGTCAGAGGAAGTGGCCTCTGAAACAAACAAAAAGTGTGTTTGTTTTAAGAAAGTATTTGCAAGCATCTCTAGCGTTCGGGGTGCTGGAATCAGTGACACCCCACTGGATGGTTCATGGCTCCGCCGACATATTCAGGATGTCGGGGATGCTGAGGCCATGTTACAACAGGTTGCTGGACTCTCAACTGGGTAAACGATTGTGTTCCCAAGGGAGTGACCGCTGGCCTCAGATCAGCCAGGTGGAGGTCTCTGGCAGAGTGACACAGGGCGCGGTTACTGTGGCCCGCTCCGCTCTGGAACACGGTTATCCGTGCATTCAGTCAAGACCTGGAAAAGGTGTTCATCAAGTATTCAGGTGACAGAAAGCCTCCAAGCAGGAGGCAAAAATGATGAGATCCTTTTATAAACCTATTGTTGTCTAATCCTCACAGCCACCCGCTGAGGTTGGGACGGTTTAAATATCCTCATCATACGTTTGAGGAAGCCGGGGCTTGGACGGGTTCGGTGACTCGCCCAAAGCCACGAGGCTGGGAAGTAGCAGGACCCAAATTTGAACAGAGACCCCGTGGAGCTCATCCTCAAACCGCCCGTGAAACATCAGCTCCTCTGGGTGCATCTGAAACTCAGGGACGTGGAGAAGAAGGCAAGGCAGGGGTCGTATTCAGGCTTTGCTCATCCTTTTGTCCAAACGATATTCAGCGAACGCCTAGTATGCACCAGGCGCGTTCTGGGTCCTGTTGATACAGCGGAAGCAAGAGCATCCAGAGGCACACCCTGCTCTCACAGTCCAGGGAGAGGAGGGGGCTGGCGGAGTAGAGCAGCTGAAAAATACACACGAAGATGAACTAGGCAATTGTAGAAGATGATAATAGAGCCAAAACTTTTAGTAAATGCCAGGCAGTGTTCTAAACTCAATGATCCTCTGAGGTCTGTGCTGTCATTGTTCCCATTTTACGGATGAGGAAAACTGAGGCACAGAGAGCTCGAGTGCCTGAGGTCACAGGGCTCTCACCTTTGGAGCCTGCACAGCGTGCTGCTCGGCCATCCCACGACACAGCAGGGCCGAGGACGCCGGCTGGAGGGATGTCGGGGAGACACAGATAACGCTAGCAGGGTGATCAGGGAAGGCCGTTAAGTGGGGGTGACGTCAGAGCCAGAAGGAGGAGCCCAGAGCTATGTGAGGCTCAGGGGGACCAGCAGGGGTGCAGCAAGAGGCAGGAATCTGCAGGGTGACGCACAGAAAGGCTCCCGGCTGGCCCACCCTGAGGGGCCAGGGGTCCTAGGGATGCGAAGGGCAGGTGGACATGCAGGGTTTGTAGGTTGTGGCAAAGAGCTTGGACTCTTTTCCTTACTGTGAAGAAAAGTCCAAGTGGGTTTATGCAGGAGAGGAAAGCGATCGGGGTCCATTTCCTACGGAGTCCTGGGCCACACGGCTTGGAAACAGTGCCACGGGACTTGAGCACAGCCTTGGGCCAGCCCACAGCCCAGAGCTGCTGCATCTCCCTGACCCTTCTCTGCTTTTCCTACTCAGCTTTCCAAAGCTCAGAACCCTACCCGAGTCTGCTGGGGTCCGAGGCCTGATCTGAGTGCCCAGGTGGGGACGACCCGAGTTTAGGGTACGCTGGCGAGTCTCCCTGGTGCCGGGGCGGGGCGGCCGGGAGACACACGGTCAGGGGCACCAGTCAAGACCCAGAGGCCTTGCTGGACCCATCGGCACAAGGAGTCGGACCCACCAAGATGGGATTTCCCAACAAAATGTGAGGCACTGCCCTTGGATTCCGAAAAGCAGTCAAAAGAGTCAGAGGGTCAGGGAGGGGGGAGAGGAAAGAGGGGGTGGCCCAGGGAGGGTTGGGAACCAGAGAGCAGGGGCCGGGAAGGGGGAGCCAGGAAGGTGGGTGAGCAGAGGCGAGGGGGCTGGCCCAGCAGTGCAGTTCAAGGAAAAGGCCTGAGGAGGCAGGAGAGGCGACAGGGTGGCCAGGCCGGCTACTGCTTGCTCCCGCTTGTCCCCACGACCTGGGGCTCGGCTGGCTTTCCCGCCCGGCGGCCTCGAGAAGCCTGGCTCAGACCCGGCACAGATGCGTGTTTGCTGGCGGAGCCGATGTCCCACTGCGCTCCGCTCCCACCTGGTCCCCGAGGAGGCGGGGGCAGCTCCCCCAGGAGCAGCATCCTGAGGGTGGCGTCCGAGGGCTCTGGGCTGAGCAAGGTTGAGGCTCAGGACGTCTGCCGGGGGAGCTGCAGCGCTGGGGCAGGAAGCAGGCAGAGGGCAGGGGGCAGCGTGCTCTGACAGTCATGCACATGGCAACAGGCTGGCTGGTGAAGCAGGGAGCCTGTGAGCTGGGGCTGCTGGGGTGGAGGAGGAGAGATCACAGAGAGCCTGGGCAGGAGCTTTCTGCCTTCCTCAAGCACTGAGCCCCAGCCATGGGCCAGGCGGGACAGGGTGCCCGGGGCACCAAGAGGAATCAGAGCCAGCCCCACCCTCAGGATGCTGAGCTTCCATGGCAGACAGAGACCAGGACATGGGAAACGCCATGGAGTGTGACCTGTGCTCCCAGCGTTGGGGAAGAGATGGGCCAAATCACTGAGGGCTTCCTGAAGGAGGTGTTGAGAAACAGTAGGAGCTGCCCGGCAGCTGCAGAAGGCATGGCCGGAGGGACTCGGGCTCCTGCTGCTTGAGACGCAGGCAGGGAAGAGGGGGAAGGGGGAAAGCCTCGCAGGAGGCC
>NW_006797504.1:284943-286209 GCF_000442215.2 Lipotes vexillifer | reverse complement strand
ATGCGGGAGAAGGAGCACAGCCTCGCAGCAGCCCTCAGACCCCACTTCGCACGCCTAAAGTAGGGGGGCCTCTCTGTCGATCCTCCACCACTGCAGGTGACTGAGCCAACCACAAAAGCCAGAGCTGCTTAATCACGATGGAAAGACCCTTTGCAGGAAAAAAATTCAATAGGGTACGACCTCTGCTCGTATAATCACAAGGCATTTCAACGTCACAGCTGTCCATGAAAGAAAGAGAAAAACAGTTGTTAGATTTTTAAAATATAGTTTCAATTGTTGTAAGGTAGTTTTAAACTTTCATCTCCTATTTGTGTGAAGAGTGTTTCTTGCCAAGGGGGTTACTGCAAGTTGGAGGATATCGATCGTTGTTGTGAAGACCTGGTTTCCTGGTTTGGACGATGCGCTGTGGTTACATAAGCCGTCACCATGCCTTGAAGCTGGGTGATGGGTGGACAGGACCTCTCCCTACTATGTTCCCAACATTATGTGAGTTACAATGATTTCAAAATAAAAATTAACAAACAAACAAAAACCCTCTTGTTCTGGAATCCCGTACAGCCACCTCGACCATTAAATCTGACACAAACAACTTTTGTTATGGGAGCAGCTGTTTCTCATTTAATTAATTTTTTAAAGATTGCTTTTTGGGGCTTCCCTGGTGGCACAGTGGTTGAGAGTCCGCCTGCCGATGAGGGGACGCCGGTTCGTGCCCCGGTCCGGGAAGATCCCACATGCCGCGGAGCGGCTGGGCCTGTGAGCCATGGCCGACTGAGCCTGCGCGTCCGAAGCCTGTGCTCCGCAACGGGAGAGGCCACAACAGTGAGGGGCCCCCGTACCCCCAAAAAAAAAAAAAAAAAAAGAGAGAGAGAGAGGTGTGTGTGTGTGTGTGTGTGTTAATACCTCTAGGAAAGAGATTTCCAACAGTATTTTCCATTAGCAACCTCCCCAGGAAGCCTGGGTTTGAAGAATATTGTAATGACAAGGAGTCCATGTGCAAATACTGCTTGCTCCTTTTTTCTGAAGAATTTACTGCTCTCATAACCTGTATGAACCTAATTTTCCTTGATGCAATGTTGATATAAAAAACGTTTTGGGGGACTTCCCTGGTGGCACAGTGGTTAAGAATCTGCCTGCCAATGCAGGAGAAACGGGTTCGAGCCCTGGTCCGGGAAGATCCCACATGTCGCGGAGCAACTAAGCCCGTGCACCACAACTACTGAGCCTGCACTCTAGAGCCCGCGAGCCACAACTACTGAAGCCCGCGTG
>NW_006797504.1:283734-284922 GCF_000442215.2 Lipotes vexillifer | reverse complement strand
CCCCAAAAAAAAAAAAAAAAAAAAAGATTGCTTTTTGAATGCTTATTTAAATTTAGTGCATTACCTTACGAGTTTTATTTTTATTTTCTTAGCATAATTTTATCAAATAGAGGAAAATGTAATTTTTTTTTTTTTTTTTTTTTACCTCTACTGTACTTAATATCCCTTTGCTCCAAAGTGCATTCAGTGAATTGCTAACTTTCTACGTGGGCTCTAACTTGGGAAAGGGTGGGAGTCGCTGTCTGGGAGGTGGGACTATTTGGACTCGGGGAGCCCTCAGCCAGGTCAGGGGATGACAGGACCTCTTGGAGGCTCCCGGCAGGGGTTCCAAGGAGCCCAAGGGCAGGGCAGCCTGCAGAGGAGGGGCTCAGTGGGCCTGGACGTGAAAGGTGGGTGGCATTTGGGTAACACTGAGAACATATAGTCATGGGGTGGGGGGGTGCCACCAGGAGGAAAGATTTGCCGCTTGCGGCTGCAAGAAGGCGAGCTTGGCCAGGGGGCTGCACGTCGGAGGAGCCCTTGGACACTCCTCTGACCAGTGAAGTGCCTTGGCCAAAAAAAGAGGTCTCCAGCCAAGAAGGCAAGGCTTTCCTGCCCTGGACATATGTGCCCAGCTTCCCGGGGTAGGGTCTGCGGGGTCTGGGGCCCATCATCCCACCTCCTTGCCTCTGACACCCACGCCGGTCCACTGCCACAGCCCCGGCTGCAGACCGTGTCATCCTGAGGGGGTGACAAGGACCTTGAGGGCACGGCCAGCCCCCGCCGGTGGGGATGGCCCAGGACATGGTGGCCCCCGGCAGGGCTCTTGCCAGGCTGTCCTGCGTGGCTGGTGCACAGCGAGGACACGCCTATGTGATGAGTCTCCAGCCTCCTCCAGAGCCGTGTCTGAATGGAAACATTATCACAATTTAATTACCTTTCAGCAACGCAGCCTGAGAAACCCCAGTCCTCAGCCCCAATGCCAACCTCGCAGGAGCCACGGGTGAGCGGAAGTCATGCTCTGCCGGGGCAGGGGGACAGCACACACCAAAACCAAGTCAAGAAAGTGACCCAGGGCCCCAGCCCACAGGGGGCTGAAGGGCTCCCCCAACTAGGGCAGCAGCGCCAGGGCCAGGAGCACAGGTTGTGTTTGGATGGTCCCAAGGACGGGGTGGGGAGTTCCTCCTTCCTTCCTTTGTTTCTTTCCTC
>NW_006797504.1:275826-283617 GCF_000442215.2 Lipotes vexillifer | reverse complement strand
CTTTTTTTTTTTTTTTTTTTTTTTTAATAAAAGGGGTGATAAAGGGTCCTGCCAGGAAGCATTGTCTTCCAAAGTCTAAAGTGTTCGAAATTAATTTATCCGCTTAGGATGGTGTATAAATTTCTCATTACCAGTGTCAGTGATGAACAGGAACCCATTCCAAGAAATGTCTCGGGCCCTTGCCAAGCCGTGGGCCCTGGGTCCCTGGCGGAGCGGGGCGCGACAAAGGCTTTCACACAGACAGGAGCGTTAGCTATGCATGCTTTCGCGTTGCCCGGGCTCGGCCCAATGCCCTGTGAGAACCACACGTCCACACCCGCTTTATTATTCCGCACAGATGCCGCTCGCTGTTGTGTGTTTGCAGCTTTGTGGAACGCAATGTGGGGTGTCGGGGGTTTTGTTCTCGTCAGGCATGTGCTTTTCTACTTTGCCCCTCCCGGCCCCCTCCTTCTGTGACACCCCTACAAATGGCTGGCCTGGGGGAAGTGGGGGACAGAGCCGGGCACTTTCTGGGAAGGGCTGGGCTGGGCTGGGGGAGGGGCACACATGAATTGAGCCTCTTTGAGGGGTGTGTGTGGGGGGAGGGTGTGGAAGCCCCAGGGAGGGGAGGGGAGGGGAGGGAGGGGGAGGTTAAGCCCTGGGAAGAAAGTGGCACCCCTCCGCCCCTCCCCGGCTGGGCCCGGCTGCCAGCCGTGCTTGCGGCTGCCCTGGAGCCCCCGGGAGACTCAGCTTCAGAAGGAGGGGTCCTCAGGGGCGCTCCTGTCGTGGGTTACCCAGTAATTCCTCAAGGCCCAGGGCCCCTAAGAGCTGAAGAGGTGGCAGGGCCGGGACTCAGATCCAGGAGGTGTTCTCTCTTCTCCTGCCAATGCCCACCCAGGAGCCCAGGGTCCATGCCCCTCTGCCTGCTGTGGGTGGCTTTTGCAGGGGTCACCCCGGTGGTGACAAAGCTCAGACCTTACGGGGCTGTCCTGGAAGTCGGGAGGGCCCACGGGAATCTTGCCTTTGTCACCATCTCCCTGTGTGACCCAGGCCCGGTCTCCCCACCCAACCTCTGTGCTCTCTTTCTTCTGTACCTAAAGGGCCATGGGCTCCAGGACAGAGGAAGGCATCAAGGCTGTGCTGCCCAGAGATGCTGCTGACATTGACTGTGGACTCCGCAGCTCGGGAGAAGGGGGCCCTTGGGGGTTCTAGAAGGAGAGGGAGCCTGCAGGTGACCCCCGCCAACCTCTGAGACAGGCCCTGGACGGCGCCCTCTTCCTTGGGGATCCTGGCCAGAGGGCCGGGCATGCTTGGACCCAGGGGCCGCCGCGCAGAAACGCCAGTCTCGGCTGACGCGCTCACTGCCGGTCTCAGTGAGCCTGTCGGCCAAGGGCAGGGCCTTTCAGAACGGCTGATTGGGACGCCTGGCAAGTCACCGGCCCTGGGCGGTGGGCCAGCTCACAGCCCCTGCGGAGGTGGCCTCATTAAAGGCCTCATGGTCCAGTGGGCAGGGCATCAGACTGGACATCTGGAGGCTTGGGGCCTGGTCCAGCCTGCTGCTGCTTTGCTGGGTGACCTTAAGCAGATTACTTGGCCTCTCAGTGCCCCATCTGCCCCCTGGCTCCCCCCTGTCTGGCAAGGCTTATTTGTTAAGGAATATTAATGGGGTGGCTCACAGAAGCCGGGATTGTACGGCACCTCGGTTTTAGACTTTCCAGCCATGCCAGGGGCTGGCAGGGACAAGCAGGAGCCCTTCCGTCTGAAAGCCTCTGAGAATTCCATTCCGCCATCGATTGCTTGGGCTGCCACAGGCCTGGCCTGGCACACAAAGCTGAGAGGGCCAGGGAGAAGCTCCACGGCGTCTCACAGCAGGAAGTCACCATTAGCATCCTTCGGCGCAATCTCTCTTCTTTGCAGATGGGGAAACTCAGGCCACGACACACAGCCAGGTGGTGGCTTTCCTGGGCTGGGAACCTGGGCATCCATTCTCTGGGCCCTTCTAATTCTCTCCCGACACAGTCCCCGGGCTGATGTTTCCATGACAAGGATCTCACCCTGTCCATTCCTGTGTCAGCCTCTTCCATGGCCTCCCATATAGCCCAGGTGATCAGACCCCTCAGCCGGTACCCTGGATGCTCTTCTCTGGCCATGCACAACTCAGGCCATGGCATCACCAAGGCTGAGCTCCAGCCCTCCAAGCCCACGTGGGACCCCAAGCCCCGCACCTGCCGTTCCTGCCACCTGAGGGAACCTTCTCCACTTGCCTTCTGGATGAACTGATGGCCCTTTGTGACTACAGCCAAACATCCCCTGTGTGTGACACCCATCACACAGGCCGTCCCCAAGGACACAGCCTGGGTCAGTCCACTTGGGTCTTGCAGCATTCAGGCCCCTCTCCATAGGAGCACTGCCTACTGGGCAGAGGGGGCCTTGAAGGGCAGGGCCTGACTCTCAGCCATGTTGGGGCCTCAGAGAAGGCCCAGGGCTTGGCAGGTAGTGGGTGCTCAGTAGATGGGAGTTGAATGAAGGCTTAGGAGGTCAAAGCCGGCATCCTGACCCCATAAGCCCCTTGCTCTCTTCTTTCAAGTACCCTTGAACAAAGCATTTAAAAGCTTCATCCAGGGAGCCATGACTCACCAGGGCCCTCCTGCTTCTCTGTGGCTGCACCCCAGCAGAGTGGACCTGCCTAGGCCCATACACCCCAAGCTCCTTTTTTTTCAGATGTCTGTGTCCCAGGCCCGTCATCATAGTAATCCTCCAAGATTGTTGCAACTCAGTGTATAGCTGAGTGAACCGAGGCTCAAAGATATGTGATGCCCTGCCCGGGGTCACACAGTGAATAGAGGCCAAGCTGGGATCTGAGCCCAGAACTGCAGGATCCAAAACCCATGGTCCTGCCCCAACCAACACCTGCTCTCCTCTGAGCCCTGCTTAGAGGCATGGAGGTGGCTGAGTTGCTAAAAGCTGGGAAAGAATTTGCTGCGTGATCCTTTCCCCTTGGCACTGGTAAATATATCAACAAACTGGACAACCTAGAAGAAATGGAAAATTTTTTACAAACGTACAACTTACCGAGGCTGAATCAGGAAGAAATAGAAAATCTGAATAGGCCAGTTACTAGTAATAACATTGAATCAGTAACCAAAAGTCTCCCAAAGAAGAAAAGCCCAGGACTGGGTGGCTTCATTGGGAATTTTACCAAACATTTAAAAAAAGAATTAGCACCAATTCTTCTCAAACCCTTTCTAACAAGTCGAAGATGAGGGAGTACTCCCAAACTCATCTGATGAGGCCAGCATTATACTAATACCAAAACCAGAAAAGGGCACAACTAGAAAAGAAAACCACATGCCAATATGCCTGATGAGTATAGATGCAAAAATTCTTAACAAAATACTAGCAAACCAAAATCAGCAGCACATTAAAAGGATCATTCACCATGATCAGGTGGAATTTATCCCTGGGATGCAAGGATGTTTCAACATTCAGAAATCAATCAGTGTGATACACCACATTAATAGAATAAAAGAAAAAAATTATGTGATCATTTCAATAGACACAGAAAAAGCAATTTCCAAAATTCAACACCCATTCCTGATGAAAACTCTTAACAAATTAGGCATAGAAGGAACATATCTCAACATAACAAAGGCCATGTATGACAAGCCCACATCACACTCAGTGGTGAAAGGTTGAAAACTTTTCCTTTATGATCAGGAACAAGACAAGGGTGCCCATTCTCACCACTCCAATACAACATAGTACTAGAAGTCCCAGCTACAGCAATCAGGCAAGAAAAAGAAGCAAAGGGCATTAGAATTGGAAAGGAAGAGACAAAATTTTCTCTCTTTGCAGATGACAGGATTTTATATGTAGAAAATCCTAAAGACTCAACTAAAGGACTGTTAGATCTTATCAATGAATACAGTAAAGTTGCAGGATACAAAACTAACATCCAAAAATCAGTAGCATATCTATACACTAACAACAATTTAAAAAAAAATAAAGAAATTGATTTTTAATAGCATCAAAACCAATAAAATACTTGGGAATAAATTTAACTAAGGAAATGAAAGATCTCTACTTTGAAAACTACAAGACACTGATGAAAGAAATCAAAGAAATGGAAAAGTATCTCATGTTCATGGATTGGAAGAACTAACACTGTTAAAATATCAATACTACCAAAGCCATCTATAGATTCAATGCAATCCCTATTGCATCAAGATTCCAATTGCATTTTTAACAGAAACAGAAAAACAACTCCTAAAATTTATTTGGAACCACAGAACACCCTGAATAGCCAAAACAATCTTGAGAAAGAAGAACAAAGCAGGAAGCATCACACTTCCTGATTTCTAGCTATACTATAAAGCTACAGTTATCAAAACAGTTTGGTATTGGCATAAAAACAGACAAATAGACCAATAGAACAGAATCAAGAGCCCAGAAATAAACCCAAGCAAATATAGTCAGCTAATATTTGACAAGGGAGCCAAGAATACTCAATGGAGAAAAGACAGTCTCTTCAATACAAGGTGTTGGGATAATGTAGTCAGTTGTAAAAGCATGAGACCGGACCCATATCTTACACCATTCACAAAAATTAACTTAAAATGTATTAATGACTTAAATTAAGATCTGATACCATGAAACACAGGAGTAAAAGAAAACCCCTCGACATGGGTTTCGGTAATGAGTTTTTTGAAATGACACCTGAAGCACAAGCAACAAAATAAATAATGAACAAGTGGGGCTAAGGTAAACAGAAAAGCTTCTGCAAAAGAAGCCATCAACAAAGTGAAAAACCCTACAGAATGGGAAAAAAATCTTTGCAAACCATATATCTGACAAGGAGCTAATATCCAAAATATGTAAAGAACTCATACAACTCAATAGCATAATAACATGGGCAAAGGACTAAGAAAAACAGTATGGAGGTTCCTCAAAAGACTAAAAATAGAGTTGCCATATGATCCAGCAATCCCACTCCTGGGCATATATCCAGACAAAACTCTAATTCAACCAGATATATGCACCCCAATGTTCATCGTGGCACTATTCACAATAGCCAAGACATGGAAACAACTTAAATGTCCATCGATGAATGGATAAAGAAGATGTGGTACATATATACAGTGGAATACCACTCAGCCATAAAAAAAAAATGGAATAATGCCATTTGCAGCAACATGGATGGACCTAGAGATTATCATACTAAGTGAGGTAAGTCAGAAAGTGAAAGACAAATACCATATAACATCACTTAAATGTGGAATCTAAAATATGACACAAATGAACTTATCTACGAAGCAGAAACAGACTCACCGACGTAGAGAACAGACTTGTGGTTGCCGGAGGGCAGGCGGCAGGTGTGGAGCAGGGAAGGTCCTACTGTAGAGCACGGGGAACTATATTCAATATCCTGTGATAAACCATAATGGAAAAGAATAGAAAAAAGAATGTGTATAAATGTATAACTGAATTACTTTGCTGTACAGCAGAAATTAACACAACATTGTAAATCAACTAGACTTCAATAAAATAAATTTAAAAAAATAAATTAAAAAATAAAAATGGGCAAGGCATTTCTCCAAAGAAGATATACAAGTGGCCTACAGGTACATGAAGAGGTGCTTAAAACTACTAGTCACTAAGGGAAATGTAAATTAAAACCACAATGAGCTAGCACCTCACACCTGTTAGTCTAGCAGTCATCAAAGAGACAAGAGATAATAGGTGAAGGCAAAGGTGTGGAGACAAGGGAACCCTCGTGCACTGCTGGTGGGAAAGTAAATTGGTACAACAACTATGGAAGACAGTATTGAGGGTCTTCAAAAAATCCAAAATAGAACTACAATATGATCCAGCAATTCCACTTCCAGTAATATATCCAAAGGAAACGATGACATTAACTCAAAAAGATACCTGCACCTCTATCTTCATTGCAGCTCTATTTACAATGGCCAAGACATGGAAGCAACCTAAGTGTCAATCGACAGATGAATGGATAAAGAAGATGCAGTATACATATACAATGGAATATTACTCAGCCATAAAAAGGAATGAAATAACGCCATTTGCATCAACATGGATGGACCTAGAGAATATCATACTAAGTGAAGTAAGTCAGACAGAGAAAGACAAATACCATATGATATCACTTATATGTGGAATTTAAACAATAACAACCCAAACAAAAAAACCCCAAACTCAGAAGAAAACGATTAGATTTGTGGTTACCAGAGGTATCGGGTGGGGGGAGGAAGAACTGGATGAAGGTGGTCAAAAGGTACAAACATCCAGTTACAAGATAAATAGGCAACATAATAAATAAGTCCCCAGGTTGTACTGTACAGCATGGTGGCTATAGCTAACAATTCTGGATGATGTATAGGAAAGCTAAGAGTGTAAATCCTGAGTTCTCATCACAAGGAGAAATTTTTTTCCTTTTTTCTTTCTTTTCTTTATTGTATCTAATATATGAGAAGCTGGGTTTTAGCCGAACTTGTGTTAATAATTCCACAGTATATGTAAATCAAACTATCATGCTGTGTGCTTTAAATTTATACATAGATGTACGTCAATTATTCTTCAGTAAAACTGGGGGAAAAGGACAGGCTGTTCTTGATAAAATGATAAACACGTATCAATTGAAAGAGAAAAATAATTCAGAGGGAGTAACACAGAGATATGGTCAATTGTTTTTTGACGAAGTGTAGGCAATTCAATCTTTGACAAACGGTGTTGAGACAGTTGGATATCCATATTCAAAGAAATCTTTATTCACATCTTACACAAAAATTAACTGAAAATAGATCACAGGTCTAAATGTAAAACCTAAGCCCATAAGACTCCCAGAAGAAAACATAAGAGAAAATCTTTGTCATTTCTTAGATATAACACAAGAGCACAGTCCATAAAAGAAAAAAAAAAAACCTGGTACATTGGATCTCGTCAAAGTTGAAAACCTCTGCCTTTGGAAAAATTCCCAGGGCTCAAATAGCCACAACAGGAGCCGAGCCTCTTTGCCCTGATGGGATGGGGGGATGGGGCCGGGAGCCAGTGAGTCAGAGACGGTGGAAGCAACCAGTGGAGGGCCAGAAAGACAGTAGGCAGTCATGTGGGCTGCAACTGGCTGCACATCCTTTCCAGCGATGATGTGCGAAGTAAGTATCCTTTAGTATCACTTAACTTCTCCAAGCCTCAGCTTTCTCATCTGTCAAATAGCGCCATCTGGAAAAGTTGCTTTGAGCAGTAAATGAAACGGGAGAGTAGGGAGAGTACACGCTCAGTAGTTGTGAATTCCTTTCACTTTTCCTTCCTCTCCTCGGAGAGGATATAGACCAACTAAGGAAGCAAGAGGCAGGATGTGAAAGCACTAGAAATATTTCTACTGAGTAAATTCCCAGGAAAGTGAGCCTCTGAGCTAGTTCTCGGCTGTTGGATGTCCTCTTACAAGAAGCCCTGATCCAACCCAAGGGTCCGAACCCTGGATGGTCCAGGGAGACATAGGGTGATTTGCCATCTCTCAGGGTTGGTGGTGGTTCTAGAGGCCGAGACTAAGAAGTGTGTAAAGAAGAAGCAGGTGAAAGAGGACCAGAGGGAGGAGAGGAGGTGTGGGAGAGGGTAGAAAGGGGAGTGAGCGGTAGCGTAAGACCAAACCAGGGCAGGGGCAGTGGGGAGATGACTGCAAAGAAGACCCTCAAGCATAATCACTTGCGCGACTAATTTAGGTGCATCTCAAACCTCAGCACCCACCCGTTAGCTGTGGCCGCCTGAGCTGTGAAGCCGAGCCCAGACTCAGCAGGA
>NW_006797504.1:267665-275788 GCF_000442215.2 Lipotes vexillifer | reverse complement strand
AGCAGGAAAGAGGCCGGTCATTGATTAGCAATGTCTGCCACTGGTGAGGGACTGAGGCATGGGGCATCTGTGCCATATCTTTGCTGAGTAGCAACAGGAACACTGTGACTCTAAGGGGTTTATTCAGTTCAGGTTCAGTTCAACAGCTTCCTTGACTCTCAGCAATGAAGTCTTTGTTCAGTTCAATAACTGATATTAAAATGACATACAGTTCATAGGTCTGGTTCCATTACCTTTAGGTCAGGAAATTGTATATTTTAGAAAGTGTTTGGTACAAAACAGATACGAGAGAAACTTCTGGCTTTAGAGGGTCAATTATCCATTATATATAAATATCAGTTACCCAGAACACTTTACCCTCCACGCGTCCCGGGAGGTTGGGGTGCTACAGCTCCCTGAGTGAAGATGTCAGGAGAATCGTGGAGGGGTCCCAGGGGTAGGGAGTCTGGCACATTTTGACAGTGGCCGGGAGCATGGATTGGAAGGCAGGAGAGGAGAGAAAGCAATGTCGTCAGAGATCTTACAGCTGCATGGTGTGTGGAAAGTGCAGGGGTCTCCAAAACGGTTCCCTTCAACTCGGCAAGCATGGATGGAGCGCCTTCTCCGTTCCAGGTTCTGAGCCAGACACTGGGAATAAACAGAGACCTAACCAAGGCTGGGGGACTCCAGAGGATCTCCCCAAAATAGGCCTGTGGAAGGGGGCTTCCCACCTGGTCAGCCCACCCTGGTGCTGGGATCCCAGCCGTGATGGACCTCATCAGTCGGTGTCTGTAAAAGTACCGAGACCTGACCATGTCATTCCCCTGCAGTGGTGCCCTGTTACTGCTTCATTCCTGGAACAAAACCCAAGTGCCTACCAGAGCTGACAAGCCCCCGACCGCCTCCTCTCTTCTAAACCAATCTGCCCCTCAAGTTCAGCTCTGGTCCAACTGGATTTTTCCAGTTCCCCCGACATTCTGATCTCTCTCCGGCCTCTGAGTCACTACCCCCCACCATCACCTTCACCTCCAGGTCATCCTTCCCATCTCAGCTGCATCCTGGCTTCCCCAGCAAGGCACCTGCGCCCCCTGGGTGACGTGAGCCCCCCCGTCCCCGCCTTAGCACGCACACTGTATCGCCAACCTCTTCACGGCACTTGGCACGATTGTCATCAGATGTAATCAGGTGTGTAGCCCTAGGTCTCATTTCTACGTCCTCCGCCAAATGGAAGGCCCCCTGAACGTAGGGAACAGGTCCAAGGTTTCCTTTGCTGCTCTAGCCTCGATAGCCACTCAGCCTGGCGAAGAGAAGGCCGCGATATCTGTGGAGGTGTCGGCCGAAAAATATGCACAAACTAAAAGCTGAGAATTATGTTTTGTTTAGCGGACAAAACTAAGGACTTGAGCCCAGGAGACAGCATCTCAGATCGCTTGGAGGGACAGCTCCAAAGAGGCAAGGGAGGGGCCAGGATCTATAGGAGCTTTTGCAACAAAGACCAGGTGGTCAGAACATCAAAAGATTACTGTCAATCAAAGAAAACCAGACATCTCAGGTTAAGGAATTCAGCACTTTTCTATGTATGGGAAGATGCAAGAGTCTGGGCTCACTGAAATCATTCCTTTGATTCACACCTCAGCTCTCTGGAGCCAGCATCCTGTGCTTTCTCATCCTGAGGCCCCTCGGGGTGCACGGACCGGGTGGCTGCAGCGGCTGACTTCTGGGAGTGGGGGGCCTCCTGTTTCCATCCTGGGTTCCCTCGGGGCCCACCGTTGGGGAGGCTATAATGTGATGGCTTGATGGCTGCAACATCCTTTGTTTACTGGTATGGCAGCAACACTTTTTCATTGACAAGTGAATGAATGTGTCAATAAATGAAGGCTCTTTCATCAAGACCCTCTGGAGGCTGCAGAGGTGAAGGATTAGCATAGCTGGACCTCCACCGGCTCAGGCCTGGCCGCACACCATGAGGAATCACCGCGTCTGGCGTAGACATGCCCGGACTCTTCTCGTTCTGGGAGGGGGGAGCCCTTAGTCCCCAGCCTCCGCTGGTCCCTGTTTCCCTCCTCCTCAGCTTTGTCCCCCTCCCCCCAAGGCCTGGAAGGTCACGATTGCAGAGTCTGTCTCTGAGCTCGCTCTCATCTCCCTTTGTTGGGTTTCTCACCCCACCTCCTTGAGCAGCTCTGCTTTCCCAACCCGTTCAGCACGACGGTGTAGCCCTGCGCCCACAAGGACTCTGCTGTCTGTGCACCACCTAGACCTTTCCTTGCATACCCTCGGGTCACTCGGTAGTTCCAGGAGGGGCCAGTGGGTCAACATCCTGCCTGGGGTCTGGGTGGGAGTCCCTGATCACCGTGTCCTGAGAGCAGGGCGGTGGGAAAAGTGTCTTCCAACCTCTGCAGCCTGAATCCTCACTGAGGACCCGCAGGCCGATCACTCAATACGGCCACAGCCCCTGTATCTATTCAAAAGGAGGTGACAAGAACAGCCACCTCTGGGGGCGGTCATAAGGCCTAAAGGGAGCCCCTAGCACAGTGCCTGGCACTTCACAAGAGGCAGGTGGTCCTGCCCCTGCCCCGTCCTTTGAACACCCTGGTGGTGTGGGCAGGCGGGCATTAGGTTCTCAGGCTACAGGCCCAGGGGTTAAAGCATGACCCACGGCCTTCTGAGTCCCAGCAGCGGGTCCTCAGCAGGGCGGCACCCCTCCCTGCCGCCCACGGGGGTGAAGTGGGGCAGGGGCTGCCCACTGCAGGGAGATGGTCGTACGGGATTGCTGGAGAGCAACAGTCCTGGTCAAGAGGGCCGGAGCACCAACGTCACCATGGGGACGGACTCCGGGAGAAAGCCCTCCGCGGGCCGAGGCCACTCTGACCCCCGGCCGCTGGCAGAGGAAGATCTGGTCTCCGCACGGCTCCGGGCACCACGGAGGCCCCATCAAGTCCCAGCACGTCCGCCTGATTTGCCAATCTGTTGACTGTGCCCCCTGGCCCTCAAGTCCCTATTCACCGGGCAGTAAACATGTTACCTAGCAACCGAGTGTCAATATCAACAAAGGCTCGGATGAAGTCGTTAATCCGGCAAGACTGACAGCTCTGCGCTCGCCCCTCCGCGTACTGTGTGACACTCAGACGCGCCCACGAGGACAGCTACGCTCAAAAGACCCCGCGCCTCCCTGCACTATGAAAATTAAATGAAGTGTGCGTCGCGGGCAGGGAAAAGGCACCGGCCCTGGCCTGCCCGGGGATCTCGCTTTTCTTTTCTCTCCCCACTCCTCCACCCCCTGCCCCGGGGCCGCAGCCCGCGGGGGTGGAGCGCTTCCCCCGACGGCAGCGACGGCTGCCAATTTCCGGGAACAATGTGGGACCCTCCAGGGCCGGTCCGTGGCACCCGAGGAGACATGCCCGTCATTTGTCCCATGCGCGGGGCTCCAGGTGGGGTCCGGAGAGCACAGCGGGCTCGGGGACCCAGCCCTGGGCCAGGCTCAGGCCGCGATTGACAGTACAGCCTGGGATGCCGCCGAGCACGTGGCGACCGCTGCTGGGGGCTCCTCCCCAGAGTTCATATTTCAGTGGAAACGGGCCATAAACAAATAAAGGAATGGGTCCCTCGTGCAGTTTTCTGGGGAAAGATGCTGCAGGAAGTCCCGAGTGTCTGCTCAGAGGGATGGGGTGGGATGAGGAAGGACGGGTCTGGGAGGCCCCAGGGAGCTGGACAGGCAGATAGGAGCTGGAGTGCTCATGGGTGGGGGTCGGGGTAGGGGGGCACATGAGGGACAGTACCAGGGTCAGACCAGGTATCCCCGGAAGTCAGGGCAGAGAGATGGGGCTGAAGCCCAGCCTCCCAGCAACTTCTCCTGGACCCTCCCCCCACCGCACTCTGCCCTGCCTTGTTATATAGAGCCCACTGCTTATACACATCGAAGATAACTCTTTCACTCCTAAAGATGCCAAGGAAAAAAGTGAAGCACGATGTGGAGCTTTCCGAGGGGAACTAAATGAGCGCATCTGGAGGGGTAGGATGTGTCTTCCAGGTTAAATCAGAGGGTACCCAAGTGCCTCCTCTGAGGCAGATATTTCAAAATAAAATAGAACCTGCCTGAAGAAAGGCCCGTTCTAAAAGGTGTATATACATTGTCTCCTGTGGTTTAGGTGTGTGTTTCCTTAGTGACTAATGAAATTACACATCTTTTCACGTGCTGATTTCCCACATACAGACCTTCTTTGGCGACGTGTTTGTTGGGATCTTTGGCCCATCTGGCAAAAGATTTGTTTCCTTATTATTCCTTATTCATTTGTTTCCTTATTTTTTATCTTAGGGGGCAACAGCATTTAGTCTTTTGCCTTTGAGTATGATGTTTTCTGCAGATGCCTTTATGTCAGATTGAGGACATCCCCTTCTGTTCCTAGTCTGCTGAGTCTTATGTCACAAATGGGTGTTGGATTTCATCACATGTGTTCTGCATCTATCAAGATGATCGTAGGAGTTTCTTGTTTCATCAGCTAATATGGTGAATTTCCATATTAGCTGATTGATTTTTTTCTAAGGTTAAACCACCACGCCTTCCTGTGATCGAGGCCATTTGCTCTTTTTCTATATTTTTGGATTCAATTTGATTCAAAAATGTTAAGAATTTTTGCGTCGATGTTCTTGAGGGACAAGTCTTCTTTTCTTGGAATATTTCTGTCTAGCTTTGATATCAGAGTAATGCTGGCCTCCTAGAATGAGCTGCAAAATGGGTTCTTTAATTTTCTGCAAGAGTTTGCATAGAATTGGCCTTCTTTCGTCCTTAAATTTCAGTCGTTGATCGCTTGCTCATCACTACTACGACCACCATGGCTTTTGCCAAAGTTCACATCCTCTATCCACGTCCACGTGTTTCTCTTTAAATAGACTCACTATTTAAAAACTCCAATAGAGGTGTGAGGAAACTTTATATCCCCACCATAAATAGAAGCCAGTGGCATTTGCACCTCTCACCCTGACAGACCAGGAGCATCAGTTAGAGCTTCTGCACTCCAGACCCGAGCTCCCTGGGCCTTGGCCCCACAGAGGACCCTCCGGCCCCAACAGCTGTCGGGTCCAGCTTCAAGGGTGCCACGGGCTGGACCACACGGTGGAGACATGTGGAGGGAGAACTCCCATCTGCTGATGGTGTTGGCTCTCACGCAGGAGGGAGGGCTGGCTATCCAGGCGGAAGTCGTGTGCTGCAAAAATTATCCCGTGGACAAAAGCAACAGGTGAGGCGAGCTCCGAGAAACGCTGACTGCACCACCATCTCCATGCCGCCGAGGAGGAGGCTGAGACACAGCATGGCAAAGCAACTGCTCAGATCACAAGGGCAACCTGTGGCTGAGCTGGAGTTGGACCCTTGTCCCCCAGGCTGGCCCAGAGCTTTGTGTGTTCCTTGGATCCCTGTTTGCCTTTCTTGCCCTGCTCTGTGCTCCAGGAAGACCCTCTCTATCTACACATCTAGCCCTCAGCCTAAGACTAAGCCTAAGCCTAAGCCTGCTGGATGGGAAGCTCTGGCAGGACACCGGATGGTGGAGGAGAGAGACGTCAGGGGATCCTGCGTGCCCTCCTTTGTCTTGTTCTGGGACTGGCTGTGCCCTTCTGAGCTCTTCATCCTCCCGTATCTCCAGCTCTGAAGCCGTCTTCCTCCCCTGCCCCTTGAGGTCCTGGGGTGGGAACAGCTCCCGTGGTGGCCAGGGTGCCTTACGTCCCTTTCGTTCCCTGACCTCAGTGGCATCTCTGCAAATCCTCTTCCGTTACAAGTCTCCTTTTTCTCCAAATTCTCTTCCATTACCAGTGGAAGAGAATTTCCACTTGTAATCAACGGGGGAGGGGGTGAGGTCCCTCCTCCTCCAAGCCAAGTGTCTCCTCCTGATACACGCAGGCGTGTCCTCCTGACCCTCCCCTACCAACTCCCCTCGAACGTGAGGGATTGGTCCCCAGACGAAACCCCTGAAGTCCCTGCTTACCCCTCGTGCATGCGAGGCAGAGATGTATACAACCCCTCTGGTTGGCGCTATGGCCTCCGAATGAAGGTATGGCCCCTCTGCACGTGGCTGACTCGGGCAGACCCAGGAGATGCTCCTTGGATGGAGACCTTGCCTTTGCTTCCTCCAGGGGCCCAGCCCAGGCTGGCTGACCTCACAGGTTCAGGGGGTCACATGGTATCGAGAGGAATGGCACTCAGGTGACTTAGAGCACCTCCTTCCTGTTAAGGGCAAAATTAATGACAATTCCAAAAACAGTGCTCGGGGACTTGCAAACACACAGGTTCCAAGAACAGGAAGGCATGTGCTGGCCATGGCACACACACATGCAAACCAAACAGCCAGCAGTCCATGGTGCCTGTGTGTAAACTTCTATCTTTCCATCTTAGAAGGGATTCTTGATCTTACAAGAAAGCTACACACACACACACACACACACACACACACACACACACACACACACACACACACACCAAACACACACAGCCGGAACCTGAATTTCAATTTAGCTCATGGTTCATGATGGTATTTGTATGAGGAGTCAGAGAAAAAGAAAGGGAAATAAAAACATAAGTCTTCAGAAAGATGTGGAGAGCAAACAGCAGGCTTGCCAGGTGTGCCCGTTTGTTTGGGGACCCGGGGTTCGTCCCCTAGGGTGACACTGTGTGTCAGCAGGCATCATTGCGCCAGAGGCCCAGGGGCAGAACTGGGCCTGGTGACCAACACAGTGACCTGAGCTCGCCTCCGGACCCGGCAGTGCATGCCCTGGTAGATGACACCCTGCTGGATCACGACCCGGTATACAAACCCGGCTGACGAGTAGGAATGTTTCTGGGAGTCCAGCTGGATCTCCAAGCCCAGGAACATCATGTTATGTATTGATTTCTCTTTCGGGGGTCACCGGGAAGGTATTTGTTTACCCACCGGCTTGAGAAGGTTTTGAACGGGTAAGAAGGGAAGAGAACCAATGCTTTCTTTTTTAAAATTTTATTTATTTATTTATTTGGCTGTGCCAGGTCTTAGTTGCAGCAGTCAGGCTGCTTAGTTGCGGCACGTGGGCTCCTCAGTTGTGGCATGCAGACTCTTAGTTGCGGCATGCACGCGGGATCTAGTTCCCCGACCAGGGATCGAACCCGGGCCCCCTGCATTGGGAGCGTGGAGTCTTGACCACTGCGCCACCAGGGAAGTCCCAAGAAGCATTGTGTTCTGAGGTCCGGCCGTGAGGCTGGCTGCACCAGAGCCTTCACGCCTTTGTTAATTTCACTTCGGGTCCTTGGGCTCTGGCCGTGGAGTCTGTGGGTGATGATGAGGGTGGGATCTCTCACTGCACTTTTTAAAACCTTCTTTTTAAGGGCCTTCACGTAGCATATTACTGTATCTCATTTGGCATTCACAAGAACCTCTACTGTGGGGATGGCAGCCTCGTGGTCACCCGTTTCCCTGATGAGAAGATAGAGGCCCGGGGGGATGAAGAGGTTTGCCCACACAGACTTAAACGCTGAGTGTCAGAGCTCAAGATCTAAAAGCTCATCAGCTCCCAGAGCTAGCAAGGGCTTATCACAGAGTCAGCTGATCTGGAGAAGCAGCAAAGGGCACCGGGGGCAGAAGGCCAAGGGCACTGGTATCCCCTGAGAGGCCGCTGGGCTTGGGCTCCACAGCCTGGAGCCAGAGAGTGGTGGCTGCGGGGTTGGCGGGGGTAGGGGTGGGAATCAGGGAGAAATGGGACCCTCTTCCACCAGGCGGCGCCCCTGAGCGCTGCACCTTAGCGATGGGGCGGTTCCCTGGGCTCCCTGCCGGTGGTCTTGGAGAGGAACCCCTCCCCACCTGACAGGCAGCAGGGCCAAGCCCTCAAGACAGCCTTCTCCACCCACAGTTCAGGGAGTGGTCTGGAAGCGGTCCCAGGCCAAGCCTGCGGAAGGGGAGGGGACTGCCCCCCGAAGCCCTCTGGGTCCCTGGCTCCCACCGGGCCCAGAGCAAGAGAGCCAGGGGGTGGCCAGGGCCTCACTCCGGGCTCCAGGGGCTGGCTCAGTTTTCTTCCCTTCTGGCTGGGAAGAAAACTGTCCGGGGAGGTGAGAGGGCCTGAAGGAGGATGGAAGCCCCCATTGAGGACTCAAGCCAAAGGCCAGAATAAAGTCAGGAGGGGGGGGGGGG
>NW_006797504.1:255303-267650 GCF_000442215.2 Lipotes vexillifer | reverse complement strand
GGGGGGGGATGAGGTCACGGACGGGGCAGTAGGCCCGCCCGGCGCCCCGTCCCACGCGCCTGCACACACCACACCCCCCTCACCCGCTGCTCCTCTGGTGGGAAATGCTGAGGTCAGGAAGCCTCCTCAGGCTGATTGGCAGGGCTCCCTCAGGGGATGCAGGGGAAGCTGTGGGTCCACAGGAGGGGAGGGGCCCCAGGCTGAGAGAACGTGTTCAAGGCCGTGAGGAGGCAGGAGAGGGAAGTGCAGGCCCGTGCGGAGGGATGTCCGCTGATCTGGGCTTTTATTTATTTATTTATTTTTAATTTTGTGTGTGTGTGTGTGTGTGTGTGTGTGTGTGTGTGTGTGTGGTTTTTCTTTTTGCAGTACACGGGCCTCTCACTGTTGTGGCCTCTCCCGTTGCAGAGCACAGGCTCCGGAAACGCAGGCTCAGCGGCCATGGCTCATGGGCCCAGCCGCTCCGCGGCATGTGGGATCCTCCCGGACCAGGGCACGAACCCGCGTCCCCTGCATCGGCAGGTGGACTCTCAACCACTGCGCCTGCTCTGAGAACAAGGAAGACCAAGCCCCTTGTCTGTAGGCGACTGTGTGAGGGCTCAGTGTGTCCAAGGCCACAGAAGTGGCTCTCACCTCCAGGGAGCCAGAGCCATCCAGGGGCCCCTCCCTGGGTCACGTGGTGTTCACCATCCTGCCCCCTCGGCATGTGGAAAACAGGTTCCCCAAAGAAGTCAGGTCCAGGCTCACATCTGGAGCAAGTGGCCGTGCTGGGATTCAGATCCCCAGAACCCGCCTTAGGGGCCTCGTCTCTCCCACCGTCTCCCAGGATGCCTTGGGAATCTCGACCTGGCTCTGGGGACCTGATGTTGATGGACCAGGTGACACTGTACAAGCTCTCCTGGACACAACAGACAAGTGTTTATTGAGCAGCTTCCGTGGGCCAAGTTGGGGCTGGGAGCTGCAGGAAGGGGATCAGGAAAAGAGTGACCCCAGGCCTGCTTTCAACAGGCTTCGAGCTGAAGAAATGAGACACGGAATGTACAAAAGGTCGACGCCAGGACAGGGCGCAATCTGTCAGTGGACACAAGAGCTCAATGCACGGCACAATGGGACCCGGGATGTGGGGAGAGAGGGGCAGGCGGGCAGGAGACGGCAACCGCGGGCGTCTCCGTTTTCTCTGTGCTTAGTTCTGTGCTTCTCACTGTGGGAATCGGGGCTGCAGCTGACCCATGTTACTCTCACTCTGAGTCAGCTGTTCCAGGTGGTATTGACCTGCCTCGCCTGACCCTGGGCTGTCCAGAACCCTGGGACCTGTTCCTCTGCCCCTCTTTGGCTAAGTCGCCACTGCCAGGGTTTTCCAAACCCTGCAGCCATTTCCTGGATTCCAGAGCGTGGCTCTACCCTGCGCTCACCCCAAGCGTCTGGAATTTTAAACCTCAGAATGCAAATCAGGGGGTGCTGGCCCCCACCTCCCCATTTGCCCAGCTCCTTCCTGTTCCCAGCCTCAGCTCGGGGACTGCTGTGTGGAGAGAAGCAGGGTGGTGATTAGAAAGCGCGGGGCTTGGGCTCCGTCCTGGGTCCAAGACAGGTTCTGACACCCTCAGCAGGCCACTCGGCTGCAGGAAGACGGCTGAGACGGTTGAGACCTCCCCCCCACCCCAGGGGGACAAAGAGAGGGTGCGTGCCTGTGTCTATCAGGCGCCCAGGCCATGCACAGTTCCGTGTGCCGTATTCACCACGGAACGGTGTGTCACAGAGTTTATGCAGCATGGTCTCCGCACCATCTCTGGCTGTTCTTTGCTACAATGAACTAGAAGAATGTAAAGACACCCTTAGTCAAAATGGGCCTTCAAGCTTGGGCGGGTGGCCTCGGTGCCGTCCCGCCAGCCTTGCTTCAGCAGAACCATGGCCGGCCCCTCCGAGGCGCAGCAGGTGAACAGGCAGCCTGCAGTCGGGAGACAGGACGCACGGAGACCTGTGCCTCCAACTGAGAGACGCACAAGCCTGGACACCACCTGGAGGAGCAAGTGGGGACCAACAGACGGACCGACAGACGGACGGACGCTGGGAAGAGCAACCCGCCCGTCTGGGGCAGGTTGAGTCTCCTGACCCCACGCATAACCTTCCTTACGTTCAAAGCACATTCAGTGTTCTTCTCTGAATAGCTTTGAGACTTGAGAATGCAAGTAATCCAGGGGTTATTAATTTGCTCCAAATTAAACGTAATATCCCAATAAAGGCAACGTAACTGCCGATCCATTCCGGTTGAAGAGTTAAGCCATGGGGGGATCTTGGGCTGCTGCCCACTGGCCCTTTCCCTCCCCCCACCCCGAGGCCTACCCCGCCGAACTCCCAGGCTCTGGGAAGTGATGCCTGGAAACCACTGAACTACTCCGGCCCTTTAATAGCTGAACAGGCAAAGACCCTCGATTTGCGGCTCAGAAGCACATGAAGTTTGTAATGGAAGATGATCTGGGTCTCTCCTGGCTTCCCGTGTGCTAAGCCCATCAGGAAGTGGCAAAGTGGAGGCCGACTCCCTGTTCCCTCTTCCTCTGGGCTCCTCTGGGCCCCAGTCAGACGTTGCCAGAATTCTTGGTTACACTGACATGAATGGAACCAGAGTGCTGGGACCAGCGTCTGCCCGGCTCAGGCAAATTGTGATCTCCTGCCCAGCGGGTGGAGCACGGTGGGGTGGACATGCTCCAGGTCTGTTCCGAAGCTGCCCTAGGGATCTCCGGCTGCCCGGGCAATAGCATCTCCAGGGGAAGCTCGGCAGTGGGGTGTGGTGCCCATGTCTGCTTCCGGCTGACTGCAGACCTAGAATAGGGGCACCGGGTGTGGGCACACCTGGTCCGTGGCCGGGTGGGTGCCTGACACACTGGGCTTTGACGTGGTCCAGTGACGGGGTGCATGCAGGGAACCAGCACCTGTGGAGTCCAGACCCCAAGCCGGGTGAAGGCTGTCACATCTTAACCCATTCAGCCCCCTTTTCAGCCCACAGCCCGGCCATTTTTATTATCCCTGTTTACAAACACAATGTCTGCAAACATCTTGCCTGATAGCAAACAATTAGTAAGTGAGGGGACCTCCATCTGAGCCCCGTTCCTGAGACCCTGCAGATCCTGGTTCCCCACTGTACAGATGGCCTGAGACAGAGACAGAGCCTCATGGGGCAGGGCCGGGGAAGCGGGGGCCAGAAAGGATGTTTTTAAGGTAACTTTGGAAAGCAAACTGGTACTCCTGAGCCAGACATGCCTCGTGTGTACCAGGAAGCCGCTCACAAGTCCCCGAGCGCATCGCTGACCTCAGAAAAGTCTTAGAAGCCATCAGCAGAAGCAGGCTCTAGCAGCCGCGGAGCAAATCTGGTTACGTTAGAAAACTGGCCCTCATCCTACCGGATTTGCCAATAGAAGACAGGGCAGGGCCGTAAGAAAGAAATGCTTAATTGCGCTTCCCCTAGCAGCTCTGTGGGTCCCTTCCGGCAGAACAAAGAGCAAATTCCTCCTCTGGGTCCTGTTTGCCCTGCTGCTCTTAAGGTCAACGGCTTGTTTGTTGAAACTCAATTTAGTCACTTTCATTCCTCATTAGAGGCGCTCAGGAGCTGATAATCTGCTCCATGGCTCGGTCAACACAGGCCCACGTGGACACCAGGGTCTTGGATGGACCCTCGACATTTCTTTTCTTTCTTGCAGTACGTGGGCCTCTCACTGTTGTGGCCTCTCCCGTTGCGGAGCACAGGCTCTGGACGCACAGGCCCAGCGGCCATGGCTCACGGGTCCAGCCGCTCCGCGGCATGTGGGATCCTCCAGGACTGGGGCACCAGCCCGCATCCCCTGCATCGGCGGGCGGACTCCCAACCACTGCGCCACCAGGGAAGCCCCTTCTCTGGCCCTTTTTGCACGGTGGGCATGACGGCCGTTTGTCCTACTGCCTTCTGTGTGGCTCCTGCGTGTCCGAGCAGGCTCCCACGTGTGTGCTGTGCCGGGGGTCGTGGAGAGGCTGTCCTCCCCCTCCCCACGCCACGGGTCCCGTCGTGGGCGGCGCAAGGCGTCAGGTGGTCTGTGGTGAGTCCATCTGTCCTGCGCCCTGGCCCTCAGGCTGGTCAGTGAGTGGCTGAGCCCGAGGTTCAGCCCTGGGCCTCCCTCCACTTGCCTCCTGCGGCCTCTTGGGGCACCAGCATCTCCCGAGTCCCCACGGGTTCCTCACCCCAGCCTCCTGGCCACAGGACAGCCACCCTACTAAGCCCACCTTGGTGTTCCCTGTCATTGGGGGTCTTCAAATACGGATGGTCCCCTGGCAGAAATGTGGGAGAGAGAACCTCAGTGGCCAGTGGAACAGGGGGACACGAGACACTGAGCTCAGGGCAAAGTCATTCACGACTCTGATGCTCTCTGAGAGGGCCCGGAGGTTTAATCTACCACTTGCCCAAGAAGCCGGCTGCAAGTTAAGGAGAAAGGAAGAATTAGCGGTCAGTTCCAGCCTCGTACAGGCTGTCGACAGCAAGAAGGCCTCAGGGTAGCCGTATGGCCCTTTGCCGTTGGTCTTTCTCCCCAGAGCACCCACGTGGGCAGCTCCGATCTGTCAGCGCCGTAGCCACGTGGGTTCAAGGAGAGCAGAGAGACAGGCAGAGCTCCTCTGATGGTGCAGAGACCCCCGCTCCAGGGCTCCCACGAGGGGTGGGGCCTGCAGGCAGCACGGCTCCCCCGCAGACACGCACCAAGCCCTTCCTGCCACTGCATCACCTCCCGCGAGCCTCACACCAGCTCTGCAGGCCAGCACCTGGCATCGGGCCAGAGCTTGATAAATATTCGTTAAATGAACAGAATCACCACCAAGGGTACATGCCCACGAAGGCTTCAACCCAAACTCTGCTGGACTTGGAGGGTCCCCTTCCACACATATCAGACCTCCTGGGGGGCCCACATAGGGCCAGAGCTCCATCCACGCCCGGCTCGCAGCCCACCTGTCCTGCAGCGGCGGGAGCAGGTCCCACCTGCCTGAGGCCATCACCCCCACAGCCCCACGGTCACGAGGCTTCAGGACCTCTGCCACTAAGAGTGACCCCAGAATCCCAGCGGCTGCCACACTGCCCCCGGCCTTGGCCCAGGCCGTCAGCGGACAAACATGGCTTGTGCGCCTGCTCTGTGGCGGGTGCCGAGCACGGGTGCTGTGTTGGCGGCTGGGCCTCCGGAGGGGCCCCTCAGCAGCATCTCCCGGGCTCCAAAGTGAAAGTCTCAGTGGTTCAGAGACACACGCGCGTGCACATACACACACACGCACAGGCACACACACACACCCCTATGCGCCGTTTCCCTGAAGCAGCCCCCTTGCCCCTGCGGAGCTGGCTCTGAATGCATCTCTCTTTCACCCACGCACTGGGTGGTACCCAGCACTGCTGGTCCTGGGCCCTGGGGATGACTCCAGCGCCCCCTGCCCTCACACCCCCGTCCCCAGCTGCTCTCGAGGGCCTCACTGCCCTGCCCTGAAGCCTGGTCTTGGTTGGGGTCACCGTGGAACACTGGACTTGTTCACAAGCACCCCTCCAACCTCCAGGTAAGCCCAGGTCCTGCCACCTGGAACGTGGGTGAGGGGGACCCAGACCCTGGGGCAGATGGGGGGCCCCAGCTCAGGCAGAACTCAGGGCCCAGCTGGAATGCCCGGGGCCCTTCCTGGGGTCCTGCACGGAGTTTCAGGATGGGAAAGGGCAGAGAGACCTCACCTGTGCCCTTGGCAAGAGGACAGATGGCTTCACGGAGGGAGGCCAGGCTCCTCCAAACAGAGTCCCCCCTCTCGGCTGGAGCGAGACAGCAGCTACACACAGGCAGCAACCAGCAGAGCACTGAGAGCAAAGGCTCAGTCCAGACCCGTGCTTGCCTCTAGGACCTACCAGAATCCAGGTGTGGTTCTCACAGAGCCCAGGGCTGGCTCACCATTGGGACACCTTGCGGGAATGAAGGGCCAGCCCACTGCAGAGTCTGTAGCTCACACTCATCCAGGCAACCTCTTCATTAACTGCAGTATTTTGGGATTCATGGTTTTCCACTCAGTTAAAATTGTATTTCTGTGATTGGGCTGGTTTGTTTTTCTCCCACAGGATACGGGGCAGGCCTGTCCCTCCCCGTCACATGTCCCCGTGGCGCCATCACAGTTCAGCGCACGTGACTGAACGTCTGCCTGGCTCTTCTGTACTTTCTTATCGGGGCCTTGTAACTGCCCCGCACAGGGCTCGGAAGGGGGCAGAGGCCGGCGAAGGAAGAGACGTGGCCGGCTGCACTGCCCCCGCACCCAAGGGGCCAGGCCCTGTCTCCAGCTAGGGGCCTTCAAGTCCCGTTTCTGCCAGGAGGTTTTCCTGAGCCGTGTCTCTGGGACCACAGAGGGCCTGGAAGCAGGGTTAGTGAGGCCGACTCGTGGAAGACCAAACACAGGAAGAAAACGCCGCCCAGCTCACCAGGTAATTGACAAGGATCCTGTTGAAAGTGTGGGTGTGGAAGGGTTTCCAGCCAGAGGGGAGATCCACGGAAATGAACGGCTACTGCTGACTCAGGATGTGTCCTCTAGCCCCTACGTCAACTCATTCAGCGTGACGCCTTTGCTGGATTTCTTTCTTTTAATGAATGTAAGAACATGCATCGCGCAAAAAATAATCAGGGTGGAGCCATAGGTGTATTTCCCCCCAAACCTTTGTTTCTCATAACCTCTAAAACTCCTGAGTTGAGAATTTTCCTGGGGAAGCTGTGGTGAGTGTGTGTGTGGTGCTTTTATTTGGCGGGGGGTGCGTCTAAAAAGATAATAGACAGCATGTGAACCGAGGCAGCTAGAACTTGGAGTGTACGAGCGAGGTTGTTCTGGGAAGCTCAGCCTGTCTGTGCAGAGGGAGGCTGAGAACTGGAGGCCATGGGGCCATGGGGCGCCCGGGAAGGGGTGGGCGGAGGTCGGGAAGGGAGGCGGGGGTCAGGGGAGGCAGGTCCTGGAAGGTCACGCTAAGGAATCTGTCTAAGTCCTGTCTTTGGTGAATTATCCCCGCAGCGCCCGCACTGTGCTCGGCCTGGAGCAGGTGTGGAATCCGCTCATCTCTGCATGCTTGCAGGTGAGTTAGCTCACACCCAGCCAGGACTCCCTCGGAGGCTGGAGCAGCGGAGCCACAGGGTGGGTCTTTAAAAGACCACCCTGCCTGCTGAGTGGATACAGGGCAAGAGTGGGCTGAGGTGAGTCATCCGAGGCTACGGCAGCATCCCGGGCAGAGGTGATGGGGGCAAGCAGGCAGAGTCTAAAATATAGTTCAGAGGGAGGCGGGCAGGAGGCGGGGACCAAGCCAAAACCCGGCCTCTGTGACAGTCTCCCCAGGATGCTGCAGGAAATAAGAGGAGCTCGGGGACCTTGAGCCTTCCGGGAAAGTTAGCTAGATCTTCTGAAGAGTTAGAGCTAGGCGCTCTGCAAACCCTATGAGAGATGCTGTGTTCTGTGGGTTCTGGCCCCAGCTGTGTGACCTCGGGTCAGTGACTTTGCCTCTCTGAGCCTCAGTTTTCTCACCTTTAAACAGGCCAGAGGTGTGATAGAGGGCCCGACACCTGCCCCCCAGGGAAAGCTCAGCAGTGTGTTCAGCCTCCTGGTGAGTCTGAGCCTGGGGGCTCCATGCTGGGCTAGGGGCCTCTGAAGCAGCAGCCTTCTCATCTCCCCCCGCAGGGCCGGGCTGCTCAGCCGCAGCAGGTGAAATGGAACGCCCACATGGGGCAGCGCTTCCAGGAGCTTATCAAAGTGTCCCCACCCTCTGACCTCACAACACCCCTGTGAGCACTGCCCCAGGGAATGGCCCAAATCAATTCTTCGCAGAATAACGGTGAGAAATTAGAAATAGCAGGGGTCCAGCCCCAGGAGACGGTGACCGTTGTGGAACGGCCACCGGCTCGCAGGTAGCAAACCTGGTGTTTGCACTGAATTTCTCATCTGAGGGGAAAGCACTTCTGGTGAGATGTTAGGTCCGAGAGCTGGAACCCAGCGGTGACTACAGAGCAAATGAAGAGCTTGGACTCGGTGCTCAGATTGATTTCGAGCTTAACCCCTTCTTTGCCTTTTTCTTACTACGTGTGGGCCTGGGTTTGTCAACCTCTTAAAGCTCCCGCTTATCCATCTATAAAAGGAAGCTACACTGCCTGCCTCCAAAGGCTGGAGCCTGTAAAGGAAAGATGCGGGGAAGCTTGGGGGCGCTGGGAACACAGTCAAGGTGGCAATGACAGCGGCCACAGAGAAACGTCAAATACACGCGTATGGAGGGCTGGGCAGAAGAGGTTGTCTCTGGGTCAATTATTTCTCTTTCCTTTATTTCACTATTTTATCTCAATTTTCTCTAAAGATCCTAGCTTACTTTTAAAGTGAACCCAAATAACTTTATTCTTGCTTCACATGTTTTTGGTGGAGGCATCCCGTACTCAGCCTGATGTCACGGAGCCCCAGGTGCCCCGTGGGGTCCAGTGAGGCGATGTGAGTGATTCAGGGCAGCCCAACTGCACAGCCCCGTGGAGACACACGGCCCCCAGTGCTAGCAGGAGCTGGCGCTCCTCCCACGGAGGGAGTGCATCCCAGGGAGGAAGTGACTCATGCACCCTGGGCACCGCTGTTTTCCCATCTCAAGTGCGGGGGTGGAACAGCCCTCTCGATGGGTGCCTGTCTGCCGCTCGCCCGGATGACTAACCCCCCGAAGCACCCCCGGGGCCTCTGGCCATACCCCTGACTCATGGGCCAGTGCTTCCTCTCTGGAATCCTCTGCTGCACGCAGGCCAGCCAGCTCCTCCTGAAGGCGGAAATCCCTTCCTCAGCCACGTTCCCAGTGCGGGGACACTGCCCCCGGCGCCCCACCCCTCCCCCGGCAGAATGTCCCTGGCTCAGGGGACCCCTTCCTCGGGTACCAGGGGCCGCTGTGTCCATCGACAGCCTGGCCAGCCGCCACCAGAGGCAGTTAGAAGGTGGCACTGCCCCCGGGGTCTTGCCCACATGCCGTGGGAGCCGCGGCAGCAGAAGCACTGATGGGAGTTTACGGAGCGTGGCAGACGAGGGGGTCTGACGAGGGGACCCTAGGGCGGCCCTGGGGTCACTCCCCGTTGGCAGCTGCCACTCCTGCCCCGGCCCCCGACACAGGAGGGCCAGGCGAGCGGAGGTCCTGCTCAGGAAGGCACTGCCCTTACGTTCGTGGTACTCAGGCCCAGGAAGCTGGAGCTGCCTCCGGAGGTTCAGGAGCTAGAAGGCTGCGCGTTGGCCTTGACCCCGGTTGACACCTGAGAATGGAAGACCGCCACCCCCCCGCCCCACGCCAGCCTGATGGGGCAGAGACAAGCTCTCTGGGGGTTCACCCTGACATCCTGATGAGCCCCTGAGGCTCAGGGCACCTAGGGGAGGGGGCTGGCCAGACAAGGAGTGCGGGGCACGGACTGTCCTTACCCAGGCCCACCCTCAAACCATCCAGCCATTCTTTCCTTCTACCCAGCAAGTAGGATTTCAGCAACGGGGCAGCCGGTTGGGAAGGAGATTCCAGATGGTGGGCAGGCCCAGGCAAAGGTGTGCAGGCCGGACAGGGCAGCATCTGCTCTGGAAAAAGCGAGGAAACCAGCCTGACCAGAGCAGAGGATTGAGGAGCGGGAATGCGGCGACGGGGAAGGGGGTGCTCAGGCCCGGTGCAGGAGGGGGCAGGCTTTCCCTGTGTTATCTGAGCTGCTCCCGCGGCCTCGCCCCTTCGGAGCTGGGGGGGCCGGAGTGGTGTTTGTGGAACTTCTTAATATCTTCTCTTGGGCACATAGCAGCGTCTCACCTGCTCCCCAGCGGGGCCAGCGGCACGATAAGAAATCCAGGAAGTTCAACACACTTGGAGGGCTTGGGCATCACCACAGCTCATGCCAGAACAAACAGGGCCTGGCACAAGGCTGCAAGGTCCTATCCCAGGGCAAACACTGCCCTCTGCCAGATGGGGAATTGTGTTTTGCAAGGGCAGTGTGTGTGCTGGGTGGGCGGGAGACAAGTTCCACCAAGCCCCTGGACCACTCTCCCCACCCGGGCTCTGACATCTGTTCTCACCAGCCCTGCGCTGAGTGGACTGGGGGCAGGGGAGGGGGGGGAGGGGAGACTCTCACAGCCATTCACGAAAGATGCAAAAGTTATGCAGAAAACAAAGAAGAATGAGTAATCTTCCTGAAGCCTGCCAGCGTGGCCAACAGTTTAAGATCGTCTCACTTGATCCTGAAGGGCCCTGTAAGGCGGCGTGCGGAGAGGAGAGATGGGAAAACTGAGGGGCAGGCGCGTAAGGAAGGTGCAAGGTGGCATGAGAGCAAAGAAAGTCCGGGCTTTGGAGTCAGGCCTGGCTGGGTGGACAGTGGGATGGGCAGCTCCTCTGGTCTCTGGAAGCCGCCATCTCCCCGTAGGAAGACCGGGGGACTGGGGGCTGCTTTGAGACAAGAGCAGCCTGGAGCAGCCACTATGGAAAACAGCATAGAGGTTCCTCAAAAAACTATAAAAATAGAGCTGCCTTATGATCCAGCAATCCCACTCCTGGGCGTACAGCTGGGCAAAACTATAGTTCAGAAATACACATGCACCCCAACGTTCATAGCAGCACTATTCACAACAGCCAAGACGTGGAAGCAACCTAAATGCCCATCGACAGATGAGTGGATAAAGAAGATGTGGTGCATATATACAGTGGAATATTACTCAGCCCTAAAAGAAGAATGAAATAATGCCATTTGCAGCAACATGGATGGACCCAGAGATTATCATACTAAGTGAAGTAAGCCAGACAGAGAAAGACAAATGTCATATGGTATCACTTAGATGTGGAATCTAAAATATGACAAATGAACTTACCTACGAAACAGAAACAGACTCGCGGACGTAGAAAACAGACTGGTGGTTGCCAAGGGGGAGTTGGGTGGGGGAGGGATGGATCGGCAGTTTGGGGTCAGCAGATGCAAACTAGTATATATAGGACGGATAAACAACAAGGTCCTACCATAGAGCACAGGGAACTACCCTCACTATCCTGTGATGAACCATAATGGAAAAGAATATGAAAAAGAATTTAGAAAAAAAGAGAGAAGAGCCTTGAAAGCCTTCAGCCACGCCCTGGCCTGTAGTGGACTCTGTAAAGCAGGCACCCGTCTCGGGTCTAGGGCATCACACCAGTTGGGGGCACAGCAGCCCTCCAGCATCCCAGAGATGGGCCAAGAAAACAAAAGATTACCTTCACAGCTGCTGTAAGTGTGCAAGAAAACACGTTTGCCTGTGACCACACACTGCCCCGCACGACTTCCACACGGGGGGAGAGCAGCTCGGGCCTGCGGGCCTGGCTCAAGAGGCCGCTTCATCTGTCCAGGGCAGCTCCTTTGTAACCTGCGATAAAGTCATGGAACACGAGTGATGAAATCTATGCCCTAGAGTGCTCGTGATTATAGGAATTACATGCATTGCAGGTAACAAAATAGTGACTAATGAGGGCAGTAACTACATCATGCAAACCTGACCGGTGGAGGGACAGACGGGACGCCCCACGCCGGCCCTGGAGAAGGAGCCAGGCTCACACAGCAGCCAGTCACCTCCAGGGAAAGCACAGTGTAACGAATCATCACCCAGCTCTGAAGGCTGCCACAGGGCGGTAAGCCTCACATTCCGAGCTACCACCGTGTCCAGAGCTGTTCCAGCACTGGTGCCTTTAAAAGGCTCTGCGTTCACCCAGATCCGTGCTCACACACCACCCTCCTCGCCTGAGAGTCTCCTGTGCCCAGCGGCCCTAAGCTTTGCAGCCGGCCGCCACACAGATTCCAACCCATCCCCCAGGCCCCTGTTGGCACTGTTGCTTTTGCCTGGAATCTTCTTGAGGCGTCGCCGTCACCTCCCCTGTGAAGCAGGAGCCTCATCAGAGCTCCCAGGGTAAGGAAAGCCTGAGTTTGTTGCTGTAATGAATAACCCCTAGTCCTGACAGGTTTGGACAGTCAGCTGGGCGTCTGCTCGGGGACCCAGGCTGCCAGCAGCATCACCGTTTTTGTACTGTGACTGGCTGTAATAATCTCAACAGCTGGCAACGGGGGAAGAGGGAAGCCAGAGGGTCAAGCCTCAGGGTAAAGAAAGGCGTCACCTGCACTCACGTTGCATTGGCCAGGATTAGAGTCACGTGGCCACCTAACTACAGGGAGGACAGGGTCTCCTGTGTATGTATTCGTTTCCTATTGCTGTGGTAACAAGTTAACACAAAGTTAGTGGCTTAAAATAACACACATTTATTCTCTCACAGTTCTGGAGCTTAGAAGTCTAAAATGAGTCTTAGGGGCTGAAATCAAGGTACAGCAGGTCTGGGTCCTGCTGAAGGCTCT
>NW_006797504.1:247762-255293 GCF_000442215.2 Lipotes vexillifer | reverse complement strand
CCTGCTGAAGGCTCTGGGGGCACCTACATGCTCGGGGTCACTTCATTCTATCTTCAAAGCCAGCAAATATCCTCTCCTCTCTGACCTCCTTCCTCCCTCTTATAAGGCCCCTTGTGTCCACATGGAAAATACAGGATGATCTCCCCGTCTCAGAATCCTTAACTCAGTCACATCCTTTTGTCCCATAAGGCAACATTCACAGATTCGGGGCATTAGGACGTGGCTGTCTTTAAGGGGCTGTTGTTCTGCCCGCCAGGGAGTTCCAGAAACCAGAGCTAGGACCCAGGATTTCGTGGACACCCACAGCACTGCCTCTGCCCCTTGGCTTTCCTCTCCGGTCATGGCCCGCATGGCCTCACAAGCAGTGGACGAGGTCTGTAAGGGCGGGCTCTGGCCACGAGCATCTCTGCCCAGCAGGTGCCTGGCATGCAGCAAGGGCCTGGGCAAGTTTGCGGGAAGGGAAGGAGGAAGGGAAATCTGAACAAATTTGGCAAGACCAAGAGGTGTGTGAGGACAGAAAAAGCGTGAGAGAAAGTAGGCAGATACTTGGGAAGCTCAGAGGCAATCACAGCACGCACGGTCCAGCACGGAGGGGACGCTCCCTGCAGTGGAGGGCTCAGAACGAAGCCCCGGCACCTCACGCTGAAAAAGAAAGAGCGGAGAAGCAGGAGACTGGAGGCCTCGTCTGGACCGGGCGCCGTGCTGACGCTTTACGGACAGCATCTTTTTAAGTCTCCGCGTCAACCTTGCGTGCAGCGCAATGCAGACCGAGGGACTGGGGCTCAGGAAGAACACGGCCCTGATCCAAGTTCACACGGCTGGACGGTGGCTGGGCAGGAAGGAATTTACAGCCCTGTTTGTCTGGTTCCGAAAGCAGCTGCCATCCCAGGACACTCGGCTCCTGCCAAGCCTGCCCACCCTGGCAGTGGGCTCAGCGTCCCCACCTCTCAAGTCCTCGGGTCCTTTATCTGGAAAGGGAGAGGGGGCGGGGCTGGGTCATCTCAGGGTTCCCTTTCAGCTCCAACCTCTCCGGGTCCTCGGGCAGATCTAGGAAATCAGGGCGGGCTTCTGGGAGGGGCTGGGGGTCTGAGCTTATTTCCACTGCCAGCAGGCACGCAGTTCCTTTTATGTTGCCAAGAGACAGTCCAGGGCAAGGAGGGAGAGGCCCACGGCAGAGATGACTCCATGCCCCAAAAATGAGAATCACAGCAGCCCACAGCGTTGTGCAAGCTACCCGCGAGGCTGCCAGCCGGCCCTGGCCCGGAGGAGGGCTGTTTACACTCCCAAATGTGTGTTTGCAGTTTGTTCCACTGGCCGAGGGCACAGCCCTTAGGGCTGCCAGCAGCAGCTGTGTGAGAACGACAGGGGCAGGCCTCACCGGGCCCTTTATCTCAGACACCAGACACCTGTGGGTTCATCCATTCATTCGTTCATTCATTCGTGTACTCGATCCTTCCCTCATTCATCCCCTGAGTGTTTGCCAGGACTTGTGCGAGGTCCTGCGGAGAGGGAGCTAAACAAGACAGTGTTCTGATGAGTCTCCGGGGCCCAAGAACCTCAAAGAACCGTAAGCACTAAATATAGAGAGTGACCCTCCCAGCAGGGTCTGTACAAGCATAGACATATGTGCCCGGAGTTCAGGACACACAGGGCAGGGACTTTGGTATCTTCCTATGGGAAATATTTAACTACTAGCTAAAAAAGAAATAAGAACAAGATTATCACTCTGTACTCCATTGCCTTTAAAAACCTTTTTTCTCGAGAATGTAGATATGTGAGAATGTCACACTCAAAGTTTCCTTTAAATTCCACTGGACCCCTGGCCTGGAAAATCAACCTCAGACATTTTCAGAACTCCCTGTCTCCTGGGGCCGTGCAAAGGCCCTGGGGTTTGGACAGTCTGCCAGGCACCACGGATGATGCCCCAGAGATACCCGCACCCCCCACCCCTCACCTCCACCCCCCGGCTGAGGGCATGTTCCTTGGTATCCAGTGGCTGCTGCTATGTGCCAGGTTGGGCGCTCGGGACTCTGGGGAGTGGCTATGACTCCACTTTCCCTGGACAGGGAGCTTTGGGAGATCATGCCACGTCCTGGGGTGCTGCTGTGGAGGGCACCCAGGTCCCACCTCTGGAACTTAGGGCCCCTTCTTCCTGCCTTCTCACAGCTCTCCTGCCACCCTTTATTGAGACTGCTTGCATGTTTTCTTTCTTGATTTTCCTTTTTCACGAAAGGCAGAAAAAGATGTTGCCTTTAAGCAGCTTTTGGTTGGGTTCTAAAAGTGCCCCTGGGACTAAGGAGTAGAAATAGGTCTGCCTACAAATATGGGACACGGAGAGGAAAAATACAAGGGAGAAAACACAGATTCATAGTTCAGTTAATTATCTGTCTTGCACAAAGTTTTCTGTCTACTTTTATTTATCATTTCTTGAGGATATCTTTCTAAAAGTCCAGGTGAAAGACCAGCACATTTTAAAGGGTATTTTTCAAGTTGCTTGTCTAAAGGTTCATACCAGTTCCCCCTCTTACCAGCAATGTGTTAACAGTGTCGATTTCACCACACCATCACCAGCGTCAAGTGTTCATGTGTCTTTTAGCCAATCAAAAAATGGGTGGAAGACCTAAATAGACATTTTCTCCGAAGAAGACATACAGGTGGCCAACAGACACAGGAAAAGACGCTCAACATCACTAATTATTAGAGAAATGCAAATCAAAACTACAATGAGGGCTTTCCTGGTGGCACAGTGGTTAAGAATCCGCCTGCCAATGCAGGGGACACGGGTTCAAGCCGTGGTCCAGGAAGATCCCACATGCTGTGGAGCAACTAAGCCCGTGCGCCACAACTACTGAGCCTGCGCTCTAGAGCCCGCAAGCCACAACTGCTGAAGCCCTCACGCATAGAGCCCGTGCTCCGCAACAAGAGAAGCCACTGCAATGAGAAGCCCACGCACCGCAACGACGAGTAGCCCCCACTCTCCGCAACTAGGGAAAGCCTGCATGCACAGCAACGAAGACCCAACTCAGCCAATAAATAAATAAATAAATAAATTTATTAAAAGAAAATAAAGAGTTAAAAGTTTGTCGCGGTGATGTTGTTTAAAAAAAAAAAAAAAACAAACAACTGCAATGAGGTATCACCTCACACCGGTCAGAATGGCCATCCTCAAAAATTCCACAAACAATAAATGCTGGAGAAGGTATGGAGAAAAGGGAACCCTCCTATACAGTTGGTGGGAATGTAAATTGGTGTAACCACTGTGGAGAACAGTATGGAGGTTCCTTAAAAAACTAAAAATAGAGCTACCATATGACCCAGCAATCCCACTCCTGGGCATATATCCAGAGAAAACCATAATTCGAAAGGATGCATGCACCCCAGTGTTCACTGCAGCACTATTTACAATAGCCAGGTCATGGAAGCAGCCTAAATGTCCATCGACAGAAGAATGGATAAAGAAGATGTGGTACACATATACAATGGAATATTACTCAGCCATAAAAGGAACGAAATAGTGCCATTTGCAGAGACGTGGATGGACATAGAGACTGTCATACAGAGTGAAGTAAGTCAGAAAGAGAAAGACAAATATCATATAATATTACTTATATGTGGAATGTAGAGAAATGGTAGAGATGAACTTATTTGCAAAACAGAAATAGAGTCACAGAAGTAAAGAACAAACTTATGGTTTCCAAGAGGGGAAGGGGAAGTGGGATGAATTGGGAGATTGGGATTGACATACATTCACTACTACGTATAAAATAGATAACTAATGAGAATCTACTGTATAGCACAGGGAACTCTACTCAGTGCTCTGGGGTGACCTACGTGGGAAGGAGATCTATAAAAGAGGGGATGTATGTGTACATACGGCTGATTCACTTTGCTGTACAGCAGAAATTAACACAACATCGTAAAGCAACTCTACTCCAATAAAAATTAATTTAAAAAAAGCGTTCGTGTGTTTTTAAAAGTTTTTGACAATTCTATAAACTAAAAGATTTTATTTTCAATAGTTTTCATTTTCTATTATTCACGCAGCTTCCTGATGTTAGAAGTATGATTTTATCTTCAACGCTCCCATTAAATACAGAAATTTCTGGGGAAGTGTGGGTGGACAGACCCTAGGGGTGCCTCAGAGTTTCCTGATATCACTTCTAATGTTTTTCCTCACCTGGGGCACCTCCCCTACTTTGTCTGCCTGGGAAATTCCAATTGGTGCTTCCAGGTCCCACGCACATCTCCCCGCCTCCAGAAACCTTCCATGTCTTCTCCAGGGATAGTGACACCCTCTTCCCATGCTGCCCAAGAGCCTGGTTCATTCACACCTGGGCCCTTACATCCATTGCATGAGGCAACACAGCGGGGCAGGCCCGTGTGCTGTGTCACTGAGCCTCGGCTTCCTCCGTAGCAGAAAGAATCATGCCTATCGATTGAGGCTGGAGCGAGCAAGAGACAAGATAAAGTCTAGAAAGTACCCAGCAAGCACCTGGCACTTGGTGCATGCTCAGTGAATTTCAACTATTATATTGTTATTTATTATTATTATTATTATTATTATTATTATTATTATTATCCTCCCCGCTCTGGAAGGCAAGGGAGTGGCTTTTATCTCTGCATCTCTGGTCGCTGGCCCAGAATGTCAAAGTAAATCAATCAAACTGCGTATTGAGTAAGTATTTCTCTGCCCTTGGCACCAGCTTCTCATCTGTAAGACTGGGATGTGAGTGGCACTCTCTCCTCTGGCAGGCGACCGACTGGATGACTCGAAATGGTTCCCACGCGCCACCCTTGCCTGCCCTGCTGGAGGCTGGAGAAGTACATTCGGGTGTTTGCATTCCCAGCACCCACCAGGAGTGGCCACGTGACCCACTTCTGGCCAATGAGACACCAACAGGGGACTCGGGGAGACCCTCTACATTCCCGACAGAGTTCAGGCAGCCATTTTGCTACCACGAGGCAAAAAGTAGGCCCGTGCTAAGGATGATGAGCTGAAAGCTGGAAAGAGCCCAGTCCTCGTTGGCATCACCAGCAGCTGAGCAAGCAACCACCCATTTCCAGAATTCTGATCTGTTTGAAAAAGAAAGCTCCACTTGTTTGAGCTACAGTACGTTGAGTTTGCTAAGGGAAGCCAAGCACGTTGCTGATGCCTATGAGCTTGCTTTAAGATGCTCATCAAATATGGCCTCCCCTCCCTGAATTTCCTCTTCTCTTTCCTTCCTTGCCTTTGAAAGAGAAAGCTGAGGGTACAGGAAGACACTGCATGTTTGAGCCAAGGGCCTGATGCTAAGAGAGCCACTGGCCCGCATAACAGAACCTAAGCCTTTCTCACCTTCTCTACCCCAGAGAGGGGCTGGGAGCCACACATGCCCTGGGTGCCCAGACAAGAAAAGCAAGACCTGGGGGTGCAGCCAGGAGAGGGTGGAGGGGGAGGCCCACAGACGCAGGCCCTGCAACCAGCGGAGGGCCCAGCCGGGTCCCTGCAGCCGGGGGAGGGCCACTGTCTGTCTGTGACAAGTGAGCGGGGAGGGGGTCCCAGGTCTTGGGCTCACCCAGACTCCTCCACTCCTGTCAGGGGATGAAGGACCTGCCCTCCCTCAGCCCCCAGGAACTAACATTTTTTGAGTGTCTACTCTGTATCAGGTTCTTTTCGTTTTCACGAGAGCCCTTTGATATCAAAGTTCTCATCCCTGTTTATAAAGGAGGAAGCCGACGGACAGGGAGGCCCAGGAGATGCTTCCCAAGGTCACGCGGCTAGGAAGTGGGGGAGTCGGGTCCCCTCCCAGAGACAACACCCGCAGTGGGATATGTTGTTGCAGAGGTCGGTTCTTCCCTGTGTCCCACACAGGCACTATTCAGCCCCAGCTGACTGCCTCTGTCCTGGCTCAGCCTGGCCCTCCCGGGACGCCCTCCCCGCTCCGTCGGCACCTGGTTCCAGCTCCCAGACTCAGCCCTGGCCCTCTCCGGCAGCATAACTCACTGCCCCTGGCTGAGAGCTCAGCCCTAACAGATGGGTGTCTTCACCCGTGTCTCCGGATGAGTAAACTGAGTCTCGGAGCAGCGAGGACACCATGCTGACCGGCAGAAGAGCTGGGAGGGGCCGCAGGGGATGTTTCCAGGTGAAGGCCAGGCCTCCAGAAACACGTGGCCTCTGCCCTTCTCTCCTCCCGGACACTTGGCCCTGCAAATGGGCTTTGACCTTCCCTGCCCTGCCTTTGAGCTTCTCCCCATTCGGTCTGAAACCACAAAGGGAGGAGGAGGGGCCAGGAGAGGGCCCCGCCCCTGCGGCGCAAGGCTGGCCCTGTTTGCACAGTTGGGGGCTCGCTGCTCACCCCACCTCTGGGAGAAAGACCCAACGAGGTCATCCGTTTACTCTGGGCTTAGTGGCTCCTAGCGGGAGCTGTTTTCCTCCGAGATGGAAAGAAAGCAGACAATCTGTCAGGTGAACCCGTGACACTGTTCCCAAAGATGTCAGGGCCCCTCCGCGGGCCAGCCTGTGAGGCCAGTGGGTCCCTGGCGCAAGGAGGGAGCTTCCTGAAACAAAACAGAGGCCGAGGCTGGAGCACAGCGGTCCCCAGTTTGTAATAACCCATAAGGGAAAAGACCCTGAAAAAGACTGGGTACATGTATATGCATAACTGAATCGCTTTGCTGGACTCCTGAAACTAACACAGCATTGCAAAGCAACTCTACGCCAACAAAATTTTTAAAAAGGTAACTTTCCATACTGCAAAAAATAAAAATAACTAAATACAGTTTTTTTTAAAGTGGGAACCGGAGGCTCAGCTGATCCCTGACTCTCCTCTGCTGATGTGGCCAGCAAGCCAGTCGGGGAAACCGAGGCACTGAAGAGGGATCCGGGATGTGGTGGTTGGAAGGAGCCCGGGCCGCTGGCCCAAGCCCTTACTCTTCACCTGGGGAGTAATGAGATGAGAGGACTGCTGGAGTGTGATTTCTGCCGCTTCTCCGGTGCCTCTGGTGGATACTTGGGGGCATTTGGGAGCCATAACTGTCCCCACCAACAAACTGTTGCTTTTGATGGATCCTTAGAATATTTAAACGGCTGAGCAGACAGGGCTGGTCCTTCCCACGTTTATGTGACAAGCTACCACCTCCGGAAGATGCGGACGCTGGGGAGGCCTTACCCGCAAGCGTTTGCGCTTGGCCGTCAGGACACCCGCGTTCCACCCGCCCTCCCTGGGCTACAGTGTTCTTGTCCATCAAACAAGACGTGAGATGCTCTCCGCGGCCCTTCCCCTTCCGGGGCCTGAAGCCCGGGCCCACTCTGACCCCCAAGGGGCCTGTGAGGTGATGGGAGGGGCGCCTTGGCCGGGTGACGATGTCGGGCCCTGGGAAGAGAGCTCCGTGGCGGCACCGCGGGCCTGGGGTCACGCCGACCGCGCCGGTTCACAGGCAGTCACTCCCCAGACGCGCAGCCTCAGACAGGTGACTCAGGCTCCTGCGCTGAGAAGTGACCCCACGCAGCCTCCCTCACTGCGGCTCCTGGACGGGGGGGGGGGGGGGGGCC
>NW_006797504.1:244704-247752 GCF_000442215.2 Lipotes vexillifer | reverse complement strand
GGGGGGGGGGGGGGGGGCTCCTGGGGGGCAGCAGCGTGAGGTCCTGCCCCCCCTCCAGGCCTCCTTCTCCCAGGCCCCCACCCCTGGCCTCTCCAGGAGGAGACGCAGCCTCCTTGCCACCCAGATGCCAGGTCACTGTGCAGCCTGCAGGGGACAGAGCCGGAAGCACAGACGAATGTAATGAGTCCCTAAAACCAGGAGAAGCTGAAGAAAGGAGGGTGGGAAAAGGCCCAGAGCCTGGCGGAGCAGGCGTCCACTGACCGCAGGGCCATCTCCCAGAGGATCCCCAGCACTGCCTGGGCACCAGCCAGGCCCCCGACGGCAGCGATGGATCAGACGTGCCTCCAGCCCCCAGCTATCGAGACGCTCAGAGCTTGGTATTCATGAGCCTGGGATTCGCCAACAGGAAGAAATCAGAGACCAAAATTCTCTAATCACACAATTCCAGGGTCCAGAGCCAGTGACCCAGAGGGGATGGGTGTGGCTTCCCAGGACTGCGTGAGGACAAGCCCCCTCCCGACCCCACCCTCCCGGATCCCCAGCTGAGCTGTGTAAGAGCTGTGTGGCCCTGGGCAAGTTACTTTTCTTCTCTGAGGAGAAGAAAAAATGGAAATAGAAAATGGAAATAAAAGGGCATCTGCTCTGTAGGCTTTTGTAAAGATTTAATAGCATGTATATAAACTGTCCAACAAACGAAATAGCTCCATAAACATTTAGAGGGTCTGAATACCCCTCCCTGTTGTTGTTGTTGTTGTTTAACTTTTTTTTACTGACGTAGAGTTGGTTGACGACGTTGTGTTAATTTCTTCTGAGAGCAAGTGATTCAGTCAGACACGTACATACGTTCTTTTTTATGTGCTTTTCCTTTATGGTTTATCCCAGGAGACTGAATGTAGTTCCCTGTGCTCTGCAGTAGGACCTTGCTGTTTAGCCATCCTGTATGTACTAGTTTGCACCTGCTGACCCCGAACTCCTGATCCCTCCCTCCCCCATGCCTTCCCCCTCGGCAAGCACAGGTCTGTTCTCTACGTCTGCCCCTCGCTGTTTTTATAATCACTTTGCTCTTTCTCTTGTCCCAGACTTCCAAGTGGAGCTACCAGTATTATTCAAGGACAAAACTGATGAGAATAATGACAACATAGTAACCATACATTGAGAATTTCCTCTCTGCTGGTTAGTGTTTTATCCCCACTTTAGAGAGGAAGAACAGAGAGGTTAGAGAGCCAGCTAGGAAGTAGGAGGGTCGGGATTTGAACCCAGGTCAGGATGGGGCTGGCAGCCTCTGGGTGATATGCTCCTGATACTTGCTTCCCATCTCCGGGCACCCACAGACTCTTCCTTTCCGGGGGGAGCCTGCAATGAGGAAAGAGAGCCAGCTCGGGCCTCCAGGGGCCACCCTGGTTGTACCAAGACGGGAATGGAGGGTGAGGCAGCAAAAGACCCATCAACGCTTCTCCGCTTCCGAGCTCCTGGAAGCAGGGTCAAGACCACCTCCCGAGGACCCCAGTGTTTAGGCATCATAGCATTTGGGCAAAGGCTCAGAGATGCAGGCACCAAAGAAGGAGTTTCCGGCTGCACCCGTAACACCGCTGGCCTCAGAGACACACTGCAGACTCCACTCATCCCTCACTCTCCTTTTTTCTTTTTAAGGTTGCCCCAGCTTCAGCTGAATAAGTGTGGTCCAAAGGCCTGGCCAAGACTCTTCCTGGACCGGCCTGCCACAGCCGTGTCTCCTTCTCAGGCGGCCAATTCTATCCGCCCAACATTCCTGGCTTCTGGAAAGGGCTCCAGCCTGTCTTCCTGCAGCTTCTACCTGCCAGCCAGGTTCTGGCCACCGAGAGCAGCATGTCCCCACGCACGGCGTGGGTGGGAGGGCAGGATCTGGTCAGAGCGACTGGGGTTGCGTGGCAGCTGCTCCACTGATCAGCTGAGTGACACCGCACACGGGACTTGGGCTCTCGGGGCCTCGCTTCCCTCATCTGTAAAGTGGGGACGAGAGTCTCTGCTGAGGGTTCTTATGGGGATCAAATGAGATGACACAGTGCCCAGAACCACAGTAATGATTATTTGTCATTATTCTTGTGATTTCTTCATCTGTGTCTGCAGTGCCTTGAAAGTAGCCGCGGGCTGCAGTCACGCACCGTCACCTTGCTACAGACTCTTTTTCTTCCAGCTGAGCCCACACAGCTCTTCCTTTAACGGCCACCCTATTGCCGGGTCTCAGACTCTGAACATCCTGGCCCGCCTTCCTCAAGTCTCCAGGTGGGAAAACTTGGCGGAAAAGCAGCCAGGCTCCTTTTGATAGTTTACGGACAGACCTGTAGATACAGAAGGAGCTTGAACACAGCAAAGGGTAAAACCAGAACCAACCGTGACCCAGCAAATGCAGGCAGAGCCCAGCTCAGAATAAGAAACTATGGTCCTTTCTGAGGGTTTGAGTTGTCCAAAGGTGGGAAGAGCTGTCTCTGGAGGGAGTGAGCTCCCCATCCCTGGAGGTAGTCAAGGTGGATGACATCGCCAGGGATGTTATAGAAGCAATTCCTGCACTGAGTGGGAATTTGACTCACTTGACCGAAATTTAATGTTGAATGCTCTGTGCCACTTTACTCTCCTGGGTATACAGTTCACACTAAAAGGAGGACCTGAATGTGGGAAGCATTTCAAAAACAGGGCTACTTTAAAGTTGCTCTTTGTCTCTGCTTTTGCATCTGTGAAATGGGTGGGCAATAACTGTTCCTGCCCCGAGGGCCAGCAGACAGACCCCCGAGCAGCCTGGCCCAGGCGGGCCTCAGGAAAACTGGCTGCCCTGAAGCTGCGTCGTCAATGTTGTGAGGATTACAATGATGACTGTTCCTGAAATCCAGGGAATGTTTTTATTCCTTCCTTTCTTTCTTTCTTCCTTCCTTCCTTCATTTTTTTTTTTTTTTTTTTTTTTTTTTTTTTTTTTTAATACCCAATGTATTTATTTATTTATTTATGGCTGTGTTGGGTCTTCATTTCTGTGCATGGGCTTTCTCTAGTTGTGGCAAGTGGGGGTCACTCTTCATC
>NW_006797504.1:236722-244517 GCF_000442215.2 Lipotes vexillifer | reverse complement strand
CCTTTTTTTTTTTTTTTTTTTTTTTTTTTTTTTTTTTGTGGAAGACCCAAACAGCTTGGTATGTATTAAGTCAAGTCCCAAGAATCTGGCCCAGCGAAAAGCCTCACCCAAGGCAGCCGGGACCAGCTGGGACTGGAACCAGAGACCAACGGCACACCAGGTCTTGGACCACGTCCAAAGCCAGCCAGTCGTCAGACACGAGAAGTTTGCTGAATGTACATTATCTGCTGCCATCATTTCTCAGGAATGGTATTCAAGGGCCAAACAGAACCGTTTCTCTCTGGAGCAGCTTAACTGCTTTATAGAGGAAACGTTGGTTCTAACCCTGAACCCAGCTAGGCTTTTCGAAGCAGGGGAAATAGAAACCCACAGCCCCTCAGAAAATCTGACGTCAGCTGGCCTCACTCCTCTGGCATTTGGAATCACGTGGTCTCTACCTGTTCCCCGAACCAGGAGGAACAGGGTTACAGCCGAGAGGATTTAGGTCAATCCGGCTCTGTACTTGGTCCTCGGGGTTGGATAATGGTCTAGACTGATGGTGTTTGGACTCTCCATGAGGCTTTGGGTCCCCAAGACAAGCCCGCATCTGGGGTGTCTCACATGCAGAAAATCTTGGGCCACAGAGTCAGGCCACCTGGCTCCTGGTCCCAGCCCCGCCACTCACCAGCTGTGTGACCTTGGGCAGATGACTTAACTTCTCTGAGCCTCCATTTTCTCCTCGGTGAATTGGCACTAAGTCTGATCTTTGAAGAACTGGGAGGATTCAATGAGGCTATACCCAGTAAAGGGCCAGAACCCAGAGCTCTGGGAAGGGCTGAATCTGGGGCAGCATGATGCTTTGCACCTGCTAAGCCCACGATCTGTCTATCAGTAAACGTGGGAGTTTGAACAGGCACCAAGAGGACCCAGAAGAAAGGAGTCCCTTCCGGTCAAAGGCTGGGGACTGGGCAGTGGGCCTGGCTGAGGCTTGGGGAGACTGGGTTTCGGGGGAGCTTTGCAGCACCTTCCCGAGGCCTTGGGGGAGGGTCTGACCTCTTGCTGGAGGACAAGAAGAGAAAGCTCAGGACCGGTGGCCCGAGGAGTCGGGGAAGGAATCAGTGAACTCACGCAGCAGTGAGCGTGGGCAAGGACCACCTGGAAGACACAGCATGGGTTTGGGGGGCCCTGTGTGAGGACTCTGGGCAGCTCAGGGGACTTGCTGTAAACAAGGAAGGCCCAGTCCTTGCCCTTGGGGACGTGGGGCTCAGATGCAAGTTCAGTGGCCCTCAGACCTTGGTGAGTACCAGCATTGCCTGGAGAACCAATAAAAACACAGCCAACCGGCTTCCCTGGTGGCTTAGTGGTTAAGAATCTGCCTGCCTGTGCAGGGGACACGGGTTCGAGCCCTGGTCCGGGACGATCCCACGTGCCACGGAGCAACTAAGCCCGTGCGCCACAGCTACTGAGCCTGCGCTCTAGAGTCTGCGAGCCACAACTACTGAAGCCCACACGCCTAGAGCCCATGCTCCGCAACAAGAGAAGCCACCACAATGAGAAGCCCGTGCACCGCAACGAAGACCCTACGCAGCCAAAAAGAAATAAATTTAAAAAACAAAAACAAAAACACACAGCCGACCAAGACCTCTGCTCTGGGGAGACGGAGGAGTTTCCCAATTCCTAGAACAACTAAAAACGCTGGGCATCGTTTCTCACACGAACAGAAGAGGACTCACAGACAGAGAAAGACAAATACTGTACAATCTCATTTACATGAGGAATCTAAAAAAATACAAACTAGTGAGTATAACAAAAAAGACGCAGACACAGATATAGAGAACAAAGTAGTGGTTACCAGTGCGTGAGGCGGGAAGCAGCAAAATAGGGGTAGGAATTAAGAGGTACAAACTCTTGGGTATAAAATAAGCTACAAGGATATCTTATACAACACAGGAAATATAGCCGATATTTTATAATAACTATAAATGGAGCATAACCTTCAAAAATTGTGAATCACTGTATTTCACACCTGTAACATATAATATTGTACATCGACTACACTTAAATTTTTAAAATTAAAATAAAAAAGATGAAAGGACTCAAAAATGGAGAGAAGGGCTTCCCTGGTGGCGCGGTGGTTGAGAGTCCGCCTGCCGATGCAACCCTTCATGTCCAGGCAGTGTCAGCCCTGGAGTGTGGCTCATTATATACTTCTGGGTCACATGTATAAACATGAACTGCCTACCTGTCCTGGGAGAGGGAGCCCTGAGCAAGCCTCTCCTCTATGAGGCCCGGCAAACAAAAAAAAAAAAAAAAAAAAAAAAAAGTGGAGAGAAGAGGCCAGCTGGATAGGGACTTCAGGACCCGAGGAACCACATAGCAGAGAGTTGCCTCATATACCCCAGACCTTGAGCAAAAGAGTCAACAACCCAGAAATACCAATGGACAGAAATGAAAAAAAGAAAAAAAGCCTGCTCTCTCCAACTAAAGGTTCAGGAAAGGGGCAGCCTAGCAAGATAGAAAACTTTTTTTTCAATTGTGGCCAAATATACAAAACACAAAATTTGCAATCTTAACCATTTTTACAGTTCAGTGGCATTAAGCACATTCACATTGTTGTGCAACCATCACCACCATCCATCTCTGAACTCTCTTCATCTTGCAAAACTGAAATTCTGTATCTATTAAACAGTAACTCCCCAGGCCCCCTCTCAGCCAGCCCCTGGCAACCACCATGGGACTTTATGACTCTATGAATGTGACTATTCTAGGTACCTCATACAAGTGGAATCATATAGTATTTGCCTTTTTGTGCCTGGCTTATTTCACTTAGCATAATGTCCTCAAGGTTCATCCATGTTATAGCATGTGTCAGAATCTCCTCCCTGTTTAAGCTGAGTAGTATTCTATTCTATGTATGCACTATACCACATTTTGTCTCTACCTGCGTCAATGGACCTTTGGGGTGCTTCCACCAAGAGGCTATTATAAATAATGCTGCTATGACCTTCAGCACACCAATATCTCTTCAAGACCCTGCTTTCAATTCTTTTTGGTATATGCCCAGAAGTGGAATTGCTGGGTTATATGATAATCCTATTTTTAATTTTTTGAGGAATCACTATATTGTTTTCCATAGTAGTTGAACCATTTTACATTCCCACGAGCAAAGCACATGAGTTCCAATTTCTCCACATTCTCTCCAATGCTTGTTATTTTCTGGGTTGGTTTTCTTGTTTGGTTTTGGTTTGGTTTTGATAGCAGTGATTCTAATAGGTGTGAGGTCGTTATCTCATTGCGGTCTTGATTTGCCTTCCCCTAATGATTTTTTATGTTGGATGTATCCTTACTGGCCAATTGTATATCTTCTTTGGAAAAATGTCTGTTCAAGTTCTTTGCCCATTTTAAAATCAGGGTTTTTGTTGTTGTTGTTGAGTTGCAGCAGTTCTTTATGTATTCTGGATGTTAACCCCTTACCAGATATACGATTTGCAATTTTTTTTCTCCCTTTCTATGGGTTGGTTTTCCACTCTATTAATTGTGTTATTTAATGCACAGATTTTTTTTTTTTTTTTTTTTTCGGTGTGGTCCAATTTACCTATTTTCTGTTTAGTTGCCTTTTGGTGTCATATCCAATAAATCATTCATAAAGTCAATGTCATGAAGCTCTTCCCTTATGTTTTCTTCTAAGAGTTTTATAGTTTTAGTTTTTACATTTAGGTCTTTGATTTGTATATGGTAGAAGGTTCTATCTTCACTCTTTTGCAGGTGGATATCCAATTTTCCCAACAGAATTTGTTGAAGATTATCCTCTCCCATTGAATAGTCTTAGAACCTTTGTCAAAAATCATTTGACCATGTATTTGAGGGTTTATTAAGATGAAACTTGTAGTCAATGACGGCTCTACTCCAATCAAACAGCAGCCAACCGTCCCGGCATAGTGTGTCATCTTCTCCCCACCTTTCAGAATCTTCTTATATTTGTTTATATATAGCCTGGAGGATTTAGTTGTGCTTAGTCATAGGAATCAGGGAAAGCACATCTAGTTCATCTTCCTGGCACTAGAAATTCTCTCCTATGTCCTGTATCATTTTGATATATACCAATTTTTTTTAGCATTATATTTTCCCTGCCCCAGCCCTGGAATCAATCACTTCTCCAAAGAACCGTGGCTCCTCCTATTGGAGGATGACACTTAGAAACCAAGATTTGTGTGCTAGATACACTCATTGCTCCTGAGGTGTCACTGCTTCTAGGCCCTCTCAATGGGCACAGCCAGGAAATGTGTGCATATATACTAACCCATGTATGTGCACACATCTATGTTTATTTATGTGTCCATTTATATGTGTGCATGTGTGTGTGTGTGTGTGTGTGTGTGTGTGTGTACACATGAGTTCATACTGACATTTCCAACTCCAACCTAATACCTCGGGGTTCCTTCTAGCATTTCCTCCTTCCTTATTTGTAAGTTCTTCCTCTGAAGTGATAAACCTGTCCTTATCCACAGTAGATTACTTATGTGTTCAACCCTAGCATACATGTACACGAGTGTCAGAACATTAACCTGTACCGTGTGAGAAACACAGTCACCAACCAGAGTACAGCGTTTGTGGACAGTCCATTTTATTTAGCCTTACAGGAACCAAGCAAAACACTATTTTCCAAAGTTTCTTAGGTAGCTACTTTTACCCCCACCTCCTTAAATGTGATTATGTCACTCATTTGTAACAAAATTTGATTCATTGGTCACAATGTGTGTTCCGTTTTGGGTTCCCCTGGTTGATTTTTTAGAATTTGTTTATAGTAAAACTCATTTTTTTTGTGTGGTGTACAGTCCCAAGGGCTTTGACAAATGCATAGAGTTGTACATCCAACCAGCACAGTTCCAAACAGAATAGTTCCGTCACCCCAAACTGCCTCTGAGCTGCTCCTTTGTACTCGACCCCTCTCCCCAACCCTATCTGCTTTCTGTCCTGATAGTTTTGTCTTTCGCAGAATGGCACATAAATGGAATCATAGGCTATGTTATCTTTTATTTCTAGCTTCATTCACTTAGCAGAATGCATTCATCCATGTAGTTTTGTCTTCTTCTTATTTTTTTTTATCGCTGAAGAGTGTGCCATTGTAAGGATATAGCTTGCTTACCTGTTCCCCTCTTGAAAAACATCTAGTTTATTTCTAGTTTGGGTTGATTATGAATAAAGCTGCTATGAACATTCGCATACAGGTTTTTGTGTGGACATCAGTTTCCATTTCACCTGAGTAAATATCTAGAAGTGAAAAGGCTCGATCGTATGGTAGGGCTGTGTTGGACTTTTTAAGAAACTGCCAACTGTTTTCCAAAGTGGTTGTACATTTCTGCATTCCCACCAGTAATGTATGAGAGACCCCGTTGTACCACATCCTTGTCAGCCTCGGCACGGTCAGTTTTGTCTGTTTATTTTGGCCAACCTAATAGGTGTGTCTTGGGATCATTTTAATTTGCATATCTCTGACCATTAGCTGCGCTGACCATCTTTCTCATGGGCGTATTTGCCACTTGCCTGTCTTCTTTTGTGCATTTTTAATTGGGTGATTTATTTCCTTATCATTGACTTTTGAGAGTTCTTAATATACTCGGAACCCAAGTCTCCTCTACATTTTGAAGACGTTCTAAACTTTGGTAGATTTCCAATATATCGATTTTTCTTGTTGCAGATTATTCTTTTGCCTAACCCAGGTCACAAATATTTTCTCCTAGAAATGTATAGCTCTAGATTGTACATTTGGATCTACGGTCCATTTTGAGTCATTTTTTGGTATATGGTGTGAGGTATGGATCGAAATTCATTGTTTGCCTATGGATGTCCAATTATTCCAGCACCAGTTGTTAAAAGACTATCTTTTGGCCATGGAATTGCCTTTGCCCTTCTGTTACAAATCAGCTGGCCATGTATATGGGTCTATTTCCAGGCTCTCGATTCTGTTTATTGATCTATGTGTCTATCCCATTGCCAATACCACTCTGTTTTGATTGCTGTTGTTTTGAAGAAATCAGGTCATCTAAGTTCTCCCATATTATTCTTTTTTTTCTATAAATTTATTTATTTTATTTTTTGGGCTGCGTTGGGTCTTTGCTGCTGCGCATGGGCTTTCTCTATTTGTGATGAGCGGGGGCTGCTCTTCATTGCAGTGCGCGGGCTTCTCATTGTGGTGGCTTCTCTTGTTGTGGAGCACGGGCTCTAGGCGCGTGGGCTTCAGTAGTTGTCGCGCATGGGCTCAGTAGCTGTGGCACATGGGCTGAGTTGCTCTGCGGCACGTGGGATCTTCCTGGACCAGGGATCGGACCCGTGTCCCCTGCATTGGCAGACGGATTCTTAACCACAGCTCCACCAGGGAAGTCCCTTCAATGCTATTCTTTCTTCGAAATTATTTTGATCTTCTGGTTCCCTGGCCCCCAGGATGCCCCACCCTGCCTGCCTGCTGGGAGACCCCACCACCTACCCTTGGGGTTGACCCTCAGGCTATTTTCTCTCTCCTGCCCCTCGTTCCCCTCGGCTGAGCAGTTGCCATGGTTTCCCCACTCCTCCTTGGCTCTCTCATATCCTCCCAGTCCTTGGCTGCCCAGCACTGACGGCCCCCAGGTTAATCCTTCATGGTCTCAGGCCACCCCCAGCAGGCCTTTCCACCCACAGGCCTGGTCTGACCACGTGGTTTCCTTGCATTGAGACCCTTTGACCCTCTCCTTGGACCCTCTCCTCTGTCATCCAGTTCAACCTCTGTCTGCCCAGAGCAGAGGACACAGGCTCAGAGTCAGAGAGACTGGATTTGACCCTGGCCACACCCCCTCTTATGGCCGAAGTGGCATGGTTGAGCCAACCTGGAGAGGGGGAAAGCCCTCTGCACACACTCTACCCGTCCCACCACCTCTGGCTGCCTCTCCATGTTGGCCAAGTGATCACAGCAGACCCTGTGGGCTGCTGTCAGCTCTTGTGCTATTGCCCGGTGGGGCTGAGAAATTTCCTCTTGAATGGGGCCCCAGATCTGCTGTCGGGGCTGGGCTTGGAGGAGGCTGTGGCTTATCAGAGCCCCATTCAGGCCATCCCCGTGGACTGGGGCCCAGACGGGCTCTCACCTGGACAGGCTGCTGGCACATGGCCGTGCCCTCATGCCTTCACTCACTCAGTGATGGCGAAGCCACGTCTGAGGTCATTCAAGTGAGCGGTGTGACCGGCTCTCCAGTTGAGAGAGCACTGCCAGCCGCGTGCCCCTCTGAACTGCCGCCCATGCCATGACGTGGGAAGGAAGCTCGGCCAGCAACAGGACGCATTCAAGCGCACAGGGACGTGGTGGCCACCTGCTCGGTCGTCTGTAAATGCTGGTCTGCAAATTGCCCTCTCTCCACCATAACAATCCAGGCAGACACTCATTCGCTCACTGACTCCACAGACCCGTTGGGGGGCGGGGTGGGGCTGGGGGGTGCTGGGAACGCAGAGGAGGTGCGGCCCGTGCTCACCCTCGAGAAGCCCACTCTTCAGGAACCCTTGGGGACCACCATGCGCAAACGCCGGGTCGTAGGCATCAAACTCTCTTGGAGCGAAGGGAGCATTGGCAGCCCTGCGGGCGGGCCCTGCCCTGTCCCTGTCCTCCCTCGGAGCCACCTCAGTGACGCAGCAGCTACACCGCTCCTTCACCTTCCACTCACTTCTCAGACCACGTGGTCTGATTCCTCCCCAGCCCACCAAAACGGCTCTGGCCAAGGGCCCGTCCGGCCGTCTGGTTACTGGGCCTGACGGGCACTTTGCGAGCCCCGCTTGCTTGTCCCGCCCCCGCTGC
>NW_006797504.1:225738-235860 GCF_000442215.2 Lipotes vexillifer | reverse complement strand
AGGCTCTAAAACGGTGCCCCACCCCCGCCCGTCGCCCGCAGGAGCTCCCGGCATGAAACCTCACTGTGTCCTGCCTGTGCGGAACGCCAGCCTCTCCCCCCCTACCCAGGGCTCCCCAAGGATCTCCGGTTCAAGCCCACCGCCCTCCTCCCCTGGCCAGAGCCCGCCCAACTCTCCGGCCTCACCTGGACTCCACCCCCTCTCTCTGTTCACTCAGCCATTGTGCTCTTCTAGCATTTTCTCTATTGTTGCATAACAAATTCTCACAAAACTTGGTAGCCAAAACAACAATAGCATTTATTATCTCACCTGGTTTCTGTGGGACAGGAATTCGGGAGCGGCTAAGCTGGGCCGTTCTGGCTCAGGGCCTCCAGGGAGGCTGCCGTCAGCGGGACTGCAGTCATCCAAAGGCGGGACCCGGGCTGGGGGTCCAGGTCCAGGACGGCTCCCTCCCCTGGCGGCAGGGACCCAGAGGGCGGGGTGTCCTTTCCTCCTTCCTCAGACTTGAGGAGCCTGAAGGGGCAGCCACACACCAGAGAGGGAAGAAGTAAATGGGGAAATTATTAAAAAACCAAAAATGTTTACCAAGAGGGGCAAGCGCCCAGCTACACATAGCTGAGACCAGAAGCAGGAAATCTAATTGAATCCAAGAGCCACCCTAGGGTGTGACTGCAGTGCTGTCCCTTTCCTGCTGCGTCCAGGAACCCCCCTCCCCTGGAGACCAGCCTTGTCCAGTACAGGGAGGCCCCTCAGCATCCCCGCCGTTCAGCCCCTGCCGGCCCCTGTCCTGAGACCTCCACGCTCCAGGGCAAGGCAGACGCTAAGAAACAGGGCCTCCCCTCTGCCAGGGCATCGTCCCGCGGCTCCCCTGCCCTGCCTTATCGGTGACACCGTGTTGGCTCTGACGACCAAGGCAGGGTGGCTCTGAGCTCCTCTGCATGCCTGCGGGGCCCCAGCCTGCCCCCCTCCTCCCCTCTCAGGCTCTCAGCCGGCGTCCTCCCCCACGTCCCGCGTGGGCAGCTGGTGCTTCAGCTTTGCCAGTCCTCGCCCTGGATGCCACATCCTGCAGGCCTCGGCCTGAGCATCCCTCGGCTCTCCCGGAGCCTCCCTGGGCCCCGCTCCGCCAGGGATGCAAGGGGGTGTCTGCGGATGGGCCCGGCACGGTGCCCAGAGCTCCCGTGGGCAGCTAAACAGGCGGGAAGCAGGAGTGGATACCTGTGAGCTGGGGCTGCAGCCTCGGGTGTGTGTCTTCACAGCCAACTCGAGCAGTTTCTGGTTTGTGTTGTTTCCTTCACGCTCTCCGTGCAGAGGCCCCCAAGGTTCCGAATCTGGCCACCCCTTCACTGGGGCTCTCCTGCTCAGGGGCTGCTCAGAAAACGTGTTCTGGGCACTTCCATTTCCAGGGCTGGAGGCCCCTGCCTGACCCCTCCTCCGCCCAGCTCCCAGCAGCAGCCCTGGGGAGCTCAGGAACGGCTGCACTGATGCTTTACAGGAACCACTGACGTTTGTAACTGATCACCAAAGTGGCATCTATTCACTGTGGAAAATTTGGAAAACACATAAAAGCAAAAATAAAATAAAGGCAAATCAAGTAAAATGAAATAAGGTAGAGTAAAATAAAATTAAAGGAAAATAAAGGGAAATTGTAAAAAAGTAAAATTACAAACTAAAATAAAATCACAAAGTAAAATAAAGTTCAATAAAATTAAAAAGTAAAGTAAAATTACCAAGTAAAATAAAATAAAAAGGTAAAATAAAGTTAAATTAAATTCAAAAGTAAAATAAAAGAAAATAAATCCCCTATAATTCCACTAGCTGCAGGTGTGTACTCTTCTTACATTCTGGAATACTACCTTTCAGGCTTTTCTGTGCCTCTATACTTTAAGAAACAAAACCCAAGTGGGTGATATCGGGCACTACCTTGACGCCTGTTAAGTTGGGCAGCTCTGCAGGATACCACGTCCTCGTGTTTTCTCACAATACCCAGAGCACAGCCCGGCTGCACCCCCTGATGTAGGGAACCGATCCCACATAGATGCGCATTGGGGTTGTTTCTAATTTTTCCTCCTTTTATGAAAGACTCCACCTCGTGACCCTCCTCACAGCAGATTAAGGCTCTGGAAGCATTTGAAGCTCTCACCCGGCCTTCCCCCCAGAAGGTGCATGATTCAATACAAGCAGTAAAATCAGTGTAAGGACATCTGGCAAAGTCCTCGCCTTCCCCTGTTGCATTAGGCCTTGTTTGAAGTGTTCCACTCATTTTTCCATTTATTTTCTGCTCATTTCGGGGGAGGGAAGGCCCCGGCTTTGCTGGCATCCTCAGTACGGGCGAGGGCTTCCCGGCTCGGCTGTGACGCTCACCTTCGGGTCACTTTCAGGATCAAGGGCTCTCCCACGTGGAAACCTCACTCACCATGGAATCCATCACCTGTCCCACACCTGCACTGCATCACCCTCTGCTGAGGGACCGATTCCTGCCAAATGCCCCCACCTCCCCTGTCCCCTATGCAGCTGGCCGTGTCGGGATGACGGGTAAACCAGGGGTACGACCGTCTTGGGAGCAGATGTCCTGGGCCCTGGGGTGGGCCTGAGCTCAGAGGGTTCAGGGCAGGAGCAGAACGTCCCTGGGCCTGTGACGGGGGAGATGCTGAGAGAGGCCGGGGGCTCGGAGCACCGACACCCAAGTAGCCTCGCCCAGGCTGCCCCCAGACACGCTCGCCAGTCCTCGATGGGGCCCGTGCCGCCTGTTCTTCCCTCTGAGATCCTCCACCCACACCTGCCCGCTGAGATTCCACTCGCCCTTCCACATGGCCCCCACCCCGTGGAGCCCTCCGGAAGGCTCTCGTCCCCAGGCGCCTGTGTGGGCCTCCCCACGGCTCCCGTGACAGCACCCCTGGGAAGCACGAGGGTGTGTCCCTCACTGGGCTTGTGACCTCTGACAGCAGCGGCCACAGCACAGGGCTCAGCAGAAGACTTTGCAACGGAATGACCCAGCACGATGGAGGGAGAGGGGGATCGAGGCTCATTTTTCTCTGCTCTTTTACCACCCAGCTCAGTGACACCTCAAAACCAGAAGCACATAAATGCACCCAGAGCTGGAAACTCAGAGGAGTTCTTACCGGTGGTAGAAATGTGCAGAAATCCCAGAGTCAGCAACGGGGTCACCAGGACCCCCACCCCCAGTACCAAGCCCTCAGTGCCCAGCACTGATGGGAACCGCCCCTTTCCTGAGGAGCACTGACTTGTTTCCCCCTCAGGACAGCTCCTTCCTCCAGGTGGGCCCTCGTTCCCACGGCAGTGTCTCTGCCTACGTGGTCACCCCATGTGACCCCAGCTCAGCACCAGCATTCAGCAAACTAACTCGTTAAGGAATCCTTTAAGGGCGGCTCCAACGCCAACTCTTCCAGGAAGCCATCCTTGACTGCTTCAGCCTTCAGCGATCTCTTCTTCCTCTGGTCCCTCAGAGCAACTATTCTTGGTACCACACTCACGTGACATTACAATTTGGTTTTTAAAAAAAATTTTCTCCAAGGAACGCATAAGATGGTAAAGGCAGGATTGGACAAAGCTGGACGTTGAACCGTGAGGCAGGCCCTTCGAAGGCTGGGCCAAGCGGTGAGGCACTCTGGGCGGAAGTGGCCGAACCTGTCTCCACTGCACCCTGTTGCTGGCTGTCCCCCCCCGGCAAGGGCAAGGGCGTGGCCTGGCGAGGAGGCTCCTGAGGCTGAGGCCACCCTGGGGAGCACCCCCCACCCCCCCCCAGGGCTGTCTGTGGTCCACACTGCCTGCAGCTGGGCAGCCGGCCCTTCCTCACAGGAGGATCTGCAGCGAGGTTGGGGAGGGGGCCAGGGCGTGTGCATCTCCACCGTTCACCACAGACAAGAATGAAAAATTTCAAACATGGAACAATTTTAGCACACAGTTCGAGGACTGCCAAACGATGGCTTGGAGGCCGAATCTGGCCCACTACCTGTTTTGGAAACTGTTTTACTGGGACATGGCCTCGCTCATTCTTTTTGTTCTACGTCTATTGCCTGTGGCTGCTTTGGCCCTAAAACAGCCATAGAGATTAAAATAGTCCCAACCCGGCCCTTTGCAGACAAAGTGTGCTACCCCGGCTCCAGCTGATACTTGTGGGGACAGAATCCCCACTCAAGGTGGCTTCTCTGGGAAATCACACACCACACACACACACACACACACACACACACACACACACGGATGCAAGCCCATGTATGGGCACACACTGGCATACACACGCGTGCATGCACGCACACACACAGGCACCCCCGTGCTGCATCAAGTATTCTGGCCATAGCTGACCGGTCTCAGAGAATGTTCCTGACCCAAGTAGAACCAATCAGATTCCTTCTCACCAGGAATTTGAAAGCCAGTCTCAGGTACGTTTGTGGCTTTGCTTGAAGGCAAAGGTCTCCAGAGCTGCCCTGATCCCAACACTGATGACATTGCTTTCAGGCATCGCTAATGGCCCGTGGGTCTTCCCTGTGCGGGTCCCTCACAAACACTCCAAAGTCTATGTGTCAAAAACTGTGTCAAGCCACCGCCTGTGGTGAGCAGCCTCCAGGATGGCCCCCACGACCTTGGCCTCCTGATTCCTGATCTGCGTGAGCTCCTCTCCCGTTGAATAGGAGCTGATCTGCGACACCGAGAGAACACAGGGGAGCTCCCCCGGCCGCCGTGTGGGTGAGCAGCTGCCAGGGCATCAGGTGAGGGAACAGGCGAGGACCCCCGGTCAGCACTTCCTTGTCCACATTGCCAAGGAGCCACCTGGGAAGACAAGCTCCCAGCCTCAGTCAAGCTTTGGGGGGACCAGAGCCCCGGACAACATCTTGACTTAACCTCAAGAGACATCTCCAGCCAGGACCACACTGCTAAGCTGCTCCCAAATTTCTTGCTCGCAGAAACCGTGAGTGGTATTAAATGTTGATTAAGCCATTAGGCTTTGGAGTAATTTGTCACAGACAACTAACACCCTCTACAAACCGACTTGCCCTCCAGCGTCCTTGTCTCCTCCCCATCTTCAGATCTTAATAGTCACAGAGTCTGTTTTTTCTTCACTGCATCCCACCTGCTGATTTGATCTTACGACGTCTCTCACTTTTCATCCTCTGTTCTCTGGTCCCTATTTCTAGCAGCCTCGGAGCGAGCGAGAAGGGCCCTTTACTGAGAATCCACTGTGTGTCAAAGTACCTACTGTGTGCCCTACTCCTGATGAAGAATTCGAGTACTCACGGAAGAGTCATGACAGCTGGATGAAATAGGTTTGTTGTCCCTGCTTTACAGCTGAAGCACCCAGAAGGCTGAGAAGCTCAGTAACCTCTCTGACCACCCCAGTTGGGTAATTAGGGAATCAAGTTAGAATCCAGGTTCGTCCCAGAGCCCACACTGGTTGCCAGCCTGGCACTGCCGCAGCTCAGCCCATGTCCTCTGTGTGATGGCCCGGGGGGCTCTGGAAGTAACCCCTTCTCCCCCTTCTGCCTTCCTGGATTCATCTTTGATGTCACAAGCAACTCTGCTTGCAAGGCAGATCTGACCTCTCTCTCTCAAGTTACCAAGGGCCCCCACCCTAGTGTCCCTGTCCTGTCCATCCTGCAGAGCTCAGCTCAGCTGCCCCCCCTCACGGAGCCTCCTGACCCCTCTCCTTGCACGCCTGGAACTCTTCTCTCCTGCCGGTCACCTGTTGGTTCTTGGTTTACAGAAGGTGGTACACACGCTTGATGCCCTGTAATCACCCACAGGCTCTTAAAGAGAGACTTCTAGGCCCGCCTGGGACGCCCAGGTCCATGAAAAGGGATTTGTATATGTAGGTGGAGTGACTGTAGCATAATTAATGACTGAGTCTACGAGGGAACATGCACAGAAATCAATGAATCAATAATCAATAGCTCTGTAAATGAGTGACTTAGGTCATGAATGATTGGTTGGTTGATTGAATGGGACAGTACCTACGCTCTGTATCTCAGTTTTATGTATGTATATATATATATATATATATGTCATAGCAAAATATTTTATTATATACATAATTGGGTTAATATTCAAATATTTAACAAGCAGTACAGCATGGGCACCAACCAATCAGGGAGGACACCCCCCATAGGGCTGGATCAGGTCCTGCGGCCCCCACCGGAGCCTGGGGAGGTCAGGGGCGTGTCCCAGGGAAGGACCAAAATGGCCAGGCGGGAGAGGCGCTTGAGAAGCACAGCTCTTCACCCACTTTGCAGAAGCGTCTCCGCAAAGATGCTGGCGGATGCAGCCCTGCACGTGGAGTTTCCTGAGCACGCCCATGGCCAGCCCTGGGCTGAGATTCACGCTCAGGTCATTCCATCCTCAAAGAGCACGAGAAGGCAGGAGGGACTGCCAGTGGCCCATGTTCTAGTGAGGACACCCAGACAGACTCAGAGGCTGAGCTGCTCATTGGAGGTCGCACGGCCAGAAAGTGGCTGAACCAGGCCCTGGACCCGGCCCGCGGAGGTGTCCTCTGGGACAATGCAGCGTGCGGCCACACAAGTGGTGGATTGCCGGCGTGCTGCACCTGCGCAGGTACTGGGAGGGGCCAGCAGGACGGCGTGATTTTCAGGATTGGTGGCTTGTCTCCCCCCAGAGTCGGGGCATCCCCCCAGGTGTCAGGCTTGGGGGGTGGGGGGTTTGAGGGTCCCTGGGGCAAACCCGGGGATTGGGACAAACCTGGGGATTGGTCGAGGCGCTGGCTCTCAGGAGGCGTGGCCTGAGCCAAGCGCCGCCCCCGCCCCAGGGTCCTCCTCTCCAGAGCTGGGATGCTCGCCCTCCTCGAGCTAGATCTTCAGAGGAGAGACAGGCGTGCACCTGGCAATGGGGCCACGGCAACTCATGACAGCGTCTTCCAAGAACAAGAGCCTTTGGCAGGACTGGCCCCATTCGCCACTGGCCACTGTGGGACTTTGGGCATCTACAAAAGGGGGCGACGGGAGCAGGTACTGCCTTTCAGGCTTGGTCTGAAGCTCAAAGAAACAACCTATAGGAAGGGATCCGGACATTTCCTGTCACTCTTTTAAACGATATAGGTCCCGGGCAGTGTGGAAAGGCTGAGAGTGAAAGGGACCAACGGACAATTGAGCCTGTCCAGTCCCCCTGGGCTCGCCCCCCGCCGCCTCCCTCACCCCTCCAAGCTCTTCAGAGGGCGGAATAATTTCTCCTTCGTTTTCACTTCTAATCACCAAATAATTTTGGTGCCCAGAAGCCTTCCCCTCTCGGAGGAACATTTGTGCGGGATGATATCAGCCTAATTAAGTGCTGCAGCTCCGGGGCTTCAATGTCTCCGCAGACCCGCGCGCTCCCGGCCAAGCCGCGCCGGCCGGCCGGCCGGCCGGCCGGCCGCCCGCCTACCTGCCCACGCGGCTTCTGGAGCCTTCCGCGGCACCCCCCTCCCGCCGGGACGGATGACTTGAGCGGGCGCCAGGAGGCGGCGGACCAGGTGTCCGCTCGGTGGGGCCGGAGGCGGCGCGCTCTGCGCTCTCGGGCCTGAGAGGCGCAGGCGTGTTGGTGCTGCAATGCGCCTTTGTTCGCCTTGGCAGCGCCGCGGCCTCCCTGGGGCCGGCCCCATAAAGGGGTTCTGTTCGGGCTGGAGGGCTCATTGTCGAAAAATTGTCCCTCGAAAAATTAGCATGGTACACTGGAGAAAGCGGAACGCCCGGCAAATGACAGCTGCTGGCCCCAGACGAGGGCCAGAAAGTGGGGTTGTGCAGGCGCCCGCTCCCGGGCACCCCTTGCTCCGGGCCTGTGGTGGGCCCGCGGGTGGCCGCGGGGGCCCGCAGGGCCCAGGGCAACAGGGGCAAGAGGCGGGTGCGGCTGCGTTTGGGGTTGGTGGCTTGCCTCCCCGCAGCGTCAGGGCATCCCCCCAGGCGCCAGGTTTGGGGGCTGCGGTGTTCCAGGGCCCCTGGGGCAGAGTCAGGCTCAGAGGGGCAGCTGGCTTGGAAAGGGGGCTTTGGGAATGATGTTTAGACTTGCTTTGGGGGGAAAGAGAGACAGAAAGGGAGCGCCTGAAGGTTATGCGGTTAATTGAACGTCAACAGCCACAGATACGATTACGCCCCTGTGTCTTTCTCCCAGTGTGTTGATGGAAAAGTAACTAGATTAAAAGCGCCGGGAGCCCGGGTTGGAGGGGCCGGGCCGTGGGGGAGAGATCCCTCCTGAATGCCGACCCCGGGCTGCCCGCAGCCCCAGCAAGGAGGGAAAACAGTCAATTAGGGAGGAGAGAAAAGACAGAGTGAGCTGTGGTTTGGCATTTGCATAAAGGCTGGGGCCCCGAGGCTGCCACCCTTAGTGAGGGAGCGGGGCTTCCCAGGGGAGAGGCTGGGGGTGTCATGGGGGTGAGGCGCACGGTAACTGTTGAAAGTCTCAGCCAAACACCCTCTGTGAGGCAGGGCCGAGGGCGACCGGGCCTGTAAATGGTACACGCGGGTGTACGTGTGTGCCCACTGGCGTGTGTGTATTTCTGGTTTCACGCTGCTCCCATCTGTGAAGTCGTGGGTGTCTTCCTGTGTCCGTGTTTGAAGCAGGTTGCACCTGCGTGGCTTGCACTGACCCGATGCTCGCATGGTGTGACCCCAGGTACAGACTTCTGTAGGCGCGCACTGCACCTGGGCACCCCTCGTGGGCTCAGGAGCACAGCCAGGTCAGGGGGATGTGCATCTGCCATCTTGAACCCAGCAGCATGGGAAGGCCGGAGCCTCAAGATTCCCTGTGCTTCTCTGGAGCCCGGCCCTGGAACCGGCCCCCAGGCTCACTCCGCATTGGCGCTCCCTGGAAAATCCTTCCTGATCTTTCCAGCCTACCATTTCTGGGAAGCCCCCTACCCCCCAGCCCAGCACCTCACCCTCACCCACTCCCCAAGCAAGCAGCCTCTTCTCTGTACAGGCAGATTTTAGGCTGAGAGGAAGGAAGGTGAGCAAATCTGGAATCGGACCACTCAGAGGTCGAATGCCAGCTCTCGCTTTGTGACTTGCGACAAGTGACTTTCTCAGAGCCACCAGCCACTTACAAGGAGTTAATCAGATCCAGCGACAGGGCTGGTTTAGGAGTTCAATGAGATCCTATGTATAAGTACGAGGAAGTCATACTCACACCCCAGCTTTCCTGGGACCGTCCCAAGTCACACCTGTGACCCCAGCATGATTATTTATTGTGCCTCTACTCTCAAAAGTGTCCTGGTTTAGATAGTAAATTGTATGGTCACCTCCAGTGTAAGTGGGGCTGGGATAAAAAAAATTTCCCTTCTCTCTCTCCTTGCTGTCCCTTCTCTGGTGGTGCGATGGGTTGCTTCCTGACTGTGGACCCCTGCAGAGAGGCCCTCCTGGAGACGGGAGCGTCCCTTCCCCACCCCTCGCCAGGCCTTGGGACTGGTTGTTGCCCCGTGGACACCCTGGCTGAGTGTCCAGGTGCAGAGCTGGCCTCAGGGGCTCCGGTGCAACTGACCGCCCTCTGCCTGCTGGGTCCACAGCAGGGGACAAACGAGGCCACAGATATCACTGTAAACCTGGGTGAAACCACCGGGTGGTCAAGTTTATGCACCCGCTGTCCAACCGAATCCCTCCTTTACTGCAAATGTGATCCCCTGCATGTGCGGGCCAGAGGCTGACAGTCTTTCCCTGATTACCCGGGGATGGGGCTGCGGTCAGCATTTCACCCTAAGAACAGCTCTTATCCGTGTAGGTGAGGGTCTCGCTTAAGGGACCAAGTGGTCCTTCACCACAGATTCCCAAAGAGGCCCTAACTAATTGCTAATTTTTGCTCCCAAGTTTTCGACATTCACCCGTGTAGATGAAGGCCTTCCATAAATGACTCAGGAGGGCGGCCTGGGGGCCAGGGGGCAGAACCCTGAGGCCTTCGTGGCTAAGATGCACGCTGCTTGGAGAAATTGTATCGGTTTAAAGCTCTGCTAATGGGGCTGTCTGTGGGCTCTTTCCAAAGTCAGAGACCCATTTTGCCCTCAGGTCCAACATGCGGGGTTCTTCTCGCCTTCTGGGATCTGGAGCCCTGTGCATCCTGACCTCTCCACGAGCGAGGCCCATGTTCCTCTGGGGTCTTGATCCCGAACCCCACGCTTCTGGGAGGTCAGCAGGA
>NW_006797504.1:225149-225614 GCF_000442215.2 Lipotes vexillifer | reverse complement strand
GCAGGAACTTGATGAGGCACATGGACTTCACCCTGAGAGCAGTGAGGGACCCCGGGAGGGTGTGGGGGACGGGCTGAGATCTGATTTGCACGCTAGCTGTTCACTCTGCCCCAAGGGGGCAGAAGACGAGAGACCAGCTGGGGGGCGACTGCAGGAGTCCAAGCCAGAGGAGGGCGGGGCGCAGGGGTGTTAAGAGGAGGAGGGCAAGCAGATGTCTTGGGGGCGGGTCCTCTGTTCCTTGGAAACAGGCTGCATGGGGGACTGCTGGACGAGGAGAGCCGGGGTGACTCCCAGACTTCCAGCTGTGGGGAGGGCCGTGGAGGAAGGGGCAGGGGTAAGCTCAGGAGAGGGCTGCCCCTCCCCACACCCCCAACCCCCTGGCCTCCAGCCGGATTGTGACGGCGGCCAGGCCTGTGCCCTCATGCCACGCTGCCCAAAGCCCATCCTGCCGCTCTGTCTCCCCCC
>NW_006797504.1:224600-225139 GCF_000442215.2 Lipotes vexillifer | reverse complement strand
CCGGGCCCCAGCCTTTGTCTCTCCCTGCTGAGCTCTGGACGCCTTTTCTGCCAGCGGGCATCACCTCCTCCAGGAAGCCCGCCTTCACTCCCTCCTACCGGTGTACTCAGCACACGGGAAATGTTACATTTCACCCACATGCGCGTGTGTACGTGTCACCTTCCACCCCCACCTCCACGCCGGGGGACAGAGCGTGGCTGGCGATCCCCCTAATGCGGGCCTGTCGGGGAAGGAGGGGTGGGGGAAGGAGGGAGGCAAGGCAGGGGGAGGGAATCCAGCTCTTCCAGGAGAAAATAGGCAGCCATCAGAGCCGCCCGGCCGAGCAAGCACAGTGGGGCGCACTGCCTCTCACTCTGTCAGGGGGCTTGTGCCTGCCCCCCCTGCCGTGGGATGCAGTGACATGAAGGGCAGAGCCCCGCGCTGGCCCTAGGGCCTGGCCTGTCGCTCGATTGCCACAGGCCTCTCAGGGCCTCAGTTCATCTCTTTTGTAAAATGGGGTGATGGGGAGGGAGGTTGTGGGCTGAGGGAGTGAGAGCGGT
>NW_006797504.1:204004-224497 GCF_000442215.2 Lipotes vexillifer | reverse complement strand
GTTCCTTTGGTTTTACTCTTAAAGTCTTTAATGAATGTGTTACAACATTGCTTCTGTTTTATGTGTTGTTTTTTTGGCCGCGAGGCATGTGGACTCTTAGCTCCCCAACCAGGGATCGACGGTGCACGCCCTGCATTGGAAGGCGACGTCTCAACCGCTGGACCACCAGCGAAGTGCCAGGAGAGTGGTTTTCAAACTTTGACGCCATCCCGAAGGAAGGGATGTGCACTTGAGTGGAGTTGGGGCCCCAGGGCTTCAAGCCCCAACCTCAGAGCGCACAGCCCACACCTAGGAAGTCTTGGGTCCCGTCCTGGACCCGCCTCGTTGCCTTTTGTTAGTCTCCCCGCCCCAAGGAGCTCCTCTGGATTCTTCAGAGCCGTGCTGGGAGAGGAGCTAGCTCGATCCTGAGCCCCGGCGCGGGGGCGGGACTGCCGCACCCCAGCTCGTGGCCGCAGCCACCAGGTTTCCAGCCTGCAGCCCAAGGTGCTGGTGATGCAGTTGCAGTGCCCGGAGCTCAGGGGTGGGGCTCCGGGTGCCTCCACACACTTCAGGGCTCAGACCCCGGCAGCTCTGGGGGGGAGAAGCGGGGTCGAGAGACCTCAGCCAGGCTTGGGGTTCCCTCGCTCGGCAACGGGACAGGGCTGGAGCTGAGACCCACACGGGCTGCGCCAGTGACCGCCCGGCGGAGGGCCCCAGAGGCAGCAGGTGAGGCACTGCCCACGCCACTCCACCCCCACCCTCACCCTGTCGGGCCAGGTGCAGAGTGTTAGGCTGCTCTCAGTATCTCCCTTGTTTGGACTGACCCACTTGGCTGGGCTGCCCTCTGGGTTTTCACCCACTGGGACGGCAGGGTCGGGAGAGGGCCTCTTCCTACTCCCTTCTCGAGCCCCTGGAGCTACAGACATGTCCAGGGGCCCTCAAAGCTGAGAGCCCCGAGGTGCCCCCTATTGCTTGCCCCCCCACCCAACCATACACCACACACGCCCCTGAGAGACCGAAGAAATTAGGGGGACACACAGCTCACAAATGAGATCTCAGAACATCACTATTTAGCCAAACATCAGCTCGAGATGCCCGCCCCGCCCCTCATTTGGTACTTATTAGACCCTATTATGGAAGTTGGATACTGTTCCGAAGCTTACTCAGCCAAGAGGCAGTGGAATCAGGAGCTGAAGGCTTGTTTCACCGTCTCCAGTGAGACTGCAAGCCTGTCACCTAGGGACGTGCTGCCCGGCAGGGTTCAAAATCCACCCTGGAGGAGAGGTCAGGGAAGTCTTCCTGGAGGAGGGGGCATTTGGAATGGGTCTCCAGGGATGGGCAGGGTGTCAGTTAATCCAGGTAGAGGGAAGAGCAGGGAGAATTTGTGGATGGTGGGAACAGCATGGGCTCTGGCATGGAGATGGGGAGGGGTGCGCAGGCCTGGTCCCCTGGAGGAAGCAGGGCTGGGGAGTGATTGGCTGGGGTCTGACCACAGTGGGGTTTGAATGGCAAGGAGCTGCAACATCATTCTGCCATGAAGGAGAGCCTCTAGGGCTGGGAGATGGAAGAGCCCGGAGGGGTCTCACGAGGCAAGAGACTTGGTCAAGCTGGGAAGAAGAGGCCCAGGGCGGAGGGGACACGGGTCTCCAGGCTCGGGTTGGGCAATGCTGAGACCACTGGTAAAAGAGAGTGATTGGAAGGGGCTTCCTGGCAGGAGCGTGACGAAGCCAAGTTTGAAGTCTGTTGAGTTTGGAGGACTGAGGACGGACGAGTGCCCAACCTTGGAAGACACTGGAAGGGGTGGTGGGACTGCGTAGTCATCAGGGCATCGTCCACAGCCATGAGGGTGGGGCTGGGGGCCGGGATGGACCTTTGGAGGGTCAAGGACACCTCCTGCTCGCAGCTCCTGGACCAAAGAGGGCTCAGATCTCCCCACCTGCAGCTCCTGCTGACATCTGCTCAACATCATCCCGGCTACCCTCCTGCAACATCCTACCTTTAACAAGCGATGAAATGAAGCCACCGTGTGGCAGTGGAACTGGGGGACGACAGCCCTGGCTTCCACTGCCCGTCCCCAGCTACAGCGTGTTAGAGAGGGCTGGATGCGGAGCTCCGGGGCTTACTCACAGGATGTGGCCTCAGGCAAATTACTTAACCTCTCTGGGCCTCCGTTTCTCCATCTGTGAAAGGGGGTTTACCATAGCACCGACCTCATGGGGTTGCTGTGGGGCTTAAATGAATCTGAATAGTGAAGGGTTTAGAACGGAACCTTGAACCCGGGAAGTCAGAGTTGACGTTGTTATGGTCATTAGCATCACTGCTGAGCCGGGGGGACGGCAGAGTCCAGAGGCAAGGCTGTAGCCACGGCTGACTGTGGGGATGGCTGAGCGGGGAGAGGGGCACCCGGAGGGTACTCCTGGCCAGCACTGCCAAGCCTCCCTGTGCTCTGGCCTGAGCGGGCTTATCCCACGTCCCCAGGGCCTGTCCAGCGGCCCACAGACCAGGGCCCTGCCCTGTGTGAGGGGAGCCACAGGGCACATGGTCTCTGTGTGGGGGGGTGTGGACAGCAGCCCGGCTTGTTCAGACGGTGTGACTCCCATGGCCCCTGCCTGGGCAGGGGAGACCCTGCCCGACACTGTGGGGGGCCTGACCCCTCGCCGCCCTTGGGTGTGGGGAGAAGGGCGGCCCTTCACAGGGGACCCACCCGGGTGTCACCTTTGATCCCACCCAGGTCACAGAAGCTCCGTAATGAGGGGTTGGGTGCTGATCATCTCAGCAGTGTGAGGAAGACACTTGAGGCCCGGCAGGCTCATCAGGGCACCCTGGGACCCTGTGAATGTGGCCACTGCCCCCCTTGCTCCTTCACACCCTGGGGACCAGGAGGGATAAGAGCACGGGGTTGCCGTGTGGCCTGACCCCTTGGCCTTTCAGAGGAAGTCTAGCTTCCTGGCTTTGGTCTGAGGACTTAGTCGGTAATTTGGGTACGCTGCCACCAGGTGGCTCCCCCTCAATCACTGAGCAAGCTGGACCCGGCTGGGCTGCCTACAACCAGCCTCCCTGCCCCAGGGCAGAGCATGCTGGGTCTCCATCCTCGCTCAGGCTGGCCGCTCGTGGGCGCGTGAGCTCCAGGCCTCCTCTGCCTGGCATCTTCTGGCCCCTGCTCCTGCCCTTTCATCTATCTCCCTGTTTCCATGGCCCTACCTACCCCACCCACCACAGGCCCAGGGGTCCCCAGCCCTAAATAATAATCTGCCCCTGCCAGGTTCCCATCTCCTCCAGGCTCTTCCAACCCTGCTGTTCAGCTGAACCTTCTCCAAGGATCCTGGCCAACACCATGGACCACCTCATCTCCCTCCATCCTCTGTGTCTGGGACCCCTTCTTCTCTCCTTCTCTGCCTCTTGCAAGGGGCACCCCCTGCCAAGACTCAGCCCTGCGAGCCCATCAAGAGGTCAGGAGGCTGGCTTAGTAAATGTTTTAGGCGTGAACGACTGGGTGAGGGAGCAAAGGAATAAATGAGTGACCTCACCGGTCAACAGATGTTTACGGGGCAGTTATGGTGTGCCAGGCCCGTCCTGGGCGGTAAAGGGACTGAATGGATGAAGAGTTGGCCGAGTGAGTAAGTGGGACCCAAGGCGGAATGCAGAGCTGGGGCCGGGGCACCGGGTGGATGGTGGGTGGCTGAGTGACAAGCTGGGGGACTGAGGCGGGGGTGGGGTGGGGAGCGGCCCCCTCGTTTGTTGGTGAAGAACCGGGTCACTTGACCTGGGGCCCGACAGTGTTCCCGGCAGGGCCCAGACCAAAACAGATGACTCACTGATGTGCACGGCCTTGGTGAGCCAGCTGCTGCCGGTGGGGAGCTGGGCAGAGGGGGCTGCTGGACACGGAGCCAAAGTCACGCTGCTCGGGGCACCCTGGGGAGCCCAGACAGGGTCAAAACAGGCCCCGCCCAGATGGGGCCAGAGCTGAGTAAGAGGAAAAGCCTGGGGTTTCGCCCCAGAAAGCAGCGGTGACTCATTTACCGAGCGTCTCCTATGGCTCTTAGTAGGAGCTGGGGGATGCCGCGAAACCTAGTCCCCAGCAGCCCTGGAGGGAGGAGCTTAACATCGCCTTGCAGGAATGGAAATGAGCAGAGGCATCCGGCCCGGCCCGAGGTCTCCCAGCTGCAGGGAGCACAGTCAGGACCGACTCTGCTCCTTGTTTTGAGGGGGCCATGCCTCTGAGACAGCTGGACGTGCACTCTTAGGGAGACGCCAGCCCCCAGGTAACAAACCTTGGAGGAAGGAGGGCAGACTGGGCAGCTTCCCGGGCACCTGCAGGGGCTGAGCCAGCAGGGCATGGCCGGTTGGCCCCAGGGGGAGGGAGGCCTGGCCTCTGGGGGCTCAGGGCTCTGGTCAGGGGTGGCAGTCCCTCTGGGCGCCCACAGACAAGTGTCTTCCCTGCTCTGAGCCTGAGGCTCCCGGCCTTGCAAAGGAAGAGTACATGTCCCCAGAATGATCTTCTGACACCAGGGTAGGCTGTGGTCACAGCAGAAGAATGCCCACTTGCCACCTGTGCCGGGCACTGCACAGGGGCATCCGTGCTTACCGTTGGCCTGTCAACTGGCGGACACCAACTGCCCAGAGCCCGGCAGCTCGTTGAGCCAATGATAATACTGATGTTCGACTATAAGGGACCAATTCCTGATGATTCCTGGGGCCCATCCCTCTCCAGGGTCTACTTCCAGATAGGGCAGGCAGGGCGAACACCACTGGGTCTGTGTTACAGGTAGGAGAGCTGGGGCAGGGCAGGAAGGAAGAGTACCGCTGCCTCCCAGCGCGCCGCACTCAGTTCTCAGAGCCTCTTGTGGGCGGTTCCCTTCATACTCCCGGTCGCTCTAAAGGGGAAGCGTCATGCCCCCATTTTACAGATTAGCCTACTGAGTTTCAGAGCAGTTAAATGCCTTTTCCAAGTCACACATCTCAGAAGAGGCCACACTTGATTCAAGCACACGCCGTGTGAAGGGAGAGGGAAGCTGGGAGTAACGTGCTACGTGCCTGGTATGAGCCCACAGTCTCCCCATCTCTGGCAAGAGGAGGGTGGACAACAGGACTTTATCTTTGAGGCCCCCTGGCTGTGACAGTTGGGTCGGGGGGGGGGGTCTGTGACCCTCACATGGAAAGAACACGACACGGAGTCTTCAAGGCCAGGCTGGAATCCCTGCTCCGCGACTCGCCAGCAGGCTAACCTGGGGCGAGCCAGGTCCCCATTCTTGGCTGTCAGTGTCCTTGGCTGCAAAGTTGGGGGGGGGGGGGGGGTCTGTGACCCTCACATGGAAAGAACACGACACGGAGTCTTCAAGGCCAGGCTGGAATCCCTGCTCCGCGACTCGCCAGCAGGCTAACCTGGGGCGAGCCAGGTCCCCATTCTTGGCTGTCAGTGTCCTTGGCTGCAAGGTGACGAGATGGCGTTGGCTTAGCAGGTGTGGCCAGGGTAGACCCAGATACGACCCAAGAGGCACTGCCCAGTCAGGGACCCACCAGGAGCACCTGGTGCCGAGGCCTTGGGGACCCAAGACCTGGTTCCCAGGATCGGGGCCTCCCAGGGAGCCTCTGGGGCTAATTTACTGTGATGCAAAATCAGGCTCCAGGGTGGCGGGAAGCAGAGCTGAGCGCCAAGCACGCTCCCATCCTTGTTCTCGTCCACATATTTTCGGTATTTATTGTCCCCATATGTGATGCTGAACATTAAAAAACATGTTGCTGAGATTCCTCCAGAAAGGGCTGACATTTCACAATATTCCTCTGATGCTGGGGATTACGGCTCAAGATGATGAAAACGTGGTTTATTCAAAACAGATTGGGGCGGAAGAAAACAAAGGCAGTCCCCCCAACCCGAAGAGGGGAGCAGCGTGCACCTCCCCAACCCCGTCAGAAGCCCCACACCTCAGGGAGCCCATCAGGCCAAGCACGCTCCCATCCTTGTTCTCGTCCACATATTTTCGGTATTTATTGTCCCCATATGTGATGCTGAACATTAAAAAACATGTTGCTGAGATTCCTCCAGAAAGGGCTGACATTTCACAATATTCCTCTGATGCTGGGGATTACGGCTCAAGATGATGAAAACGTGGTTTATTCAAAACAGATTGGGGCGGAAGAAAACAAAGGCAGTCCCCCCAACCCGAAGAGGGGAGCAGCGTGCACCTCCCCAACCCCGTCAGAAGCCCCACACCTCAGGGCGGCCTCAGCCCATCAGGAAGCCTAGATTCCGGGACCTGGGCGGGGGGTGGGGGTGGGGGGTGGGGATTGGGTCAGACAGGGCCGGCCCCCTGTCTGCAGGATCATAGCCATCGTTCCTGAGGCACTTCTAAGTGCCACGTAGAATGTGCCAGGCTAAGGGTCCCAGTACCCCCCTGTAGTATCGTTCTACCTGTTCTGAAAAAGGGAGACCTGAGTCCAAGCAGCTTGCCCAAGTTCACAGAGCAGAGTCAGGATTAGGAACTCAGGCATCCAATGACCTTGTTTTTAACCGCAGCCACGAGGCAGACGAGGCCTGGGCACAAGGCAGCTGACTTGCTGCGTGACCGTGGATAAGAAGCTTTACGTCTCTGGGCCTCAGTTTCCTCACCTGTAACATGGGGGTGACAACCAGGTCTTCCCTGACGGCCTCAAAGGTGTGACCCTCCAAAGGGTCCAGCAGCGGCTGGCAAGGGGGCAGAGAGAGGGGTCTCGGGCCCACTCCCAGTGACGTGCCCGAGACACAGCTGCGGTGGCCAGGCCAGGCTGGCTCAGCTCTTCCTTGCAGGGGCCTTAAGCAGGTGAATTGGGCCTCTGGGCCTCCCCTTCATGCTATGTGTTGTGAGGGATGAGGCCCCAGAGGATCCAGCGTGAAGCTTGGGTTCTGGGCAGACCCAGAGCCTCTCCCAGCCCTGCTGATGGGGACCCTGGGTCCCTTCTCGCTCCGAGCCTCAGTCTGCCCATCGGGGCGCTGAGTGTGCCTGCCACACAGGGTCTCCGGAGGCCACCATGGCGGGAAAGCGCCTAGCACAGAGTCCTGCCCAAGGGTGGTGTCCAGACAAGGGCGGCCCTCCCGGCCCCCCCCCGGGGTGAGGCCTCACTGCCGCATCTCACCAGGTGTGGCGGGGGAACACCCTCAGGCCCAGAGAGTGGGACCGTCCCCCGGGGGCAGGTGCTTGTGCCCTCAGCTGGGGCCCAGGGGCAGAGGTGCCACCTCAGGTCCCCTTCTCCCAAGGCCAACACGTCCTGGATGACAGTAAGTGCCTGGCTCTCCCAGGCCCGTGATTTCTGGGCAGTTTTCGTGTCTGCATGAAATTTTGAAACCTGCCCCTCCCCCTCCCCCCCCAACGGCCACACACACATATTATTTAGGCCTTGAGCCGATGATGGGCATGGGGAGGGGGGTGGGCAGTGGAGGAACTCCCGAGAGTCTCGGCCCCAGGGGAAAGCCGGGCCACGGGGCCCAGGTCATGATGAGCACAGAAGGCGGTGACCTTGGCCAGCAGTGCCCAGGGCCTTCGGTCCTGCAGGCAGTTGTGCCTGAAGGTGCTGGTGCCGCAGGCCGGATGCCCTTGGGTGGGCAGCAGGCTGGAAAGGCTGCCTGCAGGGCAAGGAAGCCCCGGGCCCTGTCCTGCACCCCTGGCCTTCCCACTGCCAGCCGGTCCTCCCCAGGCGCCCCCCAGAGGCTCTCCACCAGCTACTCGGGCAGAGCTGCTGTGGAGGTGCTGGGTGCCGGCGCTGTGTCCCCCACGTCCAGGGACAGGCAGGCAGAGCCACTCGTGCTCTCTGCAGGGTGGACGCCGGGCGGCAGGCATAGTGCCCGTGTCTGGCCTGTTGCTTTGGCGGTGACTCCGAGGGCCCTACATTCACAGCGGTACACCCCTTCCTTCCCAAGCCCTTGGTCAGAGCGCCAGCTTCCTCACCAGGCTTGGCACTGGGACCCTGGGTCGGCTGTTTCCTCCTCTCCGTCACACCTGCTGGGTGCTCGCGGCTCTCCCTCCCCTGGGACACGGGTGAGGGAGCCACGCGTCCCCGGGGGGAACAAGCCAGCACGGGGAGCCACAGTTAGGGGAGACGCCATGTAGGTGTGGGCCCTTGGCAGGGGGCTGCAGAGGCCTGAAGGAGGTGAAGGGATGGGGGACCTGGGAGGTGGGCGTCTGGGCAGAGGGAACGGCATATGCAAAGGCCCTGAGGCAGGTGAGCGACAGATGTGAGAACCAGCCAGGAGGAGGCCTGGGTGGCTGGAGCAGAGCAGGTGAGGGGCAGCGTGTGAGGCGGGGCCACGGGGGGCCACATCGGAACTTGAGGCTGTGTCCTAAGGAGGGGAGAGGTCACCGGAGGGGCCGCTGCAGGTGGGGAGGGGCAGAGACCCATGGATGGAAGCGTAGACACAGCCCTGTCCCATGATGGAGCTCCTGCACAGAGCTGGGCTTTATCTCTGATCCCAAAATCATCCTGAGAGGTCAGTTCTGTGATTCAGATTCATCTCCTTTACAGATGAGAAAACTGTGTCACCTTTGTAAGCTCATGAATCTTGAGCCCCAAGACTGTGTGACCTCAGAGCCACCTCTCACCGGGCTGGGAGCTGGGGTGTGGGGATGGGGCCAGGCAGCCAAGGCAGGAAGCCACCGGGACAGCAGTCCAGGGAGGGGCTGTCCGTCCTTGTCCCCTCCTGCACATGGGACACAGATGGGACAGGAGCCAGGCCTCAGATCACTTGTACCCAGAGGGATTGGGGTCAAGGGTGCCCGGGCCCTGTTGGTTCCTCTCTGCCAGATCCCAGTGCTGGGAACTGGGGGCCATGGTCCACCCCTGGACTCCCAGAGGCCTCTCGAGCCACTGCCAAGCCTCTGGGATGTGCCAGAGTAGGGACCTCCCTGCCCTCGGGCCGGTCTGTACTCACTGGGCACCACTGTGCCCTGGGCACTGCCCATGGCCCCCACAGGAAGAGCCAAGTCACGGCAGGTGTGGCAGTCAAAGTGTTTAACACCGGGGGCTGTTATGTAAATTCAGATAACCACGTAAGGTTTTAAAGTGTTTCCCCTTTACTTTGCCAAATGCCCTCGACCTTCCCCCAGCTCTGCTTCCGCAGCACTGCCGCTCAGAACCAGATCTCTCACCCAGGTCAGTCTGGCGTTCCCCTCACTTGCTCCCCGGGCCTCTGCTTGGCTGCAGCTGTCACCAGGTGAACGAGGCCGAGGTCTGAGCCCCGATCTGACTCAGGGGCCCTCGTCTAGCTTCCCCCACTGTCTCCATCAGGCTGAGAGTCTTCAGAGCCCTGGTGGTCACCACACCTGGGCGCCAAAGCTTCCCACGTGGCCTTGACCCAGAGAGCCTGCTCTGGACCTCGCCGACAACCCAGCATCCAGGCTGCCAGACTTCCCACCGGCTCCGCTGGAAGAGGCCCCTCATCCTGCAGGCAGCCTGGCCGTCAGCCCACTCGGCAGCCCTGGGACACCTCCAGAACTGTGATCCACCTGCAGTGGCCGCTGACAAGGCCATTCAGTGACTCGTGGCATTGCTGTGCAGGCAAAGGCTCTGTACCAGGCAGTGGGGAAATGGTTTTCTTTTTCTTTTTCTTTTCTTAATATTTATTTGATTGACTGATTGATTTGGTTGCGCCAGGTCTTAGTTGAGGCAGGCGGGCTCCTTAGCTGCGGCTCGCCGGCTCCTTAGTTGCGGCGTGTGGGATCTAGTTCCCTGACCAGGGATGGAACCCGGGCCCCCTGCACTGAGAGCGCAGAGTCTTACCCACTGCGCCACCGGGGAGTCCCACGGTTCTCTCTTTCACGGCTGGTGTGAGCACAGCGTGCGGCAGGCCCACAGCCCTGGCCAGGCACCATCCCCACTGCATTCCACAGCGGGGATTCTGTATGCTGGCGTGCTTCAGCCCAGCCCTTCCCCCCAGGGTTGGGCAGTGCAGAAAATCACCCGCCGGACCTCCAGGGGTGCCCCAGGGGACCTGGAAGGAGGGAAGGAGACCAGGATTTGGCAAGATCCTGACTTGCCTTCCTGCCATCTGTCCTGGCGTGGCAGTCATGGGGGCAGCTTCCCCGGCAAAGCCACCCGGCTCTCCCACTGCCGCTGCTGCTATGCCATCCACACAGACTGCTGGCATCTAGACAGCTCCAGGCGGGCCTCCTGCAAAGCCCCCAAGCTCCCCTCTGCCTTCCCACCACCGTCTGGGAGGTTGGGGGTCAGACATCAGCCAGTCCTCTGTGGAGGCTCCCAGAGCGAGGAGGGGAGTCGGGAGGGGCTGAAGAACATGTTGCCGGCCCCCCCAACCACCGAAGGGCAGACCGAGCCCACGAGGGGAGCTCTCTCCTCCAGTGCCACACGTGCGCACCCTCGAGCGCAGTTTCAGTCATCAGCACGTGTGTTCAGGGCCCCGACGGATGCCCCCAGCTCTGGCGTTTGCTGACTGCGTGGCCTTGGACAAGCACAGCTCTCTGACTTTCCCCTTCCTCACTGCTTCCTTTGACAGTGTACAATGAGCCCTACGGCGTGTTCTTGGGACACAAACGTGCACAGATGAATGATAAAAATCAGATAAAAATCAGAGCCCTGTCTGCGTGGTGCTTTCCATCTGGGGGAACATAGAAACAGAACATCAAATACAAATGTACTGCAAAGAATGATGCTTGCCGTGGGGTGGGGGAGGGGAAGAAAAGCAAGCAAGGTAAGTGTAGGGAGGAAGCGGGGCCGGGCAGGAGCCCAGGAGAGGCACCTGCTCAGGCTCCTCTTGCGCAGTGAGGATTCAGGCTGAGAATCTGCCCCAGCCACACGGCCAAGGAAGTCAGACCACAGGGCGAACCCAGTCCTGCCTCGCCCCATCCACCAGCCTGCGCCGCCAGCACCAGGCCAGGTTGCCAAGTTTAGCAAGTAAAAATACAAGACACCCAGTTCAATGTGAACTGCAGGTAAATGAGTACATTTTTTCAGTATAATTCTATCCCATGTAATATTGGGGATATACATGTACTAGAAATGATTTGTTGCTTGTTTGAAATTCGGATTTAACTGGGTGCTCTGTATGTTATCTGCCAACCTGAGCACCAAGGCCAAGGTGGAAAAAAAAGAGAAAGAAAAAAGCCTACTCCATCCTCCCACCCCTGCTCTGGGCTCCGGAAGCCCCCCTGTTTCCAGGCCGCTGGCACCAGCTTCCCCAGCCCTCTCCCTGTCAGAGCCCTACCCTGCCGGTGCTCTGAACACACGAGGCCTTTGTTGCCCAAATCACTCACTCCTCCGGGTTTTATCCAGGGTTTAAGTGTGTTGATCTGGCCTCCTGGGCGGTGCCAGGGTCCTGTCCTGGAGTCGTGAGACCCGGTCCCTGTGCTGTGACTACCTGAAATAAGTCACTGGCCTCTCTGAGCCTCTGTTTCCCAACCTCTACAGGCACCGCTCATTTCGGGAAGTAGGTACTGAGCGCCCAGCATGTGCCAGGCACTGTACAGAGCTCTGTGAGTTCAAAGGTAAGTCAGACGCATCCCAGGAGTGAAAATAACAGGGTGATTGAGGCAGATGAGAACCGTACAGGGAAGAGGTGATCCAGAGCAGAGTGCTTCGTGACTGGATAAGGCAGTGGGTACGGTATGGGATGCAAACCCCAGTCCTTCTCCTTATGCTGTGTGATCTTGGGCAGCTTGATTAACCTCTCTGAAGTCTTTTATCCTATCTATGAAATAAGCTATTTTTGTTTTTCCTTGCACATTCTGTGTTATTCTAATAGCTTCAGGTATGCTACCAAAGTTTGGTTTGTTTCAGACTTCCCTGGAGGTCCAGTGATTAACACTCCGCGTTTCCACTGCAGGCGACACGGGTTCGATCCCTGGTCAGGGAAGTTCTGCCTGCCGCTGCAGTGCGGCCAAAAAAGAAAAGAATACGTACAAAGTTTGGTTTCTTTCAATAATAATTCTCAGTGATGGCAAAAAGGAAGAAAAGGAGAGAGACATATGACTATAAATTCTATAACCCCTCTGGTCCTTAACTCGAAAGTAGGTACCAAGTGTCTGTTTAGTACAGTAATGACCCCTCCCGCGTGCTACCTGAGCTAGTACAGCATCCTCAGGAGCAGTCTACTTGGGTTCGAATCCCAGCCCCACCACTGACTCAGCCATACAAACTTGAACAAGTTTCTTAATTTTTCTATGCCTTCGTTTTCCTGCTAAATGCTGGCAGCCAGGCCTTTACGCCCTAGAGAAGAAATCACAAGAAACTTCTCTGTAGAATCTGAAGAAGAAAGGCCGTTCTTCCAAAGGGTGCAGCTAATCAGACTGTAGTTCTTTGTTCATTTTTTTTCTCTTCTCAGTTTGGGCCACATTTGACAGTCGCACCTGTGACTGTTGGTTTGGCCAGAGATGGAAGAGCCAGTGGTGCTGGTGGGCAGTGTGCCAGCCGATGCCAGGCCGAGCCCCCCAAGGCCCCGCCAGTACGGAGGGGGCTGGACAGCCAAGTGCCCGCGAGGAAAGAGCCTCGAGTGCCCACGCCAGCCCTGGACGGCCGCCACCACCAAGGGAAGAAAGGGGTTGGGCAAACCCTGCAAAGAGCATCTGAGCAAGGTCCAAGGTCCCCGCTTCAAAGCCTCCTCCTAATGCCTCCCGATACGCGTGGCTGGGCCTTGGGGTGTCCCCTCGCTGCTGACAGCATCTGCTCCCAGGCCAAGCAGAGGCCAGCAGCGCAGTGAGAGGCCAGGGGCACCCTGCGACCAAGCATCAGCCTGGTGGAGAAAATGTGATTTCACACCCAGACCCGCAGCCAGGCATCCATGCCCAGCCAGGGTTGGGGCCACTTCGGGCTGGCTGGTCATGGGGTACCTTCCCAGCATCCTCCTCTGCCCACTACAAAGGCTCTTGGGTTCCGGCCCCAGTCTCAAGTCATTTCTCTACCATGTGGACGGATGGACAGAAGGATGACAGGCTTGCAGCCAGACGAAAATCCTGCTGTCACTTTCTCCACCTTTGTGACCTTAGCAAATGAGCTCATGCCTGGTCCTCAGTCTCCTTCTGTAAGACAGTGATCATGTCTTCCTGGCAGGGCTGTTCTGAGCTTCATAAATAGTGCGAGACCGTGACCCAGAGTGCAGCGGGATCTCTCTCCCCGTGGCCATCGCCGCCTAACTCTGTACCGCAAAGCTGAGCGGCTGAAACAGCAGCCGTTTTATTTGCTTACGAGTTTTGTAGGTCAGCAACTTCGACAGCGCTGATAAGAAGTTCTTCTGCTCCGTGCAGCGTCCGGGGAGGCTCGTTCACCTGCCTGAGCGGGTTTCTGGGCTGAGAGGTCCGGAAAGGCCCTACTCGCGATGCCGAAAGCTCAGCCTCTCTGCGCGCCGGGGCCGAGTCAGATCCCAGAGACAGAGCTTTGCGTGAACTGGAAAAGAATAGCTTTATTGCTTTGCCAGGCAGAGGGGGCCACAGCGGGCTCCTGCCCTCCAAACTGTGTGTCCCAGCCCGGGCGGACTTGATGAGGGGCTCTCTAGCAATAGTTCAGGGGTGGGGTTGCTGACAAGATGAGGGTGTGTGCAGGGTCTCCTGATCTTGAGGAGCTTTTTGGGTCCCTTGAATCTCGCCCCAGGTGGTTTCCTGGCCGTTCCCCCTGATTAGCAACTGTTCAAACCCACCCTTTGGAACCCAGGGAAGGTCACGGAGGCTGGAGTCTTGCCTACAAGAAACGGGGGACAAAAAAAGGCTTCCGTGCCCCAGAGCCCCGCAGGGTCCTCCTCGGTTTCACTCACATGGCAGGCAGGCTCCTCGGGGAACCCAGCTCACGCTGTCAGCTGGGGGCACGTCAGTTCCACATGTGGGATGCTCTGCATGGCTGCTGGATTCCAAGGAGGAACATTCCAAGATGCAACAGAAGAAGCAGAAGACCTCTTCTGGGCTGGGACTGGACTTGGAAGTTGCAATGTCCCTTCTGGCACATTCTGTGGGTCAGAGGTAGCCCCTATCCAAGGGAAGGGGAAATTGACCCAACCTTGCACTGAGGAGAGTGGCAAACACTCTGCAGACAGCTTTATTCCTGCCCCCCTTGACCAGAGGGTCGTTGAGCTCTGTTATAACATGACCTATGAGCAGTGCGTGTTTGCTCATTCCACAGCTGATATTTATTGAGCACTTACTATGCACCAGGAATGCAATCGGTGAGCAAGGAAACAGTCACTGCTGCTCCGTGGGAGATTAGATCCCCTCTGGGAAGACAGAGCTTTGAAACCACCAATGACAGTACGGTGTGATGGGACCTGCATAGGAAGCCCCGGAGGACTGTGGCGGGAAAGCCGCCAGAAGCAGGCTGCCTAAGCAAGGCTGCAGGAAGTGGGGGAGTGGGCCAGGTGCAGAGGGACAGGAGGCTGGGGCATAGGTTTTATTGTGATCTTGGTACGGGAGGGCCAACAAATTGAAAATAACAGGTTACACTCGCGGATCCCAAGGCAAGGGGCACATCATGTCCCAGGGGTACTGGGTTTGGTCCCGAAGGCCGAGGGGACAGGAGAGAATGTGAACAAGAACCTGGATTGTGGTTTCCATGGGATGGAATGGGCCAGGCAGGCTCCGCAGGCTTAGGATTGGCTGGTTTGAATGATTTCCGTGGGCTCTGAGGCACAGGGGCTGTCCCTGGTTGCCCAGTACCTGGCCCTGGGGTGATCAGGACAGGGGGATAGTGGCCTGGAGCGTGAGACCCAACAGAGGAGGTGCTGGGGTGGGGACTGGACTGGTTGGCTTGTATCTGAAAAGCACACTCACTTGGTGTACCATCCTTAGGAATTAACCTGAGAGGGGCAGTCCCTCCAGGGCCGGCCAGGCCCCAGATGTCAAAGCATCAGAATACAAGAGATGAAAGACACGGTTTGTACAGACATACCTGGGCGGGGAGACAGAATTGAAAGAGGACCCGTGTGGCCAGAGAGTGGCTGGAGATGCTTGCGTGACCGAGTTGGGGGCCTCGGAAGCTGAGAGCAAAGGGGGCCCACTGACGGGACCTAGACAGGCAGGGGCATGATTGATCAGATTTTAATTTTCCAAAGCCAGCCCTGGCCGACAGGGAGGGAGCAGTTGCTGGCAGCAAACTGGGCTGAGAGAGGCTGCAGCCGTCGAAGTGAGAGGTCCGGATGCCCGGGGCTGCTCAGGACCCACATCACCAACCGTAGGGAGAGGCTGGCAGGGGAGGACCCGTGGGGGTGAGGCGGTCGGAGCCACAAGTGTGCTGCAAAGTTCCTGGACTGAAGGGCAGGATGGCTGTGTGGCCTTCACCTAGCTGGATGAGCAGCGCTTGAAGTATGGGCAAGAGGGAGAGAGCGGTGGGGCCTCAACGTGGAGATGCCCTGTGGGCATTGCATGGAGCCCAGAAAAGAGGTCTGGACGGGAGATGCCAAGCTGTGGCTGTTGGCAGTCGGACCAGCCAGGTTGTACAACCCACCCATCTAAGACACTTGTAGTGAAACCGAGAAGGACCCTGTGGGAGATTTGCGCGCCGAGGCAGGGGCGGGAGGGGGGCTAGTCGTTGCTGTGGAGCCGTCTGCGGCGCTGGCAACGTCTTCCCCGCCTGGAGCCCCAGCCCTACTGCAGCCCCCAGCACGGCACATTGCACTTGTGGGCGCCAAGATGCGCTGTGGAAGGAATGAGGCAAACCCAGCCTCGTCCTGCACCCCTGGCTCGGTGCTCCCTGTGCATCTCCAGATGGGGCCCCTTGGGCAGCTCTGCTCTCGACCACCCAATGGAGATTAGCTGGGGTCTCCTGTGGACACAGGGATGAGGTCAATCCGCTGAGGGCAGGTGTCCCCTGTACCTGGCACAGGGCTGGCGTGTGAATGGGGCTCCAGGAACACGTGTGGAATGGATGGAATCGAGTTGAGTTGAGTTGACACAGGGATGCCGCCCCAGGCTGGAGGGTGATGAGAGGCATGTGACCCCCGAACTCCCAGAGGCCTGGATCCACCTGGGCCTGAGGCCAGGGTCCAGCCTGGCAAGGACGAGGGCAGACTCTGCGTCTGTTTTTGCTACAGTCGGCAGGTTGGGGGCAGGTCCTCACAAGCTGGGCCCGCAGGGGACTGAGGGCAAGCAGGGAAAGTGGGGGAACCACCTCTCCAGACCCTGAGCTGGTGTCTCGGGCCAGCTGGCTGCCCTCGCCCCTGTGGTGAGAACCAAGTGCCCTTGCTCTCCCAGGACAGTCCGGAGTCACTCACCCTCCCGCCCCACACACCCCAGCTGAAACTGTTGCAGATCAGCTCCTGAAGCCCCACCAGCTCCTAGGGCTTCAGGCAAGGGCGGGTCAAGGAGCTATGCACACTCAGCAGCAAGGGTCTGCAGGCGGGGAGCAGGTCAGCCATAGCCAAGACCCTCGACTCTGAGCACCTCTCCTCCAGCCAGAGAACTGAGGGCTCTCGGAGCCGGGGGAGGGCTCTCGGAGCCGGGGGAGGGCTCTCGGAGCCGGGGGAGGGCTCTCGGAGCCGGGGGAGGGCTCTCGGAGCCGGGGGAGGGCTCTCGGAGCCGGGGGAGGGCTCTCGGAGCCGGGGGAGGGCTCTCGGAGCTGGGGGAGGGCTCTCGGAGCTGGGGGAGGGCTCTCGGAGCTGGGGGAGGGCTCTGAGCTTTGCAACCTACTAAACCCGGGTGTGAATTCCAACTCTGCTCTTTACCTCTAAAGGCTATAAGGATGATTAAATCAGAGATGGTCTAGGAAAAGCCTGGCACAGAAAAGAGGCTGGAAATCCCTCTCTGGTCCTTCTTGCCTTCTGATCTCTGTGCATTGGAAGGGACGGGACAAAGGTGGGTACATGGGACCCGGGAAACCAAGAGGAGCCTCAAGTTGGTCAGCAAGTAAAACCGGTGGGCAGGGTCCTGGGAGTTTGCTGAGAGGGTCCTCCCCTCTTCTGGTCTCTCTTAAAACCTGACTTCCATTACATAGAATGGATAAACACAAGGTTCTCCTGTAGAGCACAGGGAACTCTTGATATATTCAATACCCTGTGATAAACCTTAATGGAAAAGAAGATGAAAAAGAATGTGTATATGTGTATAACTGACTTTGCTGTACAGCAGAAATTAACACAGCATTGTAAATCAACTAGACTTCAATAAAATAAATTTAAAAAAACCCAAAACCCTGGCTTCCAGGATCAGCTTTCAGGATCTGCTTTCTAAGAAGAGCACCAATCCTCCAGCCAAAGGCCAGAGATGGGAAGTGACGAAAGAAAAACTAAGAAGAAAGTCAGGTTCATTTCCTGGGACTAAGACAGTGATTGTGAATAAATAAATGAGTGAATAGAGAAATTGAATAAATGAGTGAAGTTAAGAAGAGTTAAAAAAAAAAAACTGCTGACACGTAAAAGTGTGTGTATGTGTGCTGGGTATGTTATTTCACTTGAGCCTCACAGAAGGTTCTATGAAGTAGGTACTATTGTCATCTCCACTGTACACTTGCAGAAACTGAGGACACAAAGGTGAAGTGATCTGCCCAAGGGCAACTAATCTGTAAGTGCTGGGCCCGGGGACTGCAAACACAGACTGCTGGCTCCTGAAGGCTGGACCTTACTGCCCCTTGATGAGCATGAGTTGAATAGATAGATGGGTGGATGGGTGGGTGGATGGGTGGATGGATGGATGGTTGGATGGATGGATGGATGGGTGGATGGATAGGTGGATGGATGGACGGAGGGATGGATGGATGGATGGAGGGATGGGTGGATGGATGGGTGGATGGATGGATGGGTGGACAGATGGATGGATGGCTGGATGGATGGATAGGTGGGTGGGCGGATGGATGGATGGGTGGATGGATGGATAGGTGGGTGGGCGGATGGATGGATGGGTGGATGGGCGGAGGGATGGATGGGTGGATGGTTGGAGGGATGGATGGGTGGATGGATGGATGGCTGGATGGATGGATGAGTGGATGGATGGATGGATGGATGGATGGACGGATGGATGGGTGGATGGGTGGATGGGTGGATGGATGGATGGATGGGTGGATGGATAGGTGGATGGATGGATAGGTGGGTGGGCAGATGGATGGATGGGTGGATGGATGGATGGGGTGGATGGATGGAGGGATGGATGGGTGGATGGATGGATGGGTGGATGGATGGAGGGATGGATGGGTGGATGGATGGATGGGTGGATGGATGGATGGATGGATGGATGGGTGGATGGATGGATGGATGGATGGATGGGTGGATGGATAGGTGGATGGATGGATAGGTGGGTGGGCAGATGGATGGATGGGTGGATGGATGGATGGATGGATGGATGGGTGGATGGATAGGTGGATGGATGGATAGGTGGGTGGGCAGATGGATGGATGGGTGGATGGATGGATGGATGGATGGATGGGTGGATGGATAGGTGGATGGATGGATAGGTGGGTGGGCAGATGGATGGATGGGTGGATGGATGGATGGATGGATGGATGGGTGGATGGATAGGTGGATGGATGGATAGGTGGGTGGGCAGATGGATGGATGGGTGGATGGATGGATGGATGGATGGATGGGTGGATGGATAGGTGGATGGATGGATAGGTGGGTGGGCAGATGGATGGATGGGTGGATGGATGGATGGATGGATGGATGGGTGGATGGATGGAGGGATGGATGGGTGGATGGATGGATGGGTGGATGGATGGATGGGTGGATGGATGGATGGATGGATGAGTGGATGGATGGGTGGATGGATGGATAGGTGGGTGGGCAGATGGATAGATGGATGCAGAATGAAGAAAATAACAAATGGGTAGGTATGGGTGGCTGCAGAAAATGGGCTGATGCCTGAGGCTAATCACTCATTTGTTGCCGGTGTCTGCCAGGAGGGCAGGGTCGGGAGTTTGAATGATGGTGATAGGTGCCGGGAAAACCATCCTCACCCCACCCACCCACCCCGCCCTTTAGGCCTCCTGCTGCTCCTAAAATCCCACAATTCCCAGTTCATTCCTTCAGGGTAAACACTGCCCTTATCCAACCCACTTTTAAGCCTCAAATCCCGTGGGAAGGGCCTCTCTGGCTATCTGAGCAGCCTGTGGCAGTAACTGCATCAGTTGCCCCCACCCGCCCAGGGAGAGGGCAGTGCTGAGAAGCGGGTGTCGAGGGCAACCCCCCCCCTGAGCCGGGAGGGTGCGGGCATATCCCCTCCCCAGCTCCAAGGAAGGCTGCCATCTCTAGGCTGGCCACACGACTCCTTCCCGAGCAGCGGGTCCCCTCCTCCTGCTTGACGGCAGGGAACGGAAATAGCCGGCCCTGCTGGGAACCAACCGGGTTGCGGCCCCTCCCCCTGCTCTCAGCTTTTCTGCTGCCAGAGACGGGGTGCCACACTGCGTTATCACAGCAGGAGCCACATGGAAGCTTCCCCCTGCTTGGCATCCACTTGGGGCCAGAATGCTTTCCCACCCTGCCTCGTGGGAAAATCCTCCAGGCCAGCCCTGAAAGTGGCTTCCAGCTCTCCCTGAAGGGCACCCCCTAGTCCCTGGGGCCCAGTTTCCCCACCTATCAAATAAGGAACATAGCCAGCCCCATCCATCCGAGTAATCGGTACTTGTTTTTAATGGGAAAAAGGAAACCCAGGCTTCACCTAATTGCTGGTCGCTATTCTAATCAGTCTCACTAGTAAAACGAGCTTGATTTTCATAAAACCTTAGGAAGGAGGTCACACTTGCCTTCTCCTGTTTTATAGGTGAGGCAGCGTGGGCACAAGAGGATCAGAGCCTTGACATGGGAGGGCAGCCTCTTTCTGCAATGGCAGCCCGGCCGCCCTCCTGAAGTCCTCCTGCAGGGCCACGCGGGCCCCGTTCACCCTCGCTCTGCTCCCTGCGCCCCTCCTGCCCAGCAGCACCGAAGTCTACCTTCTCCCTGACCTCTGGCAGGCCCTCCACTTCCTGCCCCTACATCCCTGCCCACTCACTGAGCCCCAGCCTCTGAGGAGGGGTCGGCACATTCCCTCCTTCTGCTGCTGCCACCGTCTTCCCTTGGAGATGCTGGGGGATGGGCGCTGTGCTCGGGAAAGAGAGTGGATCCAGGTACGGCTAAGTGCCCAAGGAACAGGGCCGAGAGTGAGTGATCCCATAAGAGCATGTAGCTGTACCTCTATACAGGGAGCCAGCGGCTCCAGGGTGGGGCGGGGGGTTGGAAATGTCCAGAGCTGCCTCCACAGTGGGAAGCTGTGAAGACGTGCCCGTGCATTGGCCCTAGAAGCTCAAAGGAGCATGGTTTCCCTCCAGAAGAAACGCCAAGTTTCATTGAATCATCGTGGAGTTCAGTGTCAAAGGAGACTGCGTGTGATTTGATGTTTTTGTTTCTTGAAGTCTTGCTTTAAACTGTATTCCTTTCTTGTTTGTATGTCTCAGGGTGATTAGTAATAAATTATGCAGTTATTTTAACTGTGTTGTAAAAAATTCTTTTTTCACTGTTTTAATATTGTGTCTTGTGAACATTGTTGAAAGTTTGATGTTTCTGTTGATGATTGTTGGGGGACATAGAACCCCGGGGCCTCTGCAGGCAAACTCAGGAACCAGCTTTCCTGAGTGCAGGCCCAATGCTCAGCA
>NW_006797504.1:187260-203866 GCF_000442215.2 Lipotes vexillifer | reverse complement strand
AGGAAACGCCAGGCCTAAAAATCCAGGCTTGCTAATCCAGATCTGCACAGAGCTGCAGGGAATAAAGAGAAACTAAAACTAAGAAACTAAAAGAGGCACCAGGGGGCCTGGGAGTCCTGGAAGGAAGGAGGGAGAGGGGAAGCCACCGAGACTGGGCTGAAAGGGACAGGGCTTGGGGAGGCTTTCCGGGCGCAGGTAGGATTTGCATGGCCAGCTTGGAGGGAGACAGCCTGGGACCTGGGACCTGGGACCCTTTGCTGCAGTGCCTGCACCTGGACAAACGTCTCCTGGAGCAACAGATACAAAGAAACTATAAGGGACTAAAAATAAATGTGTGCATGTGCAATCAGAGCAAATTCTGGACAACAAGATACAAAAAGATGAAAAACCCAACTGCCACTTCTGAAGAGCCAGGAGCAAAAGCAGGGTACTGCGCATGCCCCCTGCACGCACCACCATCAAAGGGGTGGGCAGAGCACCTAAGCCACCCACCCCTGGCCTGTCCCCTGGACACACCCCTACCTTCACCCCATATAAGAAACAAGCTCGCCCCCACCCCCCTCAGGGAGCGAGCTAGCAAGGGAAACCACTGTTTGTTCTCTCTCCTTCCTGCTGCAGCAGGGCCCCAATAAAGCCTTGCCTGAATTTCTTGTCTGGCCTCTAGTCAATTTCTATTGATTAAGGAGGTCAAGAACCCTGGTCGGTAGCAGGAGGAGAGGCATCCCACATGCCGGGGACACAGGAGCGAAGATGTGAGGGTCAGACTGTGCTCAGTGGAGGAACATTCACAGTCCAGCCAGGCCAGGAGATCAGGCACATCCCAGGGGATGCTGAGCTTGTTGAGACACACAAAGCACAGGCCGTAAAAAAAGAATGACCAATTTAACTTCATTAAAATGAAAAATTTGTCTATCAAAAAAATGACAGATTTAAAAGAGCAGATAAGCCACAAACTAAGAGAGATATGTGTAATGCCCATGTGGGCCAAAGGATTGGCATCTAAGTACTCTCAAGAATGCTTACAGGGCTTCCCTGGTGGCACAGTGGTTAAGAATCCGCCTGCCAATGCAGGGGACACAGGTTTGAGCCCTGGTCCGGGAAGATCCCACGTGCCGCAGAGCAACTGAGCACGCGAGCCACAACTACTGAGCCCATGTGCCACAACTACTGAGGCCTGTGCACCTAGAGCCCGTGCTCCACAACAACAGGAGCCACCATAGTGAGAAGCCCGCGTGCAGCAACAAAGACCCAATGCAGCCAAAACTAAAGAAAGAAAGAAAAAGAATACTTACAAATACATTGGAGGAAAACAAACTACCCAAGAGAGAAACGTGCAAGTGATAGGAAAGAGCAATTTGGAGAAAAGAAAACCTGAATGGCCGACAAACATATGAAAAGGCATTCAATTTCATTACTAATCATGCTATACTATGATTACAATTAAGTAAATCAATTAAAACTATAGTAAGATACCATTTCTCAAAAAAGAAAAAGTCTGACACTAGTAAGTGTTGGTGAGGATGTAGAGAACCAGGAACCCACACCTTGCTGTGTCTCACCTCTGAGGGCAATCTGGCAATGCCCAGTGCAATTTGTTGAAGATGCCCAGGCCCCCAGCACAGTAGCTCTGCCCCTGAGTACAAGAGGTGGTTTCTAAGAATGGCTGAAAATTGCTTGACACGCCTACCCAAAGGTGGGGTCTAGGCTCCGTCCCCTGGAATCCGGGTGGGTCTGGGGCCACTGCAGTCAATGACTTCAGTGGAAGTGAGGCTAGGTGACATAAGAGGCCACAGGGCTTCTGCCTTGCTGGCCAGGACACTCACTCCTGGAGACCTGGGCCACCAGATAAGAAGTCTGAGGACCCTAAGACCTCCACGCTGGAGAAACCGGAGAGAGATGCTCAGTCTTCCAGCTGTTCCCACCAAACCACTCTCCAGGTCAACGCAGAGGGATCCCATTGGGTGACCCCAGTCAGTGCCATGTTAACCGGAAGCCCCTCCCAGCTGAGCCCTGCCCCGAATTCCTGACACACAGCCTCATGAGGTCTGATGAAATGGTTGCTGTTACAAAGCTGCTACGTTTGGGGGTAGTTTGTTTTGCAGCCACAGATAACTGGAACCATATCCAATGGAAATCTATGCACGTGTGCACCAAAGGATATGCACAAGGATGTTTAGGATATCACAGTTTGTAAAAGCAAACCGTTGGAAACAATCCGAATCTTTATAAGAAAAAAATAGATTTTCCAAATCATGGTCTATTCGTCCAATGGCATGAATACCCTTCAGCAGTGGGGAGGGGTGCGCTGGAGCCATGTGTATCGACGTGGACCCTCTCAAAACAGCACTGGGCGCAAAAGCAAGTTGCAGAAGGATGTGGACAGCTTGGTAGCATTTATATAAAGCTTGAGGTTATGCAAAACAGTACAATATTTTGTTGACGGATACTTATCTCTAGAGCAAAAATACAACCACATGCAAGGGAATGAAAAGCAACAAATTCATTATGGTGGAGGTGGGATGGGGAGGGGTCCACAGGGAGCTTCCAGATTCCCTGTTGTTTTGTTTCTTTAAAGAAAATCTGAAATAAATAGGAAAATATGTTCGCCTCTGACAAAGCTGAGAAGTGGGTCCCGCAGGCGCAGTCTATAGGAACTGCTGAGATCTTGGCACCTGAGGTGTTCCACCTCACCCCTGGGCTGGGCTGGCTTTAACCCTTTAACTGCCAGGCGGCAGAGGTGTCTAGGGGGAGGGCCCTGGTGGAGGGCGCAGATCGTCTGAGGGCTCAGGAGAGCCGCTCATTTCCCAGCCTGTCTGAACATACGGAGAGTTTAGTGCTTTAACAACAGGACCAGCCCAGCTGAATACAAGCCTGGCGTCCATGGGTGTTAATTACATGCATGACGTGATTCTCAACTCTTCTGCCTGTTTGAAATGCTTCCTACTTCTGGTGAAAGGCAGGAAGGGTGCTGACTGTAACGGGAGGAGAGGAGAGGGGAGACAGGGACCCCGGCCACGGTGGGAGGGGGGACGCGACCGGAGGTGGCCGTCCTCCTTCCTGACCAGCCCCAGCCCCCGGCCCCGGCCCCTTACGGCCACACGCCTGCACAGGACTTCACTTCTTTCATTTGTTTCTCAAATGCCAGGTCCCTCCTGAGTGGCCAGCCCGGGGACACAGGAAGGAAGGAAGAATGTCCCTGTTCTCACTTGCTCACAGCGCACATGGGGGACACACCTGTGGGTGGAGTACTGGGTCTGGGAATAGGGACACCTGGACAGACCGACAAAGAGCCCGTGGGGGGGAACTGGGTGAAGACGGGGCAGAGGCTGAGTAGCCCATGGAAGGGCATCCACAAGAGGCCTGTCCAGGACACCTGCCTTCTTAAAGATGCCCAAGCGGGCAGCCATGGATTCTGGTTGGCGTCAGCCAGGGACCCGCAAGTCAATTCCTCCTGCTTCTGAATGCCAGGGGGGCCTGGATGTCCCCCAGGGGGACTGGGCGCAGTGCGTAGCCCTGCTCTGAGGCAAGTGGGGAGGTCACCTTGGGGAGGGTGCTGCTTACGGCTGACACGGTGGTACGAGATGCCTGCTACCTGCCTGAGCCACACCTGGCAGGGCGCAGGCCGGGAGGGAGGAGTCCAGCTCTGTGCAGCCCGGGAGCTGTGGTCACCACTCAGCGGCCACCGAATGATCATGATGTCAAGGCCTAGAGGTCTGGAAAGGCCTTTGGGGTCACCCGAGCATCTCCGCTCAGCCCTGCAGTAGGGTCTGTAGCACCGCAGCAGTGGGCTGTGAGCACAGACCTCTCCACACTGGCCCAGCCTCAAACCAGGAGGCTGGCTCCCCTGAGGGCAGCGGGGTCCTCACCCGGAGCTTGGAGGGTGTCAGACAGAGGAGGAGACAGAGGCGGAGGAAGCTGCATTTCCTTCCTCCTGGCCCTGGATATCCTGGATTTGGTCCACATGAATTCACAGATGCATTTCTGTCCCCATTAGACCTCGTCACTTCTAACCCCCTGTGCACATGTGCGTGTGTGTGTGTGTGTGTGTGCGCGCGCGCGCGCGCGCACACACACACACACACACACACACACACACACACACCCTGGCCTCCCTGCTTCCTTGCTGAGTCCTGGCCGGTCAGGCTCCTGGACTGTCTTCTTATTTCATTTTGTTTTTCAGCATTCTTGTTTCTGGTGCAGAGACCTGAGTTTAATTGTAATCCCCTGTAAAACACATAAAGATTCTGTCTTGCTTTGTTTTATCTTATTTTCCCTTTTATCCTGCGCCCCTCTTGTCCCCCTCTTGCACCCCACAGGCTCTGACCTCTGTACGTTTTATGTACAGCCTTGAATATGCCTGAAACGTAAAATGTGTAGTGACATTTTATGTGTACTTACATGTTGTCAATAGACACGAACGGTCTAATGCAGTGGTTCTCAAAGTACGGTCCAGGGATGCAGGAGGCTGACATTGTTTTCATGATTATACTACGATGTTCTTGGCCTTTTTCATCTCGTTCTCTCCTGAATGTCCAATGGAGTTTTCCAGAGCCTACGGGATGTGTTATATCACGACAGAATGAATCCAGAAGCAGATAAGGGAATCCAGCTGTCTTTCATTCAGCCAGATGTTCAAAAGATTTGCAAAAACGTTAAACAATGCTGCTTCTCACTGTATTTTTTATTTTGGAAAAGTAAAACTTTTTAAATAAAATATGTTACATATGTTGACATGTAATAGATTTGTTTTTTAATGAATTCATAAATTGTTTTAAATGTCTAGTTTCTAATATGATAAATACAGATAGATAGATGCACAGAAACAAAAGCTCTTTGGGGTCTTCAATAATTTTTAAGAGTATCTGAGATGAAAGTTTGAGAATCTCTGGTATAGTGTGATCAATTTTCTTCTCTTTCTGCTCTTTTGTGATCGGCATATGACTCAAGGCCCCTCCCTGTGCTGTAAATACAACTCTTTCATTGCTCCAAACGCTGCGTCCATTTGCATGGTACCCACCCCCTCAGAATGCATATCTGGGTCACTGGCGACTTCTAGCTATTGTAACCAATGCCTCTGTGAATCATCGCTCGTGGCCCTGTTTGAAAAATTTTCTCGGATGCATAACCAGGAGTGGAGTTCTGGGCCAAAAAAGCATGTGCATATTTAATTAAAACAAAGGATATTTCCCAGACTGGTTATACCTGTTCACATCCTACACTCAGCGGTCCAGAGTCCTCATCTCCCCACATACCTGTTAACACCTGGCATCCATTCCTCATGCTTCTAATCTGCCATTCTGATGGGCATGAATGATGACGCCTTGTGTTGATTTGCATCTCACTCATTATTGGTGAGCTGGAACATCTCTTCACATCTGCTTTAGTCATTTGGGAATCCTCTACTGAGGACTGCCTATTCAAAGCCATTGCCCATTGTTCTGTTGGGTTTTCTGTCTTTATCCTGTTGATCTAGAATTCTTTGAATGGTCTCCATCAGTGCCACTCAAAGTGGGGACCAGCTGCCTATCTGCCACACACAATCAATTTTGCGTTCTTTCCCAAAATGGACCTTACCATAAATGGACCTTTATTTTTCTATATAAGCTTTAGAATGAATGTGTTGATTTCTTTGAGATAGCAACAATTTTTATTGAGATTTTGCTATGTGTCATTCCATTTGTGAATATATAACGTTTCTTCATTTTTCAAATTAAAAAAAATTTCCTTTAGTAGAGAGGCTATTCTCTTCAAGAAAGTTTCATTCGTTTTTTGTTAGGGTAAGTCCAGATAGTTCATGGTTCCTATGATACTGTGAATAGTTGCTTATTTTGATTCTGTGTTCTGGCTAGCACTGCAGTTACAGAGTTGGGAGTGACAAGCTATGGCCTGCAGTTAAAATCCGGTCCACGGCTTGTCTTTTTGTGACCCATCAGCTAAAAATTATTTTTATGCATTTAAAGGGCTGCTGAAAAAAGAAAAGGAAAGGAAAATGCCAACTAATATAAAGGAATTCTGTTGCTTTTTCCAAATTGGTCTTTCCTCTTTGAAACCTGATGGTTTTCTTACCAGCTGTAAATACTTCCGTGTTGACTTCGTTGGGCTTTCCATGCAGTTGGTCATATCTTCCACAAATGACTGTCTTGTCTGTTCCTTCTTAACCCTTATAGTTCACATGCCTTTCCTTGTCTTATAGCTTTGGCCTGTAATACTATGTTAATAATAATTTTTTAAAAAAACAGTACTGATAGTATGAGTAGAATTGCCTTGTTCTAACTCTTAATGAAAATGAGCCTAAAGTTTCTGCATTAATTATGGTTTTGCTGTAGGTTTTGGTACACAGTCTTTATCAAGTTAAGGAAAATTCCTTCTATTCTTGGTTTTCTAAGAGGCTTTTAATCAGAAATAGATGTCATCATTTCTTGAGTGCTATGGAAATAATGAAATGATTTATTCTTTCATTCATGACTGGGAAGAATTGCATCATTAGATTTTTCTGATACTTAATCATCCTTGCATTCCAGAATAAACTCTATGTCCACGACTCATAAATGAAATAAACCTATAATTTCCTGTACTGTCCCAAACGGTTTCAGAATCCAGGTTATATTAACCAGCCTTATTAAATGGATTGGCATCTTTCCTGTTTTGTCTAATTCTGGAACAGACTTTGTAAGAGAACACTTAACCTATTCCTTGAAATTTTAGCAAAACTCACCTGCAACACTGAATAGCCCTAGACTTCTTTGGTAAAAAGATCAGTGATTATCATTTCAATTTTTTAAATAACTATTCACCCATTCAAACTTTTTATTTCTTCTTGACTCTATTCATTGCTTTGTGTTTTCCAGGAATTTATTCATTTTGCTCAGGTTTCTCAATTTATTATCATGTGGTTACTCTTATTACTATATTCATAGAATATCATTTTTGTAGTTATTATTATTTTTATTATACATTGTATTTGCATGCTTATTCTATTTGCCTCGATTAGTCATATCAATTTATTCAAAGAAGCAATTTTTGGTGTTCAGTAGTCCATCCTTTTTTGCTCTCTATTTCTTTGATTTTTAAATGTTATTATTTCATCCCTCCTTTCTTCTGTTTTGCTTTACTGCTGCAGTTGAACGCTTAGCTCTTTTGTTTCATTATTTCTTGTTTCTGATAAATGTATCTAATGCTATATATTTTTCTGTGAGTACTTTTTTTTTTAGCTATATCTTAAAATTTGGATATAGGGCATCTTTAAGGTCATTCAGGTCTAATTGTTTTATAATTCCTCCTGGTGATTTCCTCTTTGATCCAGGTGTAATTGACCAAGATGCTGTCTAGTCCCCAGACACACAGAATGTTTGCACTGATCCTATAGTCCCTCATTTATGATTTTATTGCGTGGTAATCACAGAACATAGTGGGTGTGAAGTGGATTGTGTTAAGTGCACGGAGGCTTCCTTTGAGGCCCAGCGCAAGGACGATTTTTGTGACCGCTCCACGTGTGCTTGGATAACCTTGACATTCTTGGGCAACATTTACATGCCTATGGAAATCTGAGTTTATTAATGGTGTCTATCTATATCATTTTTGGCCCACTTGATGGATCAGTTTCTGAGAAGTGTGTTTTGAAACTGACAACTCCAATTGTGGGTTTACTAAAGCAATCTTTCTCACACAAAAATCCAACGACTTCACTCCCAGTGCTTTTAGGAAAGAAAAAACAACGAAGAGAAAAAACAGGCAACCCTCAGCTAGGCTTGTGTTAGAGCTCTCTCTGCCTAGGCCTGACTCACCACCTGCATCATGTTCACCCCTCTCAGCAGCCCTGTCCCCGACACACACCCTGTGCTCTGTCACTGGGAACTCCCGGCTGTGCACAAACGTGAGCGACACCTTCCTGTCCCTGTGTTCGCCCCCCATGACCCCTCCCCCTGGAATTCTCCACCGAGGCTTATCTAGTTCCTCACAAATACCCACCCACCCTTCAAGATCCAGCTCTCGTTCTTCTGACCTCATGCGCCACCATGTCGCCGTGGACGCCCGGACTACAGTCAGGCCTTGCCACCTCCAGCCCCCGCCTCGGAGCCTCTGCTCAGGCGGCTCTTCCTGCTTGGAAGGCGCTTCTCCAGATGCTCCTATCTCCGCCACTCCTTCGGGACCCAGCCCCACCTCCCCTTCTCTTAAAAACAATTCCCCACCCCTCCGCACCGTGTTTGGCCAGCCTCTTCAGAAACATCCTGCCAACACTTAGTGGGCGTCCCCATGAGCTATGCTTGTGCTTGACCCCAGATTCAGGGATGAGACCCCAGGCCCTTCCCCGGAGGAATTTACATTCTGGAACCCAGGATGGCCAACTCTAATGCAGACGGAGTCCGGGCAGGCACTAGAAACCCGTGAGCAGCTGGCCGCGAACTGTGAGACCCTGTCCTCTCTAGAGGGCACTGCTGGGACTCAGCCCCGACCCTCCCTAGTGTTTGGGAATGTGGGCCCCGAGTTAGCCCAGCGCCCAATCTTTCCAGAGAAACCATACAGTTTCAAAACATTGGCAACTAATTCAAATGTTTCTGAAACACGGCGCTGGTCAAACAGCCTACGGGCCAGGTGTGGCCTGTGGCTGCCCGGCCTCCAGCCTCAAGAGAGGGCAGCTAACCCAGCCCGAGGGGAGTTTCCCAGGGAAGAAAGCACTTGAGCCGCGGGAGAGCTGGGAGCTGAGCGAGAGGAACCTGTAGACAAGAGCAGGGAAGAATGTCCCAGGAGGAGGACAAGAGTGCAGATAATGGCCACCGTTGTCGGGTCCGCACAGCACCGCACCCCACCGGCCCAGGTGCGCCCCCCAAGGCTCCTCCCAGGCCTCTCCCACCTCCAGCCGTGGCCCCGCCCCCTCCCCAAGAATGATAAAGGGGCGGAGGAACCAGCGCCCCCGTGGGCGTGGCCTGGCACCCCGGTAGGTAGCCGGATGCAGGTGCCCAGGTGTGAGGCCTGGTGGGTGGAGATGGAGCTGCGTGGGCCGCGATGGGTGGGGACGGGCCTGCAGCTCCCAGGCACCCGCTTCGCGGACCCAGGACATCTGTCCTGAGAGCAGACCAGGAGACAGGTGGACCGAGGTTCAAAGAAGGGCGTGCCCTGGACGGCACCCTCCCCAGATGGTCCCGCTCCAGAGGTTGTGTGTGCTGGCTGGGTTGTTTAATGGAGCTCTCTGTTTTCCGGGGAGGTGGGGAATCGTGGCAAAGCTTTGTGCCAGAGTGGACAGAAGCGGGACCCCCAGGTTGGCCTGGCTCAGGGCCCCAGAGATGAGAACAGGTACAAACGGACTGTGACACTGGTGCCCCCACTGCCAGGGCCTGGGGGGCCATGCAGATGCTCCATCAGTGTCTGGGTGTCAGGGTGGCCCTGGGGGCTTGAAAGGAGCTTCAGAGAAAAACACAGAGCGGAGATGGCGGGCAAGCTGTGTCTTGAGAGGTAAGAAAGTCTTTGCCAGAGTGACAGGGAGAAGGCCTCCCAGGCAGGGGCGGCAGCTTGGTGAAGGCTCAGAGGTGTGGACATCCTGGGGTATCAGCCAGTGTCAGCTGGCTCTCTGCTGGGACCACAAAGTCCAAGGGGACGGGGACAGAGGACTTCGGAGAACATCGTGGAGACTCCATCCTGCGGGTGGTGGGGACCGCTGGCAGCTTCCAGCCTCAGAAAGGCCACCTGGGCAGTGGAGGTGTGAGGCCGGCCCGAAGCTGGAACCGTGTGATCAGTGAGGTCTGCTGGCCTCAGCGGTGAGGGGAGCCTGGCCTGGGCGTGTTAACAGCCACCCAACTTGCGCAGAGCGTCTGACAGCTGCCAAGAGCCCTTTCTCCCCAGAAGGCAGACCTGACACCAGAGAGAGCAAGGTTGGCCCCAAGTTTCCCCCCAGGAAGCCCCTGAGCAATGGTGCATGCAGTCAGACCCTCCCAACGCCCTTTGGAGCCTCGGCTCTCTCTGCCGTGGTCCAGGAGCTGGGGCCGTGGGAAGTCCAGGACACCCAGAGGAGCCAGTCCCTGCCCCAGCCACGTGATGCTGTGGGATGGGGGCGGAGGTGAGGCGGGATAAGCTGACACTGAGGTCCAGCTCTCCTTCAGGGGCGGTGTGACCCTGGCCAGGTTGCTTAACCTCTCCCGACTGTGTTTTCGTTTGTAACTGACTACACATCAGGCACTGTGTTAAGTCACTTCATGCTAATTCCAGCCAATCCTCACCACGTCTCATTTAATAGATGGGGGAACTGAGCTCTGGAGAGCTTAGAGGTTTCTGTCCCTTAGGACTCAGAGTCACCAGAATCCAGCTCCACCTGAGGCCAAGTTCCATACTCACGGATCTAATAACCGTGACTCCGTTGCTTCTCCTGGGCCTGGCGAGGGAAGGAGCGCGCTCCTGGGACACCCTAACCTCCGCCTACCATCACCCGCCATCGCCACTGCACCTCTCTGCCTGGGAGGCTGTCACTCAACAAGGAATGCCCCTGTCCCCAGTTAATTTTCCTATCACCTTGAATCCAACTGCCTTCAGGCAGGAGACCCCCCACCCCAGATTCCTGAAATTCCAGAAAGTTTCAGATAAACCTCCTACGAAAGAACACAGCATCTGCACCACATGACCTGGGGCAGGTCACACAGCCTCTGCAAGTGTGGACACAGAGAGGCAGGTGGGCTCAGAAAGCTTCCCGAGCAGAAAAAGCCCCTGCCCCACCCTGGGGACTCGGCTGTTTCAGCTGGTGTGAGACGGCCCTGTGGGGCAGGTGCATGCACACGCGTGAGGACGAGGTGGAGGCTCATGTGTGCACACGGGCAGGCACTGGGGTGCACACACTCTAACATAGCGCATTTGCAGGTGCACAGTGAATACACACACACATCGCATTTGTAGGTACACAGTGAATACACACACCGCATTTGCAGGTGCACAGTGAATACACACACACACACATCGCATTTGCAGGTGCACAGTAAATACACACACACACATAACATTTGTAGGTGCACAGTGAATACACACACGCACACCGCATTTGTAGGTGCACAGTGAATGCACACACACGCACATCGCATTTGTAGGTGCACAGTGAATGCACACACGCACATCGCATTTGTAGGTGCACAGTGAATACACACACGCACATCGCATTTGCAGGTGCACAGTGAATGCACACACGCACATCGCATTTGCAGGTGCACAGTGAATGCACACACGCACATCGCATTTGCAGGTGCACAGTGAATGCACACACGCACATCGCATTTGTAGGTGCACAGTGAATACACACCCACACATCACATTTGCAGGTGCACAGTAAATACACACACACGCACATCACATTTGTAGGTGATGTGTGAATACACACACGCACATTGCATTTGTAGGTGCACCGTGAATGCACACTCACGCACATCCCATTTGTAGGTGCACAGCGAATGCACACACACACACATCGCGTTTGTAGATGCACAGTGAATGCACACACACGCACATCACATTTGTAGGTGCACAGTGAATACACACACGCACATCGCATTTGTAGGTGCACAGTGAACGCACACACACGCACATCGCATTTGTAGGTGCACAGTGAACGCACACACACACATCGCATTTGTAGGTGCACAGTGAATGCACACACGCACATCGCATTTGCAGGTGCACAGTGAATGCACACACGCACATCGCATTTGCAGGTGCACAGTGAATGCACACACGCACATCGCATTTGCAGGTGCACAGTGAATGCACACACGCACATCGCATTTGTAGGTGCACAGTGGATACACACCCGCACATCACATTTGCAGGTGCACAGTAAATACACACACACGCACATCACATTTGTAGGTGATGTGTGAATACACACACGCACATTGCATTTGTAGGTGCACCGTGAATGCACACTCACGCACATCCCATTTGTAGGTGCACAGCGAATGCACACACACACACATCGCGTTTGTAGATGCACAGTGAATGCACACACACGCACATCACATTTGTAGGTGCACAGTGAATACACACACGCACATCGCATTTGTAGGTGCACGGTGAACGCACACACACGCACATCGCATTTGTAGGTGCACAGTGAATGCACACACACACATCGCATTTGTAGGTGCACAGTGAATACACACACGCACATCGCATTTGTAGGTGCACAGTGGATACACACCCACACATCACATTTGCAGGTGCACAGTAAATACACACACACGCACATCACATTTGTAGGCGCTGCGTGAACACACACACGCACATTGCATTTGTAGGTGCACAGCGAATGCACACACACACACATCGCGTTTGTAGGTGCACAGTGAATGCACACACATGCAAATCACATTTGTAGGTGCACGGTAAATACACACACACACTCCAGGTGAGGCCTCTGGAGGGCGGGACAGTTGGGAGGGAGTTTTTTCCACACGGCCCCGCCCAAGGCCCCTAAGCCTCTATTTAGCCCTTGAGGCCACCTTGGGTCAGCCTGTCAGTGGACAGGGCTCTGGTGCCCCCGCCCCCAGCAACGCACGAGGTTTCCGGGGACAGTGAGTTTGGGGTCCAGCCCGCACCCTGTCCCCTCCCCAGCCACAGCACAAACGGTCCTCACCGAGCATCCCTCCAAGAGCCCCATTCCCTCAACACACCCAGGGGGCTTCTCTGCTCTGTGTCCCTGCGGCCCCACCCTCACACCCTCCCCAAGAGACTCGCGCTCACACGTGCGCACTCACCGTCACACGCACACGCACTCTCACGCAGGCTAGCGGATTTCCACCTGTTCTATCAGACCCAGGGTGTGAGGCTGGGACCTCTGCTTAGTCTATCGAGGAGTTGGGGGCTGGCAGCTAGAACATTTTTCTCACATTCATCAGGCCTCAGGTTCAGAGCAGTCCTGCAGGCAGCCTCATCAAGATGGAATTTAATAGGCTTTTTTGTTTGTATTGCCTTCTGCGAATGGCAGGTGATAGGGTTTTCAGTTGATGGCAGTGGTAAGGTTCCCTTTTAAGATAAATTGGTTTTGGGGGTTTGGTTTGGTTTGGTTTTTAGTAGATTAATCTAAAAAGATTACATAAATAATGGTGTAGGAAGTTCCAGAAAATGGCAAGATTTGACTCAAGCATCACCTCCTCCAAAACACCCTCCTTGACTCTCCCCCCCTCTTTGGGGCACCCCACATTCTGGGGCCTGCCTGCATTGTCATGGTAACCATGTGTTTACACATCTGCGTCCCCTGCGGACCCTGAGCTCCCAAGCCAAGGACGTATCCCCTGAACCTGTGCTGCGCCAGGATCCTTGACTCTGCCAGGTCCTGGGAAGCCCGTGGGGCGATGCTTCTAACACCAGATGCTGGGCTCTGCCCGGTCTGGCACCCCATCCACCCCCTCCCACAGCAAAGATGCTAGGTTCTGCCATCTTTGGACGCAGGCCCGGATCAGCTCCCCCACGACATGGCCCAGCCTGACCTTCTCTCTTCCTGGAAAGCCCTGACCTGTCTACCGAGGCCTGACCCGAGTTCCCCGCAGCCTGCCACACCCTCCACTGAGATGGTCCCCACCTCTGCACCCCTAAACCCGCCCTCTTCTCCCCAAATCTGCCACTGGCCTCCCTCCTTCCCAGACCACACCAGCACCACTGCTCAGCCCCAGCCCTGCCCCAGTGACCCCTAGAAAGCTCAGGGGCATGTCCGTCTGTCCCTCCCTTGGCCTCCCCTTCCGGTGGGTGGAGCTCACACCTGTGGCTCGTACAGCGCCCCCCCAAACTTCCTGAAACGTCACCCGGTCTTGGAGCAGCTCTGCCCACTGGCAGCCTCTCTGCCCTCAAGACCCTCCCCGCATGGTTCAGGCGGCACCCCTCCCTCTTTAGCCCTCCGTGGCTCCCAATCCCTCCCAGAGAAGAGCGGGGAGGAGACCACCGTTTCTCGAGCCCCTTCCGGGAGCTCTGAACAGCGCGGGTTTCTACACGCAGCCCCTCGTTTCCTCTTCATCAGAGCCTATCACCCCCATTTTACAGATGAGCAAACCGAGGCCCAGAGAAGACAGTTCCTACAGGCTCTACGTGGAGGAAAGACAGTCCACATGGAGAGAATCATGTAGGAAAGGGCACAGGGCATGAGGAGTTTTGTGTACTGGGAAAAGGTCAGGTGTGACCAGAACTGGGGTCAGTGCCCAGCAGGGGTGAGGCCAGGAGGGAGGCCCAAGAAACTGGCCCTGGACCCCCAGGAGGGGGCTTTCTGTGCAGAGGGCATCGTGGGAAGACTGGATGGCGTGGGAGGGGGACGGGCAGATGCGGGCAGCAGGGTGGCGGGAGGAGGAAGCCCTGCATCTCCGTAGAGTTAGGGGGCCGCGTGTAGGGCCATGGGGGAGGCCAAGCGCTGGGACGTGTCCGTCTCCCTTTCTCCTCCTGCCCCCTTGGTGCTGCTGACGCACTGCGTGGGGATTTATCTGAGTTTCATCTCTCTTAACCCCACCCCCGACCTACACACCAAACCGTGAATTCCAGGAGGGCAGGGACTCTACCTTCCCTGCCGAATCTCCAGTGCCTGGCACCATGGCTCAACACACAGATGAAGGGTGAATGTTCATTTATCCATGAATGAAGAGATCAGTGAATTTTTGCCCTACTTGTATTTTGGGAAAACAGGAAGTCCATTTGTTTGTTTGTTTGTTACTTTTTTATTTATTTTTTAAATTTTTATTGGAGTACAGTTGGTTTACAGCGCTGTGTTAACTTCAGGTGCACAGCAAAGTGAATCAGTTACACATGTACATATATCCACTCTTTTTTAAGTTTCTTTTCCCATATAGGCCATTACAGAGTGTTGAGTAGAGTTCCCTGGGCTGCACAGTAGGTCCTTCTTAGTTACCTATTTTACATTCAGTAGTGTGTATCTGTTAGTTGGGAAGTCCATTTGTGGCGGAAGAAGAACAGGTCCACTTGGGGCCTGTTGAGCCCCCTGCCGCCTTCCCCACCCTGCAGGTGATGGAGGCCGACTGAAAGGGCATTTGAACTGGCAGAGCCATTTGACTTTCTTTTTCCTCCTCTGAGGCTCCTCCCTCCCCAGCCGGACCTGGAAGGGTCAGGCGTGCGGCACACACTCCTCTGACGACCACACCCCACTGCTGACCCCTGGCCGAATCCCCTCCTTCTTGACCTTCAGTGTCCAGGGGTGACACTCCCCCTGGACACACCAGGGAGGTAGGGACCTCTGTGCTCTTGTCCAGTTCATCATCCTGTTTTCTTCGGGGATGGTCAGCCTTCAGAGTCCCGCAGACCTGCCCGCCCGCCTCTGACACTGCCGTCTGACCGCAAGCAGGGCTGGAGGTGGGGGGCTTGTCCCCAGTCTCGGGTCTGTGGCCCCCAGGGCCCAGCACAGCCCCTGACACGTGGTAGGTAGGCAACAAATAGTTCCCAATGAATGAATGAATGAATGAAGTCACCCTGACCGGCTTGCTGTCATGGTCGTTTAGAGCAGCCTGGCGTAGAGCTTCCGCTGCCAGGTAATAACAATAGCATTCGAAAGAATCATCGTTAACAGTGGCCCCGAAAATGATAAGGCCATGCCATCGTCCATCAGTGCGATGCCTTTTCACGAGCTCCTCTGAACTGGCAGCGACTCTTTCGGTTGCACGCCCAGCAGAACCCACAGCTGGGAACCCACCGCTACAAGGGGTGCTGTCAGCCAGGGCGGGAAAGCAGAGTATCCCGTGGCCCGGTCCAGCTTCATGTCACCCAGCGGAACCTCTGATCCAGGATGTGGCTGGCAGTGGGGATGGGCGGAGGCGTAGTGAGGCCTCTGGGGAGATGTGACCTCACCTAAAGGCGGGGCCGAAAGATTGCTCAGTGGGGGACATAAAAGCCCCGTGCTCTGAGCATTCATTCCCTGGCTGGCTGGTGGTGGGCACTCCCTAAGGCATCCCATTGTTTCCTTTGTAAAAACACCAGGCCTAACAATGTCTCCCAGATCCTGTTCCTGGGCCTGTTGACCAGCGGTGTGGAGAGCAGGGACTCCGCAGGGGGCTGGCTCTGGTCCCACTCGTGGGGCCTGGCGGACCATGCTGCCAGGGCCCCAGACTGGCCTGGCCTCCCAGCTCACAGAGTCCAGCTCTGCCCAGCACGCGGGTCATCATTCGGGGCCTCTCGGCCTCCTGAGAGACCCCAAGCTCCCTAAGGCAGGGCCAGGGTCTCGTCCGGGGGCTCTGTGTGCCCACAGCATCCCACCCTCACTGAGAGAGGGAGACAAGGGGAATTTCATGGTCCCCTGGCCCCGGGGGGCTGGGAGGATGCTGAGAGTGGGGGAGGATTTAATGACCATGGCTGGCCCTCTCCTGGACATGCTTCCAGGTGCTACCCTGGGGCTGGGGGTGAGGAGATGTTGGGGGGTCGTGCTTGGCTGGAGGGGGCCCGGCACAGTCCAGCGGGAAGGGCAGGGAGCCTGCAGAGGGGCGGGCCCGGAGCGCCCCTGGAAGAAAGGCTGGACCAGTCCGCTCCGAGGGCTGAGCTGGTGGCCGAAGGCGGCCGAAGGCGGGGAAGGCCAGGAGTTGCCCTTGGGGTGGGGATGGGGGCGTCCTTGTAAGCAAAGGGAGGGGGTGGGAGCCTCGCAGAGAAAGGGAAA
>NW_006797504.1:175966-187153 GCF_000442215.2 Lipotes vexillifer | reverse complement strand
GGGAGCCTCGCAGAGAAAGGGAAAGAGAGAGCGCAACGGAGGCGTGGCCCCCGCCCAGGAGGAAGAATGACGGGGCGAGAGGGGTAAAGGTGAGCGCAGCGCCCCGTCAGCAGCCGACTGCGCAGTCACCCCTTTCTTGCAGGCACTGGCTGCACCTCTGTCCTCACAACCAAATGGCCCGGCCAGCCTGCATCCACCCCCATCCCCCGGCCTCGCTGACTTGCTCGGCACCCGGGGGCGTGTGGCCCGGCAGGCGGGCTTCTGCCCTGGCGTTCAGGGTTCTTGTCCTTACTAACACCCAGCGGTTTGGAAGCCACATGCATGTCCCAGACCTCACATCACCCTCCGAGGAGCTGTGCACTTGACAACTCGCCCTGGGGTCTGCAAGCTCCGCGGGGTGGAGGACCTTGTTTTCAGCTACCTCCCAGGGCCTACCACGCAGTCAGTGCTTGATAAACACGTTCAGGAGTGAAGAAACGAGTGAGTGATAGAAATAGCTAATTCTCACTTACCGCACACGGGGTGCTGTTCCGGCCGCTCCTCCTGTATCGTCTCATTTCATCTTCACAGCCAGCTAAGGGGCAGGCGATGCTGTGGTTCCCATTTTACAGATGGGAGACGGAGGCTCTGAGTGGTTCAGCGCTTTGCCCAAAGTCACTGAGGCGGAAGGGGACAGAGCTAGGCCATAATCGTACTGGAGTCCCTCCACCCTCACCTGCTCTTTCTGTTGGAAAGGCTCGGCGGCAGGGGATGGGGGCATTCCTCTTGCCTTTTGGGGACGTCCTACCATCTGAGGTGTTTGCACACCCAGGACTCGGGCTGTCTCACACGCCCCCCATCCCGGGCTCTTCTTGTCAAATTCAGTTTAGCTCTGTGCGCTCCAAGCCCACTGGGCTAAAGGAAAGTCCTTCACACTTGAACTTGAATTAGTTATGAACAGCTCTTGTGCCTGGCGGTCAGCTTCAGCGAGGCCAGTGGGTTGTCCACGCCCGCAGCTGCCATCCATGTGACACACTCTCCCCGCCCCTTGCTGGGTGCCAGCCTAAGCCGAGCTCTGAGCTGGGGACCGGGCCGTGCGGACCCTAAGGAACCACAGACCAGACCAGCTCCCCACGAGCTGCCCGTGGGCAGCGGCCACAGAGCTTGTGCACACAGGAGAGAGGCCCCTGGGGCCTCCAGAGGGTGCGACCACCTAGCCGGGGTGGCAGAAAAAAATTCATGGGCGTTGACTCAGTCACCAAACGAGGTCGTAAATATGGTATCCCCCTGAAGCTGGGGGCTGCAGAGAGAGCTCGCAGTGAGGCTGCACTGAATTGCCCAGCGTTGGCGAGTCCCTGCTCGGATAGCCTTCTTCACATCCTTCCTGGGGCCAAGGCGACTCGAAACAGTAAGTGGATGCCAGTGCTGTCCAGGTTCTGTGCGTGTGAGTGATGCCCCCAGGTCAGGCAGAGCTTAGAGCACCCCCGTCGCCCAACCCTCACCCCTTCTCTGCCATAAGCTCCCCGAGGCAAGGGGAAGCCTTTGCCCACCCGTAGCCCCCTGGCCCTCCCCTCAGGTCACCTGGGACAGCTTCCAGCCTGGGGCCTGCCCAGTAAGGGCTCAGCACCAATCACCTGCATGGCCGGGCCTCCACTGTGGCTGCATGGCCAGTGTCCAGCCAGCTTCAGGACCAGGGGAGAAGGTCTGTCCCCAGGGTCACGCCCACCTCCCCTGACCGGGCCAGGGCGCAGGCAGGCGGCAAGAATCTCTTCCATCTTCACATCCTAAGGAGCGTCCTTTACGGGTAATTCCCCGTGCGGGACCCATCCATCCTCACTGCCAAGTCAGCAGCCTGGACCATAGGCGCCCTTTGACAGTTGGGGAAACTGAGGCTGAAGTCATCACAAGGTGGATGTCAGAGCTGAAAGCCACATTCAGAGCTTCTGGCCCCCATGACAACCATCCCCAACGCATCACTGGCTCCCTGGGAAAGAAGCGGCAGCCGGACAGGGTGGTCCAGAGCCTCACTGGACGGTGAGCCCTGTTCTCCTTGGTGCCGCCACTGTGGGCAGAGCCTCCCCAGAGATGCGAGAGTGAAGCCCAGGAAAGGGGGGCTGCCCTGCCTTCAATGAGCCCCTTGGAGTCAAGTTTGTGTCGGCACCAGCGCCAACCAGCAGGATGAACTCAGGCGAGTCGCTTAACATTCAGTCCACGCTCTCAAGCCCACACGTGCCTACCTGCACGCACACGCACACTCCCACCCGCATGCACACGCGGCCTCACCCTCCACCAGTGCTCCCAAGTGCCCTGCGCCTGTGCACAAGTGAGCGAGCGGGCGGGTGGGTGGGGGCCGAGTCTCTGGAGCCCGCTCAGGGTCCCCCCGCTCTCGGCCCAGTATCAGCGGCAGCCCTCTGCACAGGCAGCTGCCGCTGCAGGAGGATCCGAAGGCCCCCAGAAGCAGCCTGCTCCTCAGGACCATCCCCCCTCAGCCTGCCTGCCGCGGGCCTTCCCCAGGCCCTGCTGCAATCAGGACAGGAGGGGACCCACAGTGGGCCAGGGGCTTTGCTAAGTGATTTCCACACACCTTCCCTTCCCTTGTATCCTCCCAACAACCCTTCCAGTTAGGCAGGAATTCATCACTCACCACCCTTTGGGGTTCAATGAGAAAACCCAGGCTCAGGAAGGTGGAGGGAGGGGCTCAGGTCCCGGATGGGGAGTGGCAGCACCAGCATGTGAACCCAGGTGGCCTGGGTCTGCCCATCAGACCAGGCCTGGGTCAGACAGAGGCCCCAGGAGGCCACAAGTGAGCCCCAGAGGAGAAAGGGTGAGCAGGCCCACCTTGGGATTGATGGCCACCCTAAAGAAAGCTTCTAGATTTCAGTTCAGCTGTGGCAGTCCCGAAGTGCTTTAAAGCAGGAAGCCCTAAAGGTGGACAGAGCTGTGCTGTCACCAGATGTGTACACACACACCCATACCCACACACACAGACACACAAACACAGAGAGACACACACAGACACAGAGACACACACACAGAGACACAGACACGCACAGACACACACACAGAGACACACAGACACACACACACACACAGACACACAGAGACACATACAGAGACACAGACACACACACACAGCCACACACACATAGACACACACAGAGACACACACACAGCCACACACACACAGATACACACAGAGACCCACACACAGACACACAGAGACACACACAGAGACACAGACACACACACAGACACACAAACACAAAGAGACACACACAGACACACACACACAGAGACACAGACACACACACACAGACACACACAGACACACAGAGACAGACACACGCACAGACACACACATGCACAGACACACAGACACACACACACAGACACACACACACAGACACACACAGACACACACACAGAGACACACACAGACACACACACACAGACACACACACACAGAGACACAGACACACACGCAGACACACAGAGGCACAAACACAGACACACACATAGAGACACACACAGAGACACACACACAGAGACATACACACAGACACACACACAGAGGTACACACACACAGACACACACAGAGATACACACACAGACACACACGGAGAGACACACACAGAGGCACACACATGGAGACACACGCAGACACACACAGAGATACACACACAGACACACACATAGAGACACCCACAGACACACACAGACACACACAGAGACACACACAGACACACACGCACACAGAGACACACACACAGACACACATTAAGACACACACACAGAGATACACACACAGACACACACATAGAGACACCCACAGACACACACAGACACACACAGACACACACGCACACAGAGACACACATTAAGACACACACACAGAGATACACACACAGGCACACACAGACATACACACAGACACACACAGAGACATACACACACACAGACACAGAGACACACAGACACACACACAGACACACACGCACAGAAACAAACACACAGAGATACACACGCAGACACACACACGCGCACAGGTGCCCATGGCAAGAACGACTCAGTGAAGATGGAAACCTCTGCAGGCTGGGGGTGGGGGTGAGGGAGGGTTCTGATGCACAAAGCCAGGAGATGCCCGTGGACGGGACTGGGTAACCAGGCAGGCAACCCCCAACCCACGCCTCACCCTCCCCAGGCAGCTGTGATCCATTCAGCAAATGCTCGAGCAGGACACACCACCTCATCACCCTAATTGCATTTCACTCTACCCGCTTCCGACATGGTTACACAACATCCTGAGGTGACACAGAGCTGGAGTTGGAACCCGGGTCTATCTGACTCCACAACTTTGGGTGCTCGAGGTTTGGGGCACTGAAGGAAGAGATAAGACACTCTGAAGCCCAGGTTACATCCCAAGAGGAAAGCAGGGAGGACAGCATGGAGGCAGTGGGTGGCCAGGGACACCTCTTCACAAAGACTGCTCTAACCAAGGCAGGTCCCAGAGAAGTGCCAGGCCCATGTGTGGGCCCCCTAGAGGGTCTGCTGTCCTTTTCAGTGCGTGTGTGTGTGTATTTACTGTGCACCTGTCATCTGGGGAGGGCTGAGCCAGCTGTTTGGGCCACTGAGCCACTGGGCTGGGACTCCTGCATTTGTGGTGGGGGTGGGTGTGGATCAGACCCTGGATCAGAGATCACACACTGAGGACCTAAAGGCTGAATGTGACCCTCAGGTAGCTTTTCCTTGGCCAATACACTGCAGTTCACAAAATGATGCTTAAAAAATCAAACTAGTTGCCGACATCTCAGAATCAGGAGATTGTTGAAAATCTCACAATCCTCCAGGGCACTAACCTGCTGCAGGTGCCTAACAGCCGTTCACCACGGAGAAGCTGGCCCAGCTCACCACAGTCCCCACCCCTCCCTATTGCCCACCCCTGGTTCCTCTGCTCATCTCGCCAGTCCTAGTGGCTCTTGGATTTGGCCAGACCTTACAAGGCATGTGCCTTCCAGCTCTCAGATGCCAGGTTCTCAGGCAAGCAGACCTCTTTCTAACACTTACCCAAGGCTCCTGGCCCTGCAGTAGGCCCCCAGGTGTAGAAGACATGCAAAGGGGTGTGATCACGTGTGCAAGTGACTTTCCCTCACATGGGCAAACAGAAAATCAAACTAGCTGAGAAGGTCCATCTCAGCACTAAGATTCTGGGATGCTATGAATACATGAAGGGCAGAAAAGAACAGAGGAAGGGGGAAAAAGGGAAAGGAGAGATGGGGGGGAATATGTAGCCTGGAGGCTTAGTGGTCAGAGTAAGGTGGCATATATGGCTGCCTTTTGGATAATTCACTCTATCTTTGATGGTTAAAGGTGGTGTTTATGAGTGGATCGTTTAGCTAATGATGTGTAACAAACCGCCCCAAAACCTAGAGGCTTAAAAAGACAACCCTACTTATTTAGCCTAAGAGTATGCAGGTCAGTAACGTGGGTTGGGCTTAGCTGGGAGGGTCTCTGGTCTCTGCAGACTTAGGCTTGTCTAGGCCGGGTTGTAATGCATCCGAGATATGTCACCTGGGGGTTGGCTGGTGGTCAGCTAGGGCAGTGATGGGGACTGAGCCTTGTGTCTCTCATCCTCCAGCAGACCAGCTGGGCAGAGTTCCAAGAAGGTGAGTAGAAGCTTGTAAGGCCTCTTGAGACCTGGGCTTACAGCTGTCTCATGGTCCCCCTGCCACATTGTGTTAACCAAAGCAAGTCACAAGGCCCACCCGGATTCAAACGGTGAGGAAACCGACTCTATCTCTCATCCGGGAGCTGCAAAGATACATTGCATTGTTTGGAAAGGAGTGGATGATACAGCCATCTTTGTAATCAATCTATCATCACAAACAGAAAACACATATAAGTGACTTAAACAAGATAGATGTTTGTTTTTCTCTCATCTAAAGAAGTCCTGAGGTGGCTATCCAAAAGTGTTAGGGCAGCTCCTCCAATTCCTCAGAGGCTCAGACTTCTCCTATCTTTCTGCTCTGCCACCTCAATGCAGCTTCTACCCTTAAAGATTGCCTCGTGTTCCAAGATGGCTGTTGGAGCTCCAGCCATCAAGTCTTCATTCCAGCGAAGAAGTGGAGCAAACTGGGGTGAAGAGGAGGGGCAATACATTAAAGAGCGTACCTTTAGCTGTAACACTAACTGTAAAGGGAGACAAGAGATGTCTTGAGTTCAGAACTTGGCCACGTGGAATAAATCAGGTTTCTGTTGGAAAAGAAGACATGGAGAATGAATATTGGGTATGAAGCCAGCAGCATCTGCAAAGGGAAGAGGGGTAGAGGGGAAGAGAGGGGGTGATATTCTCAAAGGAGGTTATGCCACTCCCCTTCTTGGCATTGTAACTGAAGTCCTGAAGAATATTTAGAGAGCAGCAGATCATTCTTTTCTGTTATTTCATTTGTGAAGTCATATCACACATACAAAGGTGTGTATTAAATGTGTATGTGCATTTATTAAAGAAGATAAACTTCTGTGTACCCAAAGGGTAGGAAAGAAGTCTCAGTCCACTGAGACCTCTCTCTCCCCACCGAGAGAGCCTATGGACTCAGGGCCTGCCCTCAAATCCGCCGCATAGCAAGTCTCCTCACAGCACCCACCTCTCTCCAGCTGAGAAGCTTGGGCAGAGACCCCAGCCCCAAGCAGGGCTGCCTCATATCTGGCCGGCTCCTGCAGGAAATACTGGTGGCAGGGCCTTGCCTCGCTATGGGGGTGATGGGGAGGGCAACTCCTCTCTGCCCCCCGCCCCCCGTATCTGGGTCGGGTTCAGTTGCATCCCCATCCCTCTCACAAGCTTCACTGGCTCCATATGGGCCCTCCAAGGGCCCTAAAGAGAACAGTAAACATCAGGAAATGCTGACGTCAGAAGGAGGTGATAAAACATCAGATGCAGACGAGTCCCCACAGGCCTGGCCCAGACATACAGGCCCCCACAATGACTTCCAACATAGGACTGATCTGCCCCGACCCCCGTGTAGCCATCACCTCAGACGAGAGGCTGGATCCAGACCGGGGCACAGAATGGCCTGGGTGCAACAGCCTCAGTGCCAGCCAGCATCTGGGCACACCGACCAGAGTCAGAGCCAAGTGGCGGCCCCCCGAGGGCGTCTGTCCCCCAGCCCAAGGAAAAGCAAAGCTCACTCCAATTTTCAACCCGTGGATACTGGCCACACACCCAGCCCACTTCCCCTGCCAGCCTCCTGTGGCCACCTCTGGGGCACAGGGCTCTTGGCTGACATCAGGCAGAAGGGATGTGAGCCAGCAAGGGCCACCAAGAATTCTGGGGCACGAGCCCCACCCATGTGGAATGAATGCTCTGTGTCAGGATCCCCAGAGGTGCCAAGCAGGGGCCTCGAAGCTATGCCATCAAGTCCGTTCCTCCCATTCGGCTCCTGCAAACTATTTCATTTGAAGAAAGGGCTCCTAGCTATGAACGCGTGAATGAATGAACGAATGAATGAGTGAATGAGGGCTTGACAGCCATGGACTAGAGGAACACTGGTGATCTATCCTACAAGCCCTTACTAAGAGGGAGCCTGTGTGAACAAGCACCTGTGCGGGGCGGGTGGGCAGAGAGGAAAAGACCCAGCCTTGCCCACCGTCCCTGGGCAAAAGGTTCAATGAGGGAGGAAGCCACGTCCACTAGAAATTAGAAAGCAATTCCATAACCCCGCGCCCATTCCTCGCTTGCCATTGGTCCCATCCTCCCTCCAGCGCTCAGACTCTGTGCCCACGTTCCACCACCCACCAGCCACTCCTGTGCTCCTTCCTCTCGCCAGCAAGACCTGGGCGAGGGGGGCGGTGACTGATGCCCCAGGAGTGATGGCACCCCACTCTTTGCTGGCAATCTGTCCAGATGCAGGCCGAGGAGGCTGGAACGGAGGTTTTGGGGGGGGTTCTGGACCACTTGGGTCCTCTCTCTCCCAGAGAGCATCCAGGTTGAGAAGTGACCTCTCGTCCCTTTCCAGCTGCTGTCCTGCAGAGAAGGGATCCCAGAGCTGGTGGGGACTCTCGCTCCCTGCCCGGAGGGGCCCGTGAGGAAACAGAGCTGAGGGAACTGTGGAGACCACGCCCTGAGTCTCCCCCAGAGCCCCCTGTTCCCAGAGCTGCAGTTCGGAGAGGCCAGAACTCCCCACTGCATAAGGCCACCAAGTGGGGTTTCTGTGCCCTGCAGCTGAAGGCACCACCCTGATGGGGTCTGATGGGGGGATAACAGAAGGACTGCTTTTCTGCCTGGGGGAGATGTTTGGGCAGAGTTTCCAAAGAGGAGCATGAATTTGCCAGAAAAACAAGGAAGGAAGAACATTCCAGGTAAAGAGAACAGCATGAGGCAAGAACAGGACAATTTAAAAAGCGTAACTCCTTCAGGGCGGCAGGAAGAGGTTGGCATGGCAAGTCCGGAATGGTAACAGCTGGCACTGAGCATCACCGCGGGTCGGGGTCTTCCAAGTGATTAAGCTCATTTAAGCCTCACTGTGACCCAGGAGGACATGCAAATGTGATCCCCATTTGAGGATAAATAATACCAGCCCTACCCCCATGAAGAGACTGAAGCACAGATAGGGCCAGTAATTCACCCACAGTCACACAGCTGGTAAGTGTCAAGAGTCGGGATGTCCAGTCAAGCCCCTGGCCCCAGACTGCAGACTCTGAAGCCTTCTGCTCTGAATCCTGACTGTCATGTCGCCTTGGGCAAGCCCTTTAACTCACCCAGTCTCTGTCTTCTCAACTGTGAAATGGAGACATTAAATCCTAGACACCAGCCAGACAGCTGAGCGCCAGGACTTTGCAGCTTTTGTGTGTGTTTACATGGGGTCCCCTGTCCTTTCTCCCTGAACGACGCAGTCTCGGGACATGGGTGGGTTCCCGGGTCCGCAGGCCTCGGTCTGCATCTCCACTGGGCCACTTTCTTCCTAAGTGGCTTTGGGCAAGTATTTCAATTCTCAGAACCTCAGTTTACTCAGGTGTAAAATGGAACTAGTGACACCCACCAGGGGTCCGGCTCCGGATCTGGGCACCAGCTGCAGGGTGGGGAGGGGCTGGGAGCTCAGAGCACAGACTCTGTCCCCCAGGCCTTGTGGGGGATGAAGCTGTGGGAGAGTGCATCCCCAGGAGAGCCTGCAGCCAGAGTCCCGGAACTCTGCGGAGGCGCTGGGAAGGGGAGCCCAGCAGGTCAGGAGCCCAGAGGGGAGCCAGCTCCAGCCCCAGGGAGGCAGGCGGCGTCAGCCCATCAGAGGCCACGCAGAGGGCAACCGCTGTAAGAGCCCCCGGGTGCCTGTCAGATCTGGCAATTAGGAGGTCATCAGTGACGTTGGCAGTAGCCTTGGCGGCAGTGGGAGGGCAGGAGGCAGGCGGGAAGGGAGTAGAAGCTGTCAAGGCGGGAAAGGCCCTCCCACGGAGGAGATAACTAGTAACGCCAAACAGCAGTGATAAGACAGCTGCTGCGGGCAGGCCATCGGGTTTTCAGGCACAAGGGCCCCGCCCGGGTGGCAGAGCCCCGCCCCACCCTTTGAGGACACTGGGGCCCTGCAAAGGCAGGACGGGCACTTCCAAGGACACACAGGTTTTGTCTTTCCAGTCACCGGGGCATCACTTCAGAGCACTGGTCCTCCAGGACCTGAGGCATGTCTTGCTCTAATTTTGATGTCATAAATTCCTATGGACACTTGGGAAGATAGATGGGGCACGCAGCCCAGATGGATGCACGGATGGATGGATGGAGGGATGGGTGGATGGATGGAGGGATGGATGGATGGATGGATGGATGGATGAGAAGGTGGATGGATGGATGGATGGATAGATGAGACGGTGGGTAGGTGGGTGGGTAGGCAGATAGATGGATGGATGGATAGATGAGTGGATAGATGGATGAATAAGTGAATGGGTGGATGGATGGGTGGGTGGGAGGGTGGATGGAACACTATTGGGTGATATGGTTTGGGTGCAGTAAGTGACCACTGAGATCACAAAAAATATTTAAACAAACCAGAAACACAGTATGTTTTCCTATGAATAAAGTCACTTAAAAATCATCCAGCCTTTTCCTCTACTCTGACTATCACTATCTCGGTTACAAAGTTCAAATGTTTCATCCAGCTGCAATCTGGGGACGAAACAAATACTTCTCCTAACCCCCTACGAGTTTACTTTCATTACTTCCAGGTCCTTGACTTGAAATAACAGAGCAGCTAGAGCTGTCTCTTCTGCTAAGTGTCTCCACAGTGTTGGTCTGATTTGGAAGGAATGAAGAGGGAAGATACGACTTTTGCACCTGAGAGAGGAGCTACCCTCCCCCGAGGGTAGGGGTCTCTTAGCCCTTGTGGAGCACCTGGGCCATGGTCCAGAATACAGCAGTTGCTCAATGAACACTGTTTTTGTTTGTTTGTTTGTTTGTTTGTTTTGTTTTTTCCTGAACACTGGTTTTTTGTTTTTCTTTTTTTTCTGTTTAGTTGAAATCGTGACACATTTCAGGGAGTCCTAACTGAGTGGTTTTTCTAGGCCTAGCATCTTGAGAGGCATTCTGGGAACAACCCAGAACAATCCCAACAAGGCCCCCAGCAAGCCCCCAGATTCTCACCACTCAGGAAAAGAGAGGTCGCTTCTTCTTGGAAGCCAGACTGACCTGCCGCAGGCCAGGAAAGCCACCTCCTGCCCTGGCCCATGGCACAGCAACCCTGCAGCCAGAAGGACTGAATCCAATGCTGGCTCTGCCCCTTACCCAGCTGTGTGACCTTAGGCAGTGACTTAACTTCTCTGAGCCCCACGCCTCTCCTTTGTAAAATGGGGAGAATAATAGCCCCCGGATACAAAGATGGTTGCGAGGATCACATGAAAAATAAGTGCGAAGCCTTTAGCTCTGCAGCCGTACAGTAAATAATCATAAGTAAATAATAATAAGCTAGTGATCATCATTTCCACTTTTCTAAAATAGTAACAATTCTCCCCAGGCAGATCGCTCTCAATTGTACAAATGAATTGGCCCTCCAATCACGGTGAAACAGGGCAGAGGTTCTCAACCAGATTATGTCCTCGAGGAAATGGACTGATCAGAAAGGGTAAGAGACTGGCCTGAGGTCACACAGCAAAAAGGCGGGCCTCAGGAAGATGCCCCCAACTCTTGCTCCGGTACCTTCCCAGGGCCCTTCCTGAAACCTAGCAAGACACTC
>NW_006797504.1:174374-175602 GCF_000442215.2 Lipotes vexillifer | reverse complement strand
CTCTTTCCAACTATCCCGGGCCAGGCCCTGCTCATCTTCGTCCTATCTTCCCCTCCCCCTTCTCCAGGCAAACATGATTTCATCCAGCGCCAAATGTGTGAGAAGCTTGGGCTGATGCATAATTCATGATGCCGATTTGCATTCCCTCCACCAGGCCTCCAGCCTCCTCCCCCACCGCCCCCAGCCCAGCCAAGCCGCTCCTCCCAGATCAAGCATCTGTGTTCCCAGTGACATTTTTCTAGCAGCAGAGGTTCTGGAAGCCCCTTCCCAGGGCCGGAAATGCTTCATGAATCTCAAGGTGGTTCCTTGCCCTGTGGACCTTGTCAAAGCGATTGGTGGTCTGGGAGCGGGGACCTGATGGCCCTGGGGATGGTGGGTCAGGCCTCCTTCCGGAGCCTCTGGCGTCCCTGTACTTGCTGCCCACATGCCAGGTTCTAAGCACCGTCCCCTGCAGAAGGCTCACTCATTCTCCACGTGGGCCCAAACCCCAGGGTACCAGGTCAGGATTGCTGAGCCCTGGCCACGGCCAGGGCTTGTCCCCAGGTGAGAAGATAGGTCTGCTGGAGTCCAGCTGGACACTCCCTCTGTGGCCACGCCCTGAGGCTCCCAAGCCCCTGTGGATGATTTGGTGGAGGCCTGTGGGGGGTGAGGCCTTGACTCTGTGGCCTCCTCTCCCGGCCTGAGCCCTCCTGGCCCCAGGCCTTCCCCAGGAGTGGGGTGGCGAGGAGACCCACAGGGCCAGAGTCCCCATCGGGAGGCATGGCAGCTCCAGGGACCAGGCCACAGGCCCCCAAAGTGGACAGACAGCAGGCCACGGACATCAAGGAGGCCTACAAGGGCCTACACGGGCCGGCCACCTCAAAACAGGGCCCTGGGGTGGCTGGTTGTGGGATGGCCGGTCGCCCAGGGCGGGGACGGAGCCTGAGAACGAGGGTCCTGTTGGTCCAGTCCCTGCATCCCCACCAGGGCGGAGTGTCCATCCCTGCAGGGCATCCTGCCGGTCTGCAGTTCTCATGGCCCAGCCCCACTCCGCATGTGCAGGAGCCCCGGGCAGAGAGGTGATGCAGTCGGCCCGAAGTCCACAGCTGGGAGGCGATAGCCTGGACTTGAGCCCAGGTCAGTGGAGAGTCCCCGGCCCCGCCCCCGCCCCCCCCCCCCTGCCGATGCAGGGGACACAGGTTCGTGCCCCGGTCCGGGAAGATCCCACATGCCGCGGAGCGGCTGGGCC
>NW_006797504.1:170454-174329 GCF_000442215.2 Lipotes vexillifer | reverse complement strand
GCTGTGATCCACCTTCACAGGGAGGGTCCCTCCCACCACCCCGCGCCAAGGCCGCGCTCCCTCTGGCCCCAGCTGCTCGGGGGGGAGCTCGGGGCAGGGAGAGATAGTTCAGGCCGAGCCTCAGCCACCTTACCGGTCAACAGACGTGGTGAGGTCAGCATGGCTTCCTCGGCCCTCACCTCAGCCCTCCTGGGCCCTCTGTTGTGTCTTCAGGGGAGAGTCGTCTCCAGGGGCTATCTTGTCATCTTCGATCAGGGCCGGGGAAGGACCTGGGAAGGTCCCCAGGAACCCAGTGCCCCTTCCAGAGACAGCCGTGGAGAGTCCCAGGGGACTGCCCTCTTGAGCCCTCGGAGTCCCCAGGCCGAGCACACGATCCAGGCTGGCATTGCACTAGGCTCGCCTACATTCAAGACCCGATGAACAGGCTCATTTTTCGGAAGGGAAGGCAGAGATCGAGATTAAGTTTCATGCCTGGAAGATTCTTGGCGGCTGGATGGGGCGTGTAGGGTTGGGGTGGGAACGAGTAACACAGGTGAGGCCTGAAGGCCAACTGGTCCACACAGCTGCTGGCCCACAGGCCTTGCTGGGACACTGGGGCTCAGCCCTCTTACACCGATGCAGACACTGAGCCCAGAGAGGTCTAGTAACCTGCCAAGGGCTGCACAGTGGGACCAGCAAAGTCAGGGTCAGGGCCAGTCTCTCGGCCTCAGGGCCTGCGTGCTCGACCACACCCCACTCCCTCGCCAGGTCAGAAGCACCCGTTTCACGCATCTTGTGGGGAGGACAGATCTGGGCCTAGAGGGCTTCCTTCCCTTGGTGCTAATGGGTAAACCGAGGCACGAACGGGTTACCTCTCTCTGCAAGCTGCAAGCAAGGGGAGCCCCAGCCACGCGTACATCTCCTGAGTGTCAGCTGTTTCCTTCATCACCCCACAGAGTCCTCACAACGATCCCATGTGGGGGCTGCTCTAGTTCCCGTTCTGAGCGGCCTCCCGACTGAGGCCGCTGAAAGTCATTTGCCCTTGGTCACAATGCTAGGTGAATGGTGACCTCCAGACCCTGGCTAGCTCAGGGTGACTCTGGCCATGTCATCACAGCCCGCCGAGGCTCCGGGTGGCCTGGAGGTGCAACCCGTGAACCCAGACCCCAGCGGCTGGGTGCAAACTGCAAAGTTCCAGCGTGGTCATCTGTGAAATGGGGGTAATGACCATGACAGTCTCACGGGCTGTTATGAGACAATGCGTGTAGGGTGCTTGGGACGGGGCGGCACACAGAAAATCCTCAGTACACATCGGCTCCCGCGGCTACTCTTACTATTACTGGTAACAGGCATTGAATGGAGCTTTGAAAGTCTGAGACCTCATAGCCCGGTGGTTCTCAAGCTCGTGCAAGCATCGGCATCACCTGGAGGGCTGCTCCCCTGCCTCCTCACACCCCTGCCACACAGGGATCTGCATTTGTGAACGTTCCCGGGTGGGGAACTTTCTGGTCCACACTTTGAGGACCACAGTGCACTGAGTAGAGCTTGAAATTTTAAAAACTCACAATTGTGCGTGAATTGTTGAGTATCTACTAGCCTTATCTCTCTGGACTGTAATTGTCCCCGGTCCCCAGTTGTTGGCTGGAGTGATGCCAGGTGCCGCTTCTGGGGTGGAAGTCGCTCTTGGGCAGAACCTTGGGTTGGGGGCATCCCAGCTAGGTCTCTCCCACCCTTCTTCCCGAGGCACAGCCAGGCACACAAGTCGCCAATTCAGTGTAGCTGTTCCTCTAAGGAAGTGCCTACCTCGGCCAGCTGCTTCTCTGGTACCCACTGAAGCCTCCCATCAATCAGGAGATGTGTGCCATCTCCAGAGGCAGCACCCAAGGCTCAGAGAGGCTAAGCGACTTACTTGAGGACACACAGCCACAAAGGGAGCAGCGTAGTGACAGCCCCGTAGGGCTTCCAGCGGCTCCCTGGTCACCCTCGGGATCTCAGCTCGGGTGCACTTCCCACCGCGCCGGTCCCACACCAAGAACCACAGTGGGAACGCTCTCTCGTTCTCAGGGACTTGCTGACCCAGCCAGGCCCCAGGCACTCTCCCGAGCCCACAGCCTACAGCCTCTCACTCCAGGTCTCTGCTTCCACCTCAGGCAGCCCCAGGGCGGGACCAGCACAGCGCCTGGCCTGGCCCGTGTCTGTGCTTTTCAAGCACGTTGTCTTGGGTGTCTGTGCTTTTCAAGCACGTTGTCCTAGAACAACAGCTTTAGAATGTCTTGCCCTCTAAAACTGAAGTGCTGCCCACCTTGCTTTCCACACCTGTGAAATGGGACGATGACCCATGATTTCATCCGCCTTATGGGGCCCTGAGGCCCTAGGGGATAACACACAGGAGGTTTGTAGGGCTGTCCCAGTTTGCCCAGGACTGAGGGGTTTCTCGGGGGACAGGACTTTCAGGACTAAACCTGGGACAGTCCCAGGCAAAAAGGGACAGTTTGTTCGCCCTCTGTGACAAGCACGTGACTCTTCGGGCTGAGGACGCGAGGAGAAGGATCTGCCCCTCAGATTTGCCAGCAAGTCAAGAGTGAAACTGGCTGGTACCCGGTCGTCTTCCCTGACTCCTGGCTCTGCCCACCTACCGGCTGCCCCTGACACCTGTTCCTGTGGCCGCAGCCTAGGATGCGCGCGTGGCTGGACGGGGGGCTCACCAGGCAGACAGAGCCCTGCAGGGGGTGCTGAGCAAACAGGTGGGGCTGGGCGGGCTGCCCCTCCCTGCCTCGCTGCCTCACCTGCCCTTCTCCTTGAAGTGTTTTCCTGCAACAAACACAGCCAAGTTCAAAACAAACATTACCGTTAAACCCAGCTGCCAGCCACGGGAGCAACCAGGGTGCAACAGGGTGGCAGAAGGAATTGCTCCCCTTGCGTGGAGGACTTGGCACCCAGACAGGAGGGACCCACACCCAGCTAGGGTCAGTGCACCCTGGGGACCCTGCAGTGTCCTCAGACGGGTCCACCTAGGAATGCTGCAGGGCAGCCCCCCCGAAAAGTCACGCCAGCCTGCTTGGCCAGACAGACCAGGGCAGCAGGTGGAGAGGCAGGTTCGAGGGCTCCGGTGTCCTGGGGCTCCAGCACCTCCTTGGCCGGGTTCAAACCCAAGCTCTGCCACTTTCCCATCAGTGTCGCCGGGCAAGTAGCTTAACCTCTCTGAGCCCGTTTCTTTATCTGTTCCTCTTCCCCGAATGGCCTTCTCTGTGCCTGGCGCCGGGCTGGGAACAAGATGTGGAGCTAGTCACTTGATCCTTAGCGCAGCCTCTCAAGGAAGCTGCCAAAAGGTGAGGCCCCTGGGCTGGAAAATCAGAGCCAAGGCGCAGGGGACAAGCGGGCCCCAGGGCTGGCGTTGGGAGCAGTGAAAGCCCATGCTGCGTGCAAAGCAGGAGATGACGAAGCACGTTTCTTTCCTTCTGCCTTTTTATTTCTGAAATGCCAGTGCTGGGCACGCGCTGGCGTACAGTTGCTGCTCAGTAAAGGGTTCTGGGATGAATGAACGGCTGCTTCCCCTCATGAGTGCCTGCAGCAAATACGAACACGCCGCACGGTAGGTGCGTTCCACGGACGTCGAGTGGGCGCCTGCTTCTCTCCCAGCCTGATGTCTAAGTGTCCGCACGAATCCCTGGTGGCTTCTCAGAGAGACTCCGGCTCAGGGCTGGACACATCCCCGTGGAGAACAGCTCCACTGATGAAGACTTGAGGCTGCCCGCCCTCACCAGCTCCTTGCTGCCCCGGGACCACTGGTGCCAATTCAGCGGTGGGCTCCCAACTTCCCCGCCCACCGGGAGCCTGAGCCTGGCCTCTGCTCTGAAGCGCTGGCCTCCCTCCTGATGTACATACCCCCCCCCCCC
>NW_006797504.1:162161-168202 GCF_000442215.2 Lipotes vexillifer | reverse complement strand
CCCCCCCCCCATTCTGTGCCCACGTGCTTTGCGGGATCAGTGCCGTCTCTGGATCGAGCAGGGCAGCCACCAGCCCAGCCCCCTCTCTTTACAAACCAGCTCCTGGGTGAAGTTCCATAAACCACGGGTCTTCCTAGGGCAGAAGCCACCCCTGGGGCAGGCTTGTTGGGAACTTGGGGGGCTGCCTGACACGTGCACGGCTTCTGGGTCCCCTTGAAGAGGATGTGTCTGCGTGCAGCCTGTGCCCGCCCCCACTCCACCACACACACACACACACACTCACCAGAAAATCTGAGAAACGGGAGGCCGGGCAGCCAGTGCACAGCCCTGGGCCTTGCTCTCTGGGTCTGCACCAGAAGGAAGCCTGGGGCCCCGAGGACCAGCCCGGCTCCTCTCAGCTTCAACGGGGGAGCAGGAGAGCGGAGAGGGGAACAGCAGAGTCCCAGGCCACAGAGCTGGAGCTGGCGGTGCCGAAAGCCAAGAAGTCAGAGTCTCCTACCCTTTTGGGGGTGCAGAGGCCAGTCCTCCCCCAGACTCACACACCCTCCGTCTGTTCCTGCCCGCTAGCCCACGCAAACTCTCTGAACCCCCAGCCCCCTGCAGCCCCCCTACCCGCCTCATCTCTGCCCCACTCAGGCTGCTTTCTCCATGCCCTGCCCCAGCTGGAAAGTCTGCTCACATTTCTGCTGCTTTCCAGATTCAATCTGGAGTCTACAACATAAGGCAGCTGTGTGACCTGGGGCAAGTCACTTAACCTCTCTGAGCCTTGGCTAACTCAGACGTGAGTGGCGGTAAAGATCTCTCCTACTCAGGGGTGTGAGACCATGCTTAGAGGCCGCTGTTCTCCTCTGCCCTTCCCTCCCTTTCCTCTTGGATGAGTATTGAAGGCCAGCATCACGCCCAGCTTCACTTCCACCTTCTTCCCCACGTGGAGCCTCGGCCCATGCCAGGCCCACGTCTCAACTGTTCCCCACCACACCGTGCTCACCCCAAGGCCTTGGCCCGAGTGGAGCCCCTTTCCTGCCCTTCCAGTTACCCACACCCACCCATCCTGCCAGGCCCCGAAGCTGGTGCCCGCTTGACCCTAGAAGCCATTCCTGCAAACCCTGGTCCCGGCCATCCATCCCCTATCCCCCGTCCCCCACCCCCCGGTCCCCACTGCTAGGACAGTCGCACCATTGCTCGGACAAACACACCAGGGTCTGCGGGGTTTGCTCCTGGCCCCTCTGAGAGTGCCAGCTGTTCGAACGCAGGGAAGCATTTTCTGTTTCTCCCACAGAGGCCCTGGGCTGTGCACTCAGCAGACATATCCCTGGCCTGACATCCCCTGCCCCAAGCACCACCCACGCTGGGGCGCCCTGCCTGACCGAGTCTCCACATCATAATGAAAATGATCGTGTGTTGCCTGCCTATCATGAGTCAGGCATTTTACTAAGACTGACTTGCTTAATCCTCACCACCCTGCATGTAAGTAGTTATGAGCCCATTTTACAGACAAGAAAACTAAGGCTCAGAGAGCTTGGGTGAGTGGCCCAGAGCCCCCAGCTGGACACAAGAGGCTCAGAGGCAAACTCAGGCCGGTGTGGCTTGGATGTCTTCACTGCAGGGTGCGGACACGAGGAAAACGGGCCGAAGGAAGCCGCCCGGCACTGCACAGGGCCCTCCAGGTCTCCCCGGCAGGATAACCCCTGGGTGTCCCAGACACTGAAGCCCCAAAGGGAACAAAAGAACAGGCTCTTATCTGGTCTCTGGACTCTGGCTGTGAGGTCTCCATTGTCCTGCCTGTAAATGGGATGAGACTGGACCCTCTAAGCCACACGAGAGTAAAAGTGAGGTGAAGCCACCCGGGAGAGCCCCAGATACCGCGTGGAGAGCATGGAAGGGGGAGGGGAGGCGGGACCCTTCCCCACTTGCGGCAGAAGAGGAGGTGTGTGAAGTGGGTTTGAGAAGAGAGACTGAGGGACCCCGTGCCCCCTCCCCCTTGCAAAACCAAGTTCTGGGCTCCTGCAAGGGGTTCTCCACCCCCGGGAGCAGGGGCTGGGCAGGGATGTGGGCACAGAGGGCTCTGGCAGCTGGTCGTGGACCGCTTGGGCAGGAGATGGGCAGGTCCGCAGGGCAGCACACCCACTCCCTACCCTCGGGCCCACTGCTGACAGTGTGGGTGGGGCTGCCAGACCCTCCTGTGGGGGGGGGGGTAGGGGGGTGGAGCGTCCTGTGGGGCCTGCCCGCTCCCTGGCACCTCTGGCCCAACCAGGGGTGGAGCCAGACTTTGTGGGGGTCCTATGCAGGTGACACATAGTAGAGACACCAGGAAGAGAAAGGAACACACGTCCCAGGCGCCATGCCACACCTTTTAAAATGGGGACATCAGCAAATCATGCGCCCATCTTACAGATGAAGGAACTGAGGCTCAGGGATACATCGACTTCACAGTTCAGAGCTTGGGCTCTGGGGCCAGGGGGACTTGGGTTCCAGTCCTGGCTCTACCTGCTTGTGGTCCGAGACAAGGTACTTAAAGGGTGGTCTCAATTTCCTTACCTGTAAAGGGAAACCAATAACAACCGCCCTCTACCCCCTGCCCCGTTCAGGTGGCCCTGTGGCCACAGGAACCCGTCTACATGCACTACAAGCCCCCAGCAGGCGCCAGGCACCCAGCGAGGGCTTGCTGGCAGTCACGGTCAATCCCAGAATGCCAGGGGCAGCCCCAGACCCACGGGGTGAGCCTGGAACCCACATTTTATCCTCATTCTGTGCTGAGTGGGGCCTCGAGTCTCTCCAAGAGACCATTTCTTTGCGTTAGTTTATGTTTTAATTCAGTGAAGCGGCTGAAGGGAGAAGGGTGCCCTAGAGACGGGGCAAACAGGGACGGCTCTCCCACCAAGCGATGGGGGGCGGGGGGGGGGGGGGCGAAGGGGGAGAAGGGATGAATTGGGAGATTAGGATTGACATATACACACTACTATATATAAAATAGATAACTAATAAGCACCTATATAGCCCAAGGAACTCTACACAATACTCTGTAATGACCTATATGGGAAAAGGAATGCCAAGGTCTCCAGGATCAGGCTGGCCGGGGCCGCCAAGACCGCCTGAGACCCAGATCGCGGCCTGGCCTTCTGGGCTGAGTCACCTTTGTGGTACCCTGGGGGGAGGGGCACCAGAAACCCCTCACCCCTCAGGAAAGCCTCTCCTCTGTGGTTCTACCCATCAGACACCTGCCTCAGCTCCCACTGGGAGGGTGTAAGCCAGCCAGAGGTGGAGCCTGGATCCAAACCTGGGCTGTCTGGCCCCCACGCCCAGGGTTTGGCCGCTGCTGCATCACCCCACCAGCCAAAGGCCTCCCGCTTTAAACGCCCAGCTTGAAGACGGTCCTATCTTTCCTATCTCCCCTGGTGGGAGCCTGCAGCTCAGACCCTCCTCCTGGGGCCTGAACCCTGCAGTGCAAGGCTGGGGGAATATGGAAGGAGGTATAGTCAGGAGGTGGGCCTGTCGGGAGGAGGGGTCATGGTCATTGCCAGGGTGGGGAGCTCACAGAAAAGGCTCCAAAAGCCACCCAGTCTGACTCATTTCTCAAAATCCACTGAAGCCAACCTGGAGGGTGGGGGTGAGACCACGCAGCAGGGCAGCAGCTGAGCTGCGCCACCCAGGGCGGGCCACAGAAAGGGAAGGTACCACACTAGGTACCCGGGTTGTGGGTCTGAGCATCCCTGTGGGCTGCAGGAAGGGTCTGGGGCTCTCTGGGCCTTGGCGTGCAGGGGTGGAAACCAGCACTGAGGACATCCAAAGGCACACCGCCACGAGCAAGGCCTCGGGGGACCTGCAGCCTTCTCACCCCCAAGGAGCCAACGCTGCCGGGAAGAACTCCAGTGCCCACGCTTCAGATGAGAAGGCACAGGCAACACCCAGCTTGCCCCGGCCTCTCAGCCAGGCGGCAGGCAAGTGGGTCTGGGGTGTGGGTCCAGGTGGCGTCAGGCTCTTTGGCAGCGCCCAGGGCTCTGCCATTCAGGAAGATGCAGGAGCGAGTTCTCCAGGCCCCGGCCTCAGGCAGGATGGCGAGGGGACAGAGGAGCTCAGGGAAGAGCTGGGGCAAAGGGGACTGGAGCCGGCCCTGGCCAGCCCCCAGCTGGCAGCAAGACACAACAACGATAAGGGGTGATCTGCCGAGGCGGCGGGAGCTCGGGCGGGCAGCACGGCCGCGTCCTCGGGCTCCGGGCAGCCCCACCTCGCCCGCTCCCCAAGGGGCCCAGGGACTTGGGGGTCATTTCTCCTGGGGGAGCCAAGTCAGGAAGGGAGCCATCCAGGGACATCCCCTTTAGGAGCAGTGGTCCAGACACTTGCTCCATCCAAATTCTAGGCTTGCCCCAGCCCGGCTGCGGGTGTCTTAAGTGGGGGAACCGGCTCCCAGCCAAAGAGAAAGACACCGTCCAAGGCACAAGGGCATCGGCCCCAAGTCCATCCTCAGCCTCAGAAGTGTCCCATGGCGGTGGGGTGCTGTCGCCAGGAAGTGTCCTAGACAAGACGTTCCCATCCCTCATGGGGAGGCCAGGGAACTTCCCCTTTGGAGGCCCGGGGTCTCCCAGCTCCAGTCGCCAAGCCCGATGACCACAGGCAGGTCAAGACCCGCCTCGGAGCCTCCTTTGTAGGGTGGCTATGGCGGCTCAGTGGGACAGGGTGACAGGTGTGCCGCGGGCTTGCTGTCTTCTGATCTTGGTGGAGGAGCCGTGTGTCATTTCTAAGCAGGCGTCTCCCCACTCCCTGTCCTGTGGAGGGCCTGGAACCCAGCCCATCTGTGCTTCACCGGGGTCCAGGCTCTCCCCTTCTCCTAAGTGTTGTACAGCCACTGTCACAGTCCTGCTAGCTACACCACAGCCGTGGAAAGGGATCTGGTAGATCCATTTCTCAGATGAGGAAACAAGCCCAGCAGGCTGGGACCGCCCAGGTCTGTGTGCTCCCAGGGCCTTTGCAACTGCGCACTCTGCCCTCTCCAGGCAGAGACCCGGGGGGTCTGAGGGACCCTGGAGCTTTCTGCTCTGACCTCCTGGCCCTGGCAGTGATGCCGGCGCAGCAGGACACCAAAGTCACCAGGCTGCCATACTCTGTGACGAGAGGCCGCTCCCCCATTCCCCAGGGTTCTGACTGGGCAAGCCTGGCCTCCCTCTGCTTCGTGGCCTGGCGTGGCCCCCAGACCCCGCAGGTGTCATCTGGTGACTGTGCTTCCTGCCACTTCACGTGTCTGTCTGCTGCTGCCCCTCTGAGGCGTCTCTGCCCCCAGCCCCTCTGACACCTCCCTCATTCCTGGCCCCCTCTCCTGCTGGCTACTCTGTGCTGGGCGAACCCTAGATAGGGCACACATTCTGAGACAACACAGCCCCCACAGAGAAGGGTCACCTCCCCTTCCAGGCCCCAGGAGCATTTTTTTTTTTTTTTTCTTGCGTTATGCGGGCCTCTCACTGTTGTGGCCTCTCCCATTTGCGGAGCACAGGCTCCGGACGCGCAGGCTCAGTGGCCATGGCTCACGGGCCCAGCCGCTCCGCGGCATGTGGGACCTTCCCGAAACGGGGCACGAACCCGCATCTCCTGCATCGGCAGGCGGACTCTCAAGCACTGCGCCACCAGGGAAGCCCCCAGGAGCATTTTTATATACAGGGGCTGTCTCCTCCTCTGGTCCCATCTGGGAACCCTTGTCACTGTTCTAACTGCACCTCTCTCATACCCTCTCACGCAAGTCCTGCCGCCTATAGGAAGCATGGTTAAGAGCTCAGATGTCGGTGCCTGCTGTGTGACCTTTGGCAAGTTGCTTAACCTCTCTGTGCTTGTTTTCTCGTCTGTAAATTAGGACAACAAAGGACCTACCACATTACATTGCTCTGAAGTTTATTTAAAGAGTTTGGAGCAGAGACTGGCACTTGGTAAGCACTATGTACTTGCGCTATTATTATTATTATTATTATTATTATTATTATTTATTATTATTAACACCCCTGAGCCTTTGCCTCTGCTGTTCTCTCTATTCAGAATGCCGTTCCTTCACCTGGATA
>NW_006797504.1:156298-162056 GCF_000442215.2 Lipotes vexillifer | reverse complement strand
CGGACTCTCAAGCACTGCGCCACCAGGGAAGCCCCCAGGAGCATTTTTATATACAGGGGCTGTCTCCTCCTCTGGTCCCATCTGGGAACCCTTGTCACTGTTCTAACTGCACCTCTCTCATACCCTCTCACGCAAGTCCTGCCGCCTATAGGAAGCATGGTTAAGAGCTCAGATGTCGGTGCCTGCTGTGTGACCTTTGGCAAGTTGCTTAACCTCTCTGTGCTTGTTTTCTCGTCTGTAAATTAGGACAACAAAGGACCTACCACATTACATTGCTCTGAAGTTTATTTAAAGAGTTTGGAGCAGAGACTGGCACTTGGTAAGCACTGTATGTACTTGCTATTATTATTATTATTATTATTATTATTATTTATTATTATTAACACCCCTGAGCCTTTGCCTCTGCTGTTCTCTCTATTCAGAATGCCGTTCCTTCACCTGGATAACTCCTGCTCATCTTTGAGGATGCCTGGCCCAGGCATTGTCTCCTCTTTAAAGCCATATCTTACTAGGTGCTCTCCCTCCCAACCCCACCCACGCCCCCAGGCTTGGCCATCCCCTCCCCCTCCCTCTGGGCAGCTGGGTTTTCCCCCACATCAAAGGGAAAGTTTCTGTTTCCATGAAGAACTCCCCTGCTGCCTTGGGGGCACCCAGGCCAAGGGTTTAGCCAAGCACAGGCTTAGCAGGGACCAGATCCCAGGAAAAATATGCATGCTCTAGACCTAAATGTGGGAGCTTATGTGTCATTGTAGTGGTTCTGCCTGCCAGACCCTGGGAATCTTTCCTTTTCCCTTTTTTTTCTTTTTTGCATTATAATTATATTTTTTGCAAGTAAATTCATGAATACATTCCTTGTAATAAAATACTAAGCATAGATAAGACTAAAATCCCCTCAGAAAGCAAGCCCGTCTGAAGCCCTTCTGCTCCCCTCCCCAGATACAACCCCAGGCATTGGAGGCGGAGCCATACAGACTTCTTATATTGTTTTCTTTGAGCCTTTCTTTTATTTTCATTTTTTTCATTTGTATTGAAATACAGGTAATTTACAATGTTGTGTTAGTTTCAGGTGTACAGCAAAGTTGTACGTATGTCTATTCTTTTTCAGATTCTTTTCCATTATAGCTTATTACAAGATATTGAGTATAGTTCCCTGTGCTGTACAGTAGTCCTTGTTGGTTACTTTTATTCTTTTTATACATGATATGTGTCCACAGGAAACATACAGAAGTGTGTGTGTGTGGTGTGTGTGTGTGTGCGCGCTACACACTCACACAAGTGGCATCCTTCTGCCCCTTCCTCTTTTCCCCCCAGTAATCTGATTTTGGTCTCTCCCTAAATTGAGACCTGGTTGGAAATTTTTTTGACTCCTTTTGCTCTTTTCTAAGCCATTAGACCTTCTCCTGACCGCAGAGCTTATCCTCGCCCCCGCGTGGCTTCTCCCAGGCTGGAAGGTAAGAGTTGAGCCCAGGACACCTGCCATGAGGTCAGCATTTCCCAAGGTGAGACGTGAGCATCGCTGGGCCATGGAGAGTCCACAAGGAAAACACAATCCCCTAGTCCAGCTGAGTGGGGAAAGACAGCGTGTCACCCCATCTTGAAAGCGCCCAGGGGACACAATACAATGAAGGCTCTGACAAGTCCTGCCGGCAAGAAGCTTACTGACTTCCCTGAAGCCCGGATGACCCCGGCTTGGGAGACCGTGGAGGCCTTCAGGATATTTACATCACGGCAGGTGATGCTAAGCAGCAGGCCCTGTGGCCCCGGAGAGTTCCTTCCTGGTCAATGTTGAGCCAGTACATTCTCTGAATTAAAAAAAAAAAAAAAAAAAAAAAAAAAAAAAAAAGGAAGCCACTGTCTTTAAATCGAATTCTCTGCACTCCACATTTCTCCACCAAGTTCATGAAGGTGTTTCGGGACAATTTATCACATGCCCTGGTCAAAGCTCCCTGGAGTAACCACACCATAGCCCATGGCAGTCTCCAGAGCTAAGTCACAAAAAGAATAAATGATAGTCAGGCCAGCCGGTTTGTGCATGGTGAGCCCTGGCTGGCTCCCCTTGGTCACTGCACGGTCTCCTGACTGCTTGCAAACCCCTGGCCTCACCTGAGTACTGGAATTTGCCAATGTTCCACGTGACATTTATCCCCATGCAGTTTGTGGCATTATTTCCCTCATTCCAGCCTGGAACACTTGCCTACTTCCACTTCCCAGAGCTTCCTGGCAGCGTTTCTGCAGCCTTCTGGGACAGGCTTCCCCATCCTGGGAGGAGGTGATTTGCTGGGGTGGGACTTGTCTCCTGCCTCTCCCTGTAAGTTGCCACTGGGATCGGCTGACAATGGTCTCATTCTTGCCCTGCTGATCCCCTATGCCGTGCATCAGGGCCCCTGAAAGATGAGTCCTGGTGGGCCCCAGATCCACATGGAGCCCACCTCTGGTGGCCTTGACCCTGCTGACCTCTATTCAAACGGCCTCCCGGCCTGGCCTCGGGACTCTGTTCACGACGTCCAACAAGACCATGTGTCCTCATGACAGCAGCTTGGCCCAGGGACAGGGGAAGCAAAGAGGAAGCAGCTGTCCTCCAGGGCACAGTCGGGTGGAAGTGTGCAGGAACTGGGTAGAACCAATGGGGGGCGCTCTGAGTGTTGGGAGGACACAGGATCGGGGAGACAGAGGAGTCAAGGGGGCCGAGAAGACATCAGCACAGGTCAGCAAGGAAAGGCAAAGGAATGGGATGAGGGGAGGGGAAGTTTGAGGTCAGAGGTCAGGGAAAGGGGAGGGGTAAAGAGCTGGAGCTCCGCAGGGGTCCAAGGGGCTGGGGGGTGCAGTCCAGGACTCTGAGAACAGATGGCGTGTGGGCCCAGGTGGACCCCCTTTCTATGCAAAAGCAGATGCACTGAAGGGTCTAGCCAAGGCACTGAGGCAAAAGAATGAAATAAAAGGCAACCGGCTTGGAAAGGAAGAAATAAAGCTCTCTCTATATGAAGATGACATGCTCTTTTATACAGAAAATCCTAAGGGAGCCATTTAAAAACTCTTAGAACTAATAAATGATTAAACTAATAAATAAATTCAGCAAGGGTGCAGAATACAAGATCAACATATGAAAATTAATTCTGTTTCTATATGCTTGCAATGAACGATCCAAAAATAAAATTGAGTTCCAATTTTAAATTTTTTTTAAATAAAAATTTAAAAAAAGAAAACAGGTCCATTTACAATAAAGTATCAAAAAATAAAATACTTATGAATAAATTTAACAAAAGAAATATAAAACTTATGCTCAGAAAACTATAAAAATGTATTAAAAATAAAAGACAATCTAAACAAATAGAAAGACATCCCATGTTCATGGATTAGAAGACTTAATATCATTAAGATGACAATACTCCCTAGGTTAAGCTACAGATTCAATGCAATCCCTATCAAAATTCCAGCTGGCTTCTTTGCAGAAAATGACAGGCTGATCCTAAAATTCATATGGATATTCAAGGGACCCAGAAAAATCAAAACAAAGTTAGAGGACTCACATTTCCTGATTTCAGAACTTACTACAAAGCAACAATAAACAAGACAGTTTATTTCTGGTGCAGGAATAAACGTACAGAGCAGAAAAAGAGAGAGAGTTGGCAGTCCAGAAATAAATGCTTACATTTCTGGTCAACTGACTTTCAAAATGTGTGCTAGGACAACTCAGTGGGGGGCAGAAGAGTCTTCTAACAACTTTAAACAACTTTAACAACTAACTATCTACATGCAAAAGAATGAACTTGGACCCCTGCCTCACACCATATACAAAAATCAACCCAAAGACCTAAATGTTATAGCTAAAGCTATAAAATTCTGATATGGAAAACATAGGTATAAATTTTCATGACCTTGGATTAGGCAATGGACTCTTAGATCAGATACCAAAAGCACAAGCAACAAAAGAATACACAGGTAGATTGGCCTTCATCCAAATTTAAAACTTTTCATCTTCCAAGAACACCATCAAGAAAGTGGGGGAAAAAACAGAACAGGAGAAAATATTTGCAAAACACATGTCTTATAAGGAACTTACATCCAGAATGTATAAAGAACTCTTACTCGATAAGAAAAAGACAAATAATCCAGTTAAAAATGGGCAAAGGATCTGAACTGACACTTCTCCAGAGAAGATATACAAATGGTCAGTAAGCACTTGAAAAGACGCTCAACATCACTAACCATTAGGGAAATGTAAATCAAGACCACAATGAGATACCGCCTCACACCCATTTGGATAACTATGATCAAAAAGAGAGACAACAATTGACAAAGTCATAGAGAAATTGAACACTGATTTGCTGGTAGGCGTGTAAACAGTGTAGCCATTTTCGAAAAGCTTGGCAGTGCCTCAAAGTTTAAACGTGGAGTTGCCATATGACCCAGCAACGTTACTCCTTGGGATACAGTCAAGAAAACTGAAAACATATGTCCACATAAAAACTTCTACACAAATGCTCACAGCATCATTCTTCACAATAGCCAAAAAGTGGAAACAACCCAGATGTCTATCAACCAATTCATGGAGGGAGAAAATGTGGTTTATCCACACCATGGAATGTTATTCAGCCATAAGGAGGGATTGGAGTACTGACAGGCTACAACACAGATGGGACTTGAAAGCATGATGGTCAGTGAAAGAAGCTAGCTGCGAAACGCCGCATATCGCATGCGTTCATTTATGTGAAACGTCCGTAAGAGGTTAACTCCAGAGACAGAAAGGAGGCTAGTGTTGCCTAGGGCTGGGGGTGGGGGTAGTGGAAAAAGGGGAATAACTGCTCATGGGTGTGGGGTGCGGTGTTTTTAGGTGATGAAAATGTTCTAAAATCGATGGTGGTCATGGTTGCACAACTCCAAGAGTTTACGAAAAACCATTGAACTGTACACTTTAAAAGAAAAAAAATGGCAAACTTTCTTGGCATCAATCGCAGGAATTGAAATGAAGAAAAGCCAGGTTATAAGTTTATAGAGAAAACAAAATTAAAATAAAACCATCAAATGACCGTTGACCCAGAGGGTGGACCTCTGAAACCGCAGGTACTCAACACTTTAAGTAGGTGATCTGTATGGTATGTGAATTTCACCTCCATAACGCTCTTATAATTTAGAAGAAAAAGCAGCTCTGGACTCCTGAGGGTCTGGCACTGGGGCTGGCGGTGGTGGGCATGGAGCCTCTGCAATGGTACCCCCTCATCTGAGCCTTAAATGTTCACCTTCCACAGAATCCCTTCCTCAGCCCCCCTGCCCCTTCGCCCCACACTCATCCCAGGTACCAGCTCCCCCCGCCTCTGCTGCCGTGTGTGTGCCCCCAGGGTGGCAGCAACAGCTCCCCACCCCCCCTCTATCCTGGAGTTTCTCTCCTGAGAGCTTCTCAGACCCACGTCCTTCTCTCCTGGTTACGATGTCCATGCCATTCACGATCGTGAGGATGAGAGTTATAAGTCTTACTGGGTATTTATTACATGCCAAGCACATTACCTGCATCTTCTTATTTAATCCTCAGCATAACCCGACGAGGCCGACGCTACTATTATCCCCATTTCACAGGTGTGGAAACTGAGGTTCAACGAGGGCACGTCTCTTGCCCAAACACACAGCTGTGGGAAATGGTGGAGCTGGGATTCCCTCGGGCAGCAACTTCAGGACTCCACCGCTGTACACGCTATGCTGGGTCCCCAAATGCAAGGCAACCCACTTGACTCACCCCTTCCCTGCCATCCCCCTGCCCCCCCCC
>NW_006797504.1:136481-148942 GCF_000442215.2 Lipotes vexillifer | reverse complement strand
CTCTACCCTCCTTCCTCCTTCACATCTCATCCAGCCACTGCCCGGCAGAGTTCCTCCTCCAGCTGCCCACCCTGGATGTCCCCCACCAAGCCTCCTTCCCCCACCCCTCCCCCTACAGCAGCATCACTCACACCTGGTTTCTTCGCAGGCTGAAACAGCCCCTGGATCACCCAGGCTTTTCCCTTCCCATTCGGGCCGTCGGTGCTTCACCAGGTTCAAGGTGCAGGCAGTCCCAGCGGCAGAAATGACTCAGGCCCACCCGCTGATGTCCAGCTCTGTTCCAGGAACGGGGCAGCATTTTGAAACGAGGTGACTCAGGGCCCGATGAGTAAGGCAGACACTCAGCTCCACAGACGGACAGAACACTGTGGTTAGTGTGTGTGGCCCGCCGGCCGCAGGCAGACCCCCGGGCCCTCTGTAGGGCCTGTCTGAGCTCACACACTCAGGAACTGGGCTCCCAGGACAAGCCCGGCTTCTGTTCCTGGGGCCCCAGAAACGCCCCTAGGACCGGCCCCCATCCCAGCTGTGGGGGGAGCCCCCCGCCTGCCCACCTGCTGACGGGGTCGGTTATTTTCTGTGCCAAGCACAGCCCTTCCCCAGGGCTCTGTGATCTACTTTCTCTTTCTGTCCCTTAGAAATAGCTTCTCGCAAGTTTACCCACAAGCCCTTCTGAAGATGGAGGGCTCGACACCCGCAGGAGGAGACTGTCATGGGTTAGGGATTTCTGAGGGCACAGCCGGCCTTGTAGTGATACTCAAGTAATTTGTTTCTTGAGTGACAAGGAAGGAAGGAGAGAGGGAGGGAGGGTAGCTTCTAGGGACGCCCGGTTGATTGTGTCCTTGAATTTGCCAGCGGGGTTTACTTCTGCTGGTCTTCCTGTAGCTGTGTGACCTTGGGGGAGTCACACAGGGTCTCTGGGCCTCCTCTCACCGCTGCACACCTCCTGAGACCACTGTGATGGGATCCAGGTGTGGGGCCTTGGCAAAGCCTTCTCAGCATTTGGGGCTGGCTCGGGTGGGTCTCCGTGGCACATCAACACCTACCTGGGTCCTAGCCTTGCAGCTGGGTTGCAGGGAATGCTCTTTGCAAAGGAAATCAGGCAGCTCAAACCAGAATGGGCCTTCCAGAGAGTGGCTTGGAGAACGCACACCCCTCAGGGCCCTGGAACGTTCAGGGAACTCGGCTGGAACTGCCCATCAGAGCCACTCTGCGTCCAGACCACCCCCCCCCCAACACACACACACGCGCACACATGTGCATACATGCACACATATACACACACACGCAAACACACATGCACACATATACACACACGCACACATACCTACACGTGTGCACGCACATGCACACATATACGCACACATATACACACGCACACATATACACATGTGCACGCACACATATATACACACACGCACACATACACGTATACACGCACACACACATACACACATGCACACATACACACGCAATGCACACGTCACACACATTACACACCCACACATATACACACACGCGTGCACACACGCACACGCACACACACACTTTCTACAGTTCCCAGCTGCACTGCCCGTGGCCGCCACCCCCAGCCCCACGTTGCATTCCCGTTGCATCCCAGGGTGCTGGCGGGCAGACTTTGGCCCCTTGGCCACAGCCTAGGCACAGAAAAGCCCACCGCTGTCCTCATCTTGCGAGGTTGGAAACTGTCCCGAAGGCTGTGGGACAGCACCTGGGAAGGAATCTCGAAAGTCCGGCCCAACCTTCCACCAGCCACTGCTGGCCTCCAGCAAGTGGCCGCCCTCCGCGCAGCGCCCCAGCCAAGGCTGTGCAACCTTGCCTCGTGGGAACCGGCCCCACAGGTGCCCGCACTTCTGGCCTACAGAAGGCTCTGTCCTCCGTCAGCCGGAGAGTGAGGTGGGGATGGAGACCCTGCCCCACCTCCCAGCCCCCAGGACGGTAGCCCTCACCCTCAGCTTGTTCCGCAGCCCGGCGCCAGGGTGGCCTGGGCCCGGGAAGAAGTCAGGACTAAAGGGCAGGTCCCACACGGTACCAGGAGGGCCGCAGTCACCTCGCACCCCCGGCCCTGCCCCCTGACCTCTAGTGGCAGTGTCCTCTCCCCGCTCACCTCACCTTGACCCCACTGCACATCTTCCAGTTTCTCCAAAATGCCAAAGCTTTCACGGCCTCAGGGCCTTTGCACATGCAGTTTCCCCCGTCTGGAATGCTGTGCCCACCCTGCCCTGACGCAGCCCCTCCTGTGATTACGAGCTTATTCCTTCACACCCAGCTGAGCGGGCCTCTCCAAAGCACAGCTTCCCCGACCAGCTCATCCGAAGCTGCAGCCTGTGCGGCTGTGTGTTATTATGTCTTGTTCTCGGCTGTCTGACACCCTCGCTGAACATGGGCCCTGGGAGAACAGGGACCGTGGCTGCTTTGGTGGCCCCCGTGGCCCCGGCCCCTACCCCAGCACGGGCACCTGTGGATGCTCGAGGGTCGCTGAGCGGTGAAGGAAGGGATCACAGGTGAGCCTGAGGACGCTCGCGAGGTGAGCTAACAACACAGGGAGAGTCAGAGCGAGCGGCTCTGCCTGACCCCGTCCTTGGCCGCCGCTGCCCACAGCACTGAAAGCACCAAGGCCGAGTGCTGTGGAGAACTGCCCACCACGCGTGGGTCATCCTGTTGAATCTGTGAAATGGGACCCAATCTCAGCCCACTTCACTAACGGGGAAATGCGGCACGTCTGTGGGCCCCTCCAGGGGCTGGAGAGGAGCAACCAGGACAGTCAACATCAGCTCATTGCAGTCGTGGCACCAGAGTGACCCTGGCCACATGGAGGCCTCGGGGACCCCGACGGAGGGCTGAGAGCCAGGGACCCCGGCACCTCTGGGAGAGCCGTTTCAGGGGTGCAGGGTGGCTGCAAACATGCCCGGGAGTCTCGGGCAACCCCCCAAAGGGCCTGTGCTTCCCAAAGTTCCCAGGACAGAGGAGAAAGTCCCGCCTGGCTGAAGGTCCTTCCCCAGAGCCCATCCCCGGCTGGCGGTGGCCTCGGAGTGGGGTGGGGATTCAAAGAGACCTTGCTACTCCTCCCCGCAACAGCTTCACCTGGGAGCTTGTTAGAAATGGAAAATCTCTGGCCCCACCCCACCCCTCTGCAGAATCTGCTTGAACAAAGCCCCAGGAGCCCCGTCTCACATTAGAGCTGAGGAAGCTCTGCTCCCAGGTGCCCCGACGGCCTGCTCACCATCACAGCCCCAGTCGTGGCGGCCCATGAGCTCGCCCCCCCGACAATGCGGTCCCTCCATGGTGTTTATCACAGCGTCATTCACAAAGGAGAAAATTTGGAAATAACCTAAATATCCAACAATGGAAGAAAGGGCCCTAACTTAAGAGACAGCCATCAAAATGCTCTTTTGACACAATATTCGGATGCATGGGGAAAGTTTATACGATGATATTCACAGGAAAGGCCCGCTTAGACCTACATACAAAGTCAAATACATCAACATGTGGCCTGCGGGCACCCTCTGGTTGCTGGGGTTAGGTGATTTTTCTTTTTAGCATCTTTATTGGAGTACAATTGCTTTACAATGGTGTGCTAGTTTCTGCTGCATAACAAAGGTGATTTTTTAATATACTTCCCTTTACTCCTGTGTTTCCCGAATTCTCTCAGTGAGAATGCCTTACAATAATGATAATGAAACCCCCAGTAAATGATATTCTTTTTTTAAAAAAAGAAAACGTAATTATCCCTTGGAAGAGGCCCACTTACATCAGTTTATTCTTCCACAGGGCCTGACAGATCAGTTTTGGGAACACCACCCGAGGCAAGGCCTGGAGGAGGGAGTGTGGACAGAAGCGGGTGGGACGTGGGTGGGAGAGGCAGGGGTGTCATGGATACCTCCCCTGGGCAGTTTGGCCTTCTGCAGGCCTGCCTTGTGGTGAGGGGACGCTGGGGACTGGAGCGCCCTGAAGGCGAAGGCCACTTTCTCTGGGACCTTTTCTCCTGCTGTACCCCTTCCAAGAATACCTTTCCCTCTGCCCTGCTTTCCTGGCCAACTCCCATTTATCCTACAAGACCTGGCTCAGGGACCACCTCCTCCAGAAAGACTTCCCTGATAACCCCACCACCTGGCCTCTGAGCAGGGTTAGTGGCCCTCCTGTGGGCTCCCATGGGAGCCTCTTGGGTCCCAAAGGACTGCAAGTGGGTGATGGGAGATGTTTCAAACATGCACCTATGACCGTGTCTAGCATCCAGAAAGCCCTCCATCAGCAGCCACTGTGCCTGGGCACTGCCCTTTGGGTTCTGCGCATCAGTTGCTAAGGGCCTACATGTAAGGGTCCAAGCAGGGCAGTTTCAGAAAAGCATCTAGGGGTGGATGCCAAGCCTTTCTGGCAGGCCCTGGTGCTTGTGGACCCCTAGGTCTCAAAGCCCCACTTGGCGAGGCCCCAGGCTCCAGGCCCTCTGGATCCCCTGAAGTCCCTTGGTCCGGAGCCTGGAGCAACCCAGGGAAGGGCAAGAACTCATGGACCCTACCTCTCACTGGGTTCTTGTAGAATCAAGTGAGATGCGGAAACACCCGTCCCGTGCCTGGCAAAGGGAGCACAGCCCAAGCCTGCGGGTCCTCGTGCCCCTCCTGGCCTATACGGGGAAGGTGGTGGCCTTCCTAGACAGGGCCCAGGTGAGTCTCTGAGTCCTATGGGCTGTAGCCAACCGGGTGGCCCAGGCTTGGGCAGGCCTGGCATCCACCAAGGGACACCAGCCTTCTCTGGTGGTGGGGGGCGCTCTTTGGACCACCCACTCCCTCAGAGGCCACTCCTGGCCCCATTCCTAGGGCTTCTAGGGCTGGTTGTGACATCTGCTCCTCGAGTCTGCTCCAGGTGAGGCCTGGAACCTGAAGGGGCAGGTCCACACACCTGCTCACTCAGGGAAAGACCTCACAGGTGGGGAAAGCCAAGACAGAGTCAGCCTTGAGCGTCTGGCCCCTTGACGGGGGGCGAGGTCAGTGGGGCTAGAAAACATTGACATCTGTTGTCAGGAAGGCCGGAAGCAGGCCTGTCCCTGGGGGAAGACACTTCTGTTGCTAAGTTGTTGGGTTTTTAAAATTTCTAATCGTGGTAAATTATGTAAAACAGAAAATGTATCATCTCTCCTATTTTCAAATGTACAGTTTGGTGGCAAGAAGTATGTTCATATAATTGTGCAACCATCACCACCATCCATCTCCAGAACTTTCTCATCTTGCAAAAATGAAGCTCTGTCCCCATTAAACTCCCCGTCGCCCCATTTCCCCAGCCCCTGGCACCCACCCTTCTGCTTTCTGTCTCTGTGAATGTGACCCCTCCAAGTACCTCATGCAGGTAGAATCACCCAGTATTTGTCTTTCGTGACTGGCTTATTTCACTTCACATAATGTCCTCAAGGTTCATCCACGTTGTAGCAGGTGTCAGAATATCCTTCCTCTTTAAAGCTGAAAAATATTCCCTCGTCTGTAAACACCATAATGTTTCTCCATTCCTCTGGTGATGGACACTCGGGGTGCTTCCACCTTTTAGCTATTGTGAATAATGCTGCTATGAACGTGAGTGTACAATTATCTCCCTGAGACCCTGCTTTCTTCTGTTGGGTATATACCCGGATGTGGAGTTGCTGGACCTATTTTTAGTTTTGGGGGGACCTTCCACACTGTTTTCCACAGTGGCTACACCATTGTACATTCCCAGCAACGGTGCACAAGGGTTCCAGTGTCTCCACATTCTCGCCGACACTTGTTATCTTCTGGGGGTTTTGACAGTAGCCATCCTAACGGGTGTGAGGTGCTGCCACCCTGCTCCCATCATTTATTTACTCCTGCCCTGCACTGGGCGTTACTCGGGCTCTGAGGGACCACAGTGCACCCTTGGCCTCCCAGGGCCTTGTGCTCTAAATGTCCAGGAGAGACATCCCTCATAATGGGTGTCAACATTCAGCCGACTGTGATTGGCTGGGGTCACGTGTCCACCTCTGCCCCCATTAGCACTAGGAGGGGGAGGGCCTCCAGGGGGGGTTCCAGAGGGGGGGTGGAGTTGGGGGGGGGGGTACAATGGCCTCCTGGGACATCTGCCCAGCCAAGGATGGTCAGCAAACCTTTTCTATAAAAGGTCAGGTTCAGCGTTCTAGGGTTTGCAGGCCATATGGGTCTCTGCCACAACTAATATGTAAACTTTATTTATTAGGCATTGAATTTGAATTTCATATAATCGTCATGACATGCAGTATTATTCTTCCGCTGATTTCTTTGCAACCACGTAAAAATGAAAAAACCGTTCTGAGCTGGCAGATTTGGCCCCTGGCTGTGGTTTACCAAACTCCGTTCTGGAATTGATGGCAGTGACACTGAGAGGACACAGGGTCCTGCTCTGTGGACAAGGGCAGTATGCTCCACCAGTTCCCTTCAGCCTGGCGCCTCGAGGGTTAGGGCTAGGGTTAGGGTTGGTTAGGGTTAGGGTTAGGGTTAGGGGTCAGGGCTAGGTTTAGGGCTAGGGTTAGAGTTAGGGCTAGGGTTAGGGTAAGGGTTAGGGTTAGTGTTAGGGTTAGGGTTAGGGTTAGGGTTAGGTTTAGGGTTAAGGGTCAGGGCTAGGTTTAGGGCTAGGGTTAGAGTTAGGGCTAGGGTTAGGGTAAGGGTTAGGGTTAGGGTTAGGGCTAGGGTTAGGGTTAGGGTTAGGGTTAGGGGTCAGGGCTAGGTTTAGGGCTAGGGTTAGAGTTAGGGCTAGGGTTAGGGTAAGGGTTAGGGTTAGGGTTAGGGCTAGGGTTAGGGTTAGGGTTAGGGTAAGGGTCAGGGCTAGGGTTACGGTTAGGGTAAGGGTTAGGGTTAGTGTTAGGGTTAGGGTTAGGTTTAGGGTTAGGGCTAGGGTTAGGGTTAGGGTTAGGGTTAGGGCTCGGGCTAGGATTAGGGTTAGGGTTAGGTTTAGGGTTAGGGCTAGGTTTAGGGCCAGGCACCCCCTCCGGCCCCTGTGTCCCGTTTCCATGGTGAAACAGCTTCACCATTGAGCAAAGCAGGTAGTGGCCTGGCATCCGTTGGCGTTAGTCAGCAACCCACACCTGACTATGCATCTCCCGTTGACATCATTGGGAATCCTTGGGCCTCTGCTAACGCCGCACATTTGTAAGTATAGAATGAGCAGTACGAGTGTGTGAACTCTGGGCAAATGATGCTGTGAGGATCCCTTCACTCTTTTCTAATTCACCTCCAGAGCCCAGTTTCAGCTTCAGCCTGGAAGGAAGATTATGCTCACCCCAGTGGCCCTGAGTTCCAGCCTCGACTTCCAATTTCTGAGGCGGGAGATTCACCCTGTACCCCGGCGGCCGGGGTCACCAGGCCACCAAGGAGCAGACCCCACAGGCCAGGCCACAGTGTCCTGGTCCTGAAAGTTCATGCCAGCTCCTCCGTGTCAGCCCATGTGACCTTGGGCAAGTCACTTCTGCCCTCTGCACCTGAGTTTCTTTGTCTGTGGCATTGAAATGATAATAACTCAAGAGTTGTGTTGTTGGTTGAAAATATGTCAAGGGCTAGGAGAGTTCTGGAACATCATTAAATAACACTCCGTCAGCGGTAGGTGTTGTGATTATTTCTGATTTTTTGGCTGTGCTGCCTGGTTTGCGGGATCTTAGTTCCCCGACCAGGGATGGAACCCGTGCCCCCTGCAGTGGAAGTGGGGAGTCATAACCCCTGGACCTTCAGGCAATTCCCTGTGACGATTATTATCTCATCTAATCCACACAAACCTGTGAGGTAAACACTGTTTCTAGCCCCATTGTATGATGAGGAAACAGAGACACAGAGAGTTTAAGTAACCACCCCAAGGGCACCCAGCTGGGGCAGGGTAGAGCTGGAGTCTGGAAAGCCGGAGTCTGCCTGCCAAGCTCTTAACTCTCCACCTGCCCTGGCCTGTGTGCCCTCTCGGGACGCCACAGGAGCAGAGAGCCCCGGGCTCAGGGCGGACCCTGTAGCAAGGTGCCCTGGGACCACCGAGACTGGACGGGACCGCGTCCTCCAGCACGCAGGGCTCTCTGTGAGCCCACGGCCCGACCTCCTGCCCTCGGGTGCTGTGTGCACGCTCATATATATCATAGTGCCGGCTGAGGGTCACATCTCTGGGGTTCAGACTCCGGTTAGGACGGACCCCATCGCCCTGTGCACAGAGCAACCGCTTAGGCGAGTGTCTGGGCTACGAAGCTGAGCTCCATTCGCCGTGGGGCCTCTAGGAAGTCAGTCCATCTCTGCCCCTTGGTTCCCCTCTGCAGAGTGAGAGGCTGGGTGGTCTTCTCCATGGTCCTATGATCTAACCAGCTTTCAGCCACGGCTCCCCACCCGCACCCCCCAGAACACTAAAGCCCCAAGGGCCTGCCTTCCCATGACTCCCAGAAGACAGAACAGGAGCTTCCTTGCTTGACTTTCACCCAGAGTGTGCCCCCGGGGGAGAGACCACCGGCCTTGCCAACGCCGACCAGCCATCTCCCCTGCCCACTCTGGACAGACAGGGGTTGGGGGCCCAGCCCAGCCTGGAGCTCAGGAGAGGTGGGGCACTGTGCAAAGCCACCATTCTGTCCCCCGCCACGGCTAGAGGCACCAAAGGACTTAGAATCATTCTGTAAGTGGTGCAGAGGTTGACAGCAAGCCAGCTCAGGATGCCCGCCCCTCCAGCGGCCCTGCCTCTTTGACGGGACAGCCGCTGGTCACAGCAGGGACCCATGGGGGCTGCAGGTGGCAGTCCTTCAAGATACGCTGGAGCTGGGATGCTGGCTCCTATGCAGGCATTTACGAAATGAAGTCAGGGAAATGGATGAATGAACGACCATCTAGTCCAATCCCATTTCAAATGAGAAAAATACAGGCTAGAGACAGCAAAACGCTTGCCTGAGATCGCACAACGGAGTGGCAGGGCCCAGATAAGGCCACCCGTCAGCAAGTCTTTATTGAGCACCTGCTGCGTGCCAGATACCGTTCCCAGCGCTGGGGAGACAGCGTGGCCCAAGCAGCTGGCGGGGGCGGGGGCGGGCCCTTGTCCTCATGGAGCTTCCAGTCCGCTCCTGGGGCCAGGGCCCAGGTCTTCGTCCCTGGCACTTTTCTGCACTGAAATAGCACAGAGGACCCTCCCCAGGCCCCGCTCAGACCCTCCAGGGAGGGAGCAGACGGTCCTGGGTGGCGGACGGGCCCGCAGAGCCGACTCAGGACTGCGTACTTTGCACTCCTTCCCGGCGGTAGGAGCATCAGTGATTGCTGTTGAGATGACTGACACTCACTAACGTGCCAGTCATCCCCGGGTGGGCGGCCCGCATCAACCGATTCCTGTCTCGGTGACTGATTCATCGAAGCTGAGCTTCTGTGATTCACCCTCGGGTGGCAAACCGCACTCTCGCGGAGTGGACGACCAGGGCAGGAGGGGCTGCCCGCTCCGGGGGCCACGCGTCCCAGGGAGGAACTGGGGTGCCAGCGTGACACTTTTTGGGAGCCCGGGCACCGGGCTGCTCCCCGTCGGGCTGGCAGTGCCATTGCCTACAGCAGCAGCTGCAGCTCCCGAATGAGGCTCAGCTTCACCCTGAAGCCTGAACTACTCAGGGCAAACGACAGGCTTTGGAAGATGCTTTGGCCTGAACCCGCTAAAGGGAGAAATGTAACAAGCTGTGGTCAGGAGAGCCAGCATCCGGTCCTCGCCAGGGCTGAGCCTCTCCCGATGCCCGCCCCTCCAGCGGCCCTGCCTCTTTGACGGGACAGCCGCTGGTCACAGCAGGGACCCATGGGGGCTGCAGGTGGCAGTCCTTCAAGATACGCTGGAGCTGGGATGCTGGCTCCTATGCAGGCATTTACGAAATGAAGTCAGGGAAATGGATGAATGAACGACCATCTAGTCCAATCCCATTTCAAATGAGAAAAATACAGGCTAGAGACAGCAAAACGCTTGCCTGAGATCGCACAACGGAGTGGCAGGGCCCAGATAAGGCCACCCGTCAGCAAGTCTTTATTGAGCACCTGCTGCGTGCCAGATACCGTTCCCAGCGCTGGGGAGACAGCGTGGCCCAAGCAGCTGGCGGGGGCGGGGGCGGGCCCTTGTCCTCATGGAGCTTCCAGTCCGCTCCTGGGGCCAGGGCCCAGGTCTTCGTCCCTGGCACTTTTCTGCACTGAAATAGCACAGAGGACCCTCCCCAGGCCCCGCTCAGACCCTCCAGGGAGGGAGCAGACGGTCCTGGGTGGCGGACGGGCCCGCAGAGCCGACTCAGGACTGCGTACTTTGCACTCCTTCCCGGCGGTAGGAGCATCAGTGATTGCTGTTGAGATGACTGACACTCACTAACGTGCCAGTCATCCCCGGGTGGGCGGCCCGCATCAACCGATTCCTGTCTCGGTGACTGATTCATCGAAGCTGAGCTTCTGTGATTCACCCTCGGGTGGCAAACCGCACTCTCGCGGAGTGGACGACCAGGGCAGGAGGGGCTGCCCGCTCCGGGGGCCACGCGTCCCAGGGAGGAACTGGGGTGCCAGCGTGACACTTTTTGGGAGCCCGGGCACCGGGCTGCTCCCCGTCGGGCTGGCAGTGCCATTGCCTACAGCAGCAGCTGCAGCTCCCGAATGAGGCTCAGCTTCACCCTGAAGCCTGAACTACTCAGGGCAAACGACAGGCTTTGGAAGATGCTTTGGCCTGAACCCGCTAAAGGGAGAAATGTAACAAGCTGTGGTCAGGAGAGCCAGCATCCGGTCCTCGCCAGGGCTGAGCCTCTCCCTGGTCCTGTGGCCCCTCCAGCCTCAGTTGTTCCATCAGGGGAGTGGGGGGGGGGGTCACCCCGAGACCACTGTCCCTTCACTCATGTCACAACTGTGTGTGGAGCACTTCCCCGGCCCCAGGCTCAGGACGCTGGTGGGGTGAACGGCGCAGACCCCAGGTGCCCTATAGTCCAGGTCGGCAGCCTCGTGCGGAGGCAGGTATGCGCCCGATCGGCGGCCCGGGAGCCGGGGCTCCTCCAGAGCGCTGAGGGTGAAGCACAAGCAGCCAAGCAAAGAGGAGGAGGACGTGTGTTCCGGCCGAGGAAGGGCACCTGGGAGGCGCTGAGGCGAGGCGGTGGGCTCTGGATGGGAACCGCAGCCCCAGCGCTGGGGGCATGGAGAGACCTGGGGGCTCTGGGGGCAGGGGCAGCCAGGCCTGGGGTCCTGGTGAGACTTCTTCCCGAAGCGGCGGGACCGGGGATGGGTTTTATAGGGGAGCGACAGGCTTGGCCAAGGTTCCCTTATACTACCCGGGAGGAGCTGGAGAAGGTCACGGGTGTCTTTTGGAAGAAGATCTGTGATTCCCCCAACTGCAGTGCTGGCCTGCGGCTGCCACCAGCAAACAGGTGAAAGGACCAGCCTCTGGCCACCTGGCAGGGCCCAGGCAGCACCAGCCCTGCCGGCCCCCAAAGCAGGACTTCCCTAAGACCCCCAGGGGTAAAGCTGCACCTGCAGGGCCGCCGGGCCAAGGTCCCTTGTACTGTTTGTGCTGAGGGGGCTGCTCAACCCCCTGTGGGAAGGAGGAGGCCTCGAAGGGGCCCAGGTGGTCCTCGGAGCCCCTCCCATGGCAGCGAAGTTAGGAAGCTGCCTCGGAGCCGCTCACCCGCCAGAGTAGTGCTGGGGCCCAGGGGGTGAGAGGCGGCCCCTGGGAGCCTCATCTGCCAGTGTGGACAGTGTCAGTGACTTGGCTCCGTTAGGAGTGAAGTCGCCCTAAAGCTCCATCCCAGAGCCGGACAGCCTCAAGCCAGTGAGAGCCTTCCCCAGAGGCCGAGAAGCCAGGATGCAGGCTCAGGGAGGCCCAGCGCTCTCTCCACAAGGCCCAGAGCTCCCTCAGGGGTGGAGACTTCATCCAGATTCTCACACTCACACACACACACACGCACACGCACGCACACGCACGCGCGCGTGTGCGCGCGCCTGCACGTACGCACGCCTGCAGGGGCCAGGAAGAACCCAGCCTGAGTGCAGCCAGCTGGGGACCCGGGGAACTGATTTGTGCTCCCTCCAAAGGCCCTGCAGTTAACGGCTGTGCAGACCCAGGCCCCCACATCCCTCATTCCAGACAAGGGCTGCAAAGTACCTTGCGCTGCCCTGCTTCCCACTTCCAGGGCCTCTCCAGGACAGAGACAACAGCAGCCCCTCGCAGCCCCCAGTGCCCTGGGGCTCAGGGCCCTGAGGTTCTCTAGAGAACACTGAAGGGAGAGGACGCACATTTGGAAGGCACAGACACAGCCTCTCCCCTGAATAGCTGTGAGGCCTTGAGCAAGACACTCCACTTCCCTGAACCTCAACTTCCGCATCAGTAAAATGGGCACACGTCAGCTGCCCAGCAGGGAGGCTGTAAGGAAGCAGTGAATTTGATGGCAGTAAGTTCTCAATGAATGTTAGCAGACATCACTGTCAGCGCAGCCTCTGTGAATGTTCATTGAAAGAATAACTGAGAAG
>NW_006797504.1:126784-136471 GCF_000442215.2 Lipotes vexillifer | reverse complement strand
AAAGAGTGTGCTCCGGGGAGGGCTTCTGGGCTGGAGGGAGGGGCTCGGGAAGGGCATCCAGCACCACTCCTGACACACAGAAAACAGCAACAACGAGCCCACACCCATCGGAGCCTGGCCTGTTCCAAGCACCTTAATGCACACGGCACCGCCTGCACTTTGGGCCCCGTGGTGGGCGCTGTCGCGGTCCCCATTTTACAGATGAGGCACCTGAGAGGTTAGGCCAGGATCACAAAACCCGGCGGGGGGATGGCGGGGGTGGGTGGCTCCGAGCCCACACTCCAGGCCGCCTCTTCCACCCCCATGGGGCCCAGCAGCCAAACCCCTCACACCTGGCCAGGGAGGGCATGGGGCTGCCCCCACAGCCAGAGAGGAACCGTTCAAATTTCAGATGCCATGGCTCTCCCGGTATCCCGGGCAGCACGCCTGGCCTGAGTGAGCAGGTGGCCCCATCCCAACTGAAAGCCAAGAAGACCCTCAGCCCCAGCCTCTCCTCTCCTCCAAGGAGGCCCCAGAACAGCCACGCCCCCCGGCCCCCCCCCTCCTGGGCAACCCAGTGGCTCTGAGTGATTTTGGAAACAACTCTTGGGAGCAAACCTCAGCTCTGCCACTTATGAGCTGTGCCACCTTCAGTGCATGGCCTTCTCATACTTAACTTTCTCATCCATAAAATGGGGATAACGATACCTATTCCCCATCCAGCCCTGGGCTGTTGTGAGGACTAAACTGAGATGACGCATGAATAAGAGCAAGCACCCAGGAAATATTTGTTGAGTGACTAAAGGACTGACCAGACAGTGCCATTCTACCTTTTTTTTAATATAAATTGATTGATTGATTGATTGATTGATTGATTGATTGGCTGCGTTGGGTCTTCATTGCTGCGCGCGGGCTTTCTCTAGTTGCGGCGAGCGGGGTCTACTCTTCGTTGCAGTGCACGGGCTTCTCATTGCGGTGGCTTCTCTTTTTGTGGAGCACAGGCTCTAGGCGCACAGGCTTCAGTAGTTGCGGCACGTGGCCTCAGTAGTTGCGGCATGCAGGCTCAGTAGTTGTGGCGCACGGGCTCAGTTGCTCCGCAGTACGTGGGATCTTCCCCAGCGAGGGCTCGAACCCGTGTCCCCTGCATTGGCAGGCGGATTCTTAACCACTGCACCACCAGGGAAGTCCCCATTCTACTTCCAAAGTGCTCCGGCTTTGGGGCTGCAGGGACACCACAGTGACATCCCCCGACCCGGCACTGAACGGCCAGGGCAGGGCAGCGGGGCTGTGAAAACACACTGAGGGCGAACACGCGGGCCACAGAAATGGCGCCTGCACCCACGCCTGCTCCCAGCACCTGTCCGGCAAGAGGGTGATCTAGCCCAGATTTAAAAATATAATGAACCCCATCACCGTGTATAACTGGCCAAGGGCATCATTTTTTGACGAGGAAGAAAATGAAAATGGCAAGAAATACACATCAGGCAACCGAGCAACCACACGCCACAGTCACAGTCTCACACCCCACAGGGTCTCACACTCAGCCACACAACCTCAGACCCGGGCAAACTCGCGCACAGCCCACCGCGCATGGCCACGGACACAGCCTCACGCCCTCCACGGCTCAGCAGACAGGCAGACGCACCTCCAGGCACAGAGCCGCACGTCACGCAGCCTCACCCGCAGCCCATCCCCACCCCCACGCGGCTCAGCGCCTGAGCACTCCTCACCCCAGGCCTCGCGGACCGCAGACCCAGCCCTCCAGCAAAGCCCGCAGGTAATCTGCCGCTTGCTCCAAACATCCCACTGAAAGCCCAGCGACCAGGGCCTCTGGCCACTGGCAGGGTGTTTTGTTTCGGCTTCTTTGCCTGCAAAGGCACACTTTCCCCAGCCTGCAGCCGTCTCCTTGGCTTGGCGACAGCCTGTGGCCTCCCCACCCCCTCCCGCCCTCTCAGGAGGCCCAGGAGGGGAGACTGCCAGGCCCCTTGGGGGTCCCCAGCAAGAGTTCCCACAGGGCTTTGCCGAGGGCATGGTGCGGGGCCAGCGCGAGCTCCAGGTGGGCCAGGGGTCCGGCCCGGTGCAGCAGCCCTCGCCTGGAACTGCAGCAGGGATCCTCAGCACCCCCGCCGGGCGGCCACGGCATCACGCCCAAGGGGGCTGGGAGAGGAAGCAGATGCAGGACACCCCTGGAGGCCCTGCTTCCTGGACCCTCCGTCTGCCCGTCTGGGAAATGGGGAGAAGCGATGCGAGGGAAGAGTGGGGGGTCCCCCCCGCACCCCGACCCCAGCCTCAGACTCCACTGGGTCGCTGAGGGCTCGAGGCACGTCTGAAGGTCAGCCAAGGGCGAATCCAGAGCGTGGAAATAGCTGAGGCGGGTGGGGCGGGCCGCTCTGGCTCTGGCTGGCCCGGCCTGACGCGCCGGCCCTGGGAGAGGCTAATGGCCTGGTGGCCTGAAGAAGGAAGAGAGGGACAGAGGGGAGGACAGCAGAAGGGCCGGGGCCGGGGGTGGGGGTGGGGGTGGGCAGCACAGGAGGCTCACTCTCTGGGCTGCAGTGGAGGCTCCAGGGGCGCCTCTGGGGAGAGGTGGGACCCTAGGCCAGGACCCCTGGGAAGAGGGGCAGGGAGAGAATGTGGGGAAAAGCCACCGGGAGGAAAGAACAGAGAGGCAAGGACCACAGAAGCACAGGGAGGAAACCGCACGGCCCTGCCAGGGGAGGAGGCCCAGCCCTGGGACAGGGATGCAGCCTGTCCTCAGGGGGACAGCAAGTGCCACCCACCATCGCCCCGGCGGGGGGCAGCTGTGGGGCTGACCCGTCAGGGCACAGACCAGCACAGGGCAGCAGGGCGCCACTCGGGGACCACGTCTGCTGGCTGCTGGCCTCGAACCTCGGAATCCCAGGCCATTCCTGGGGCCCCCGCAGGACCTGTGGGCCACCCTGTGACCCAGGAGGGCGCCCGGAGATGCTCAACGTCGAAAGAGCAGAGGCACCCTGGTGACTGCGGCAAAACTTCCTGGGCGGGGGGCAGTTGGATGGTGACTTTTATACCCTAACACGTCCAGGCCAGGCCCGTCTTTGCGAAATTTTCTTCTTTGCCCCCGTTAACTTTTATACCATCTCGAGACATCACAGATGAACAAATGCACCCCTCAGACGAAAGCCTGGCAGGGCAGCAGCTCTCTTGGCCGGGCAAAGACTAGAAAAAGACAGAGGCCAGAGGCTGCCGTCCTGCCACTAGCTGGCCATGTGAATCGAGGTGGCCCTCCAGCTGCCCAGAGCTCCCTGTTTCCCAGTTGTTGTCTTAATGGGGTTAGATAACCCCTAAGGTCCCACTTGTTCAAATGTCCTGAGATTTCTGGGAAGACCACGTGTGACCCCCAAACCACACGCTGTAGCCCCTCTGTCCCCGTAGGGCCTCTGATGAAGCAAGGCCTCAGCCCTGCGGTCCTGCCAGGGGAACAGGTGGACCAGCTGTGGCACCTGGACTCAAATGCCCAGGGTGCCTGTCCTGTCTCCGTGACCTCAGGTAAGCCCTGAACCTCTCTGAGCCTCAGATTCCAAACTCTGGGAAATGCCATTTCCCACAAAGGCGTGATGATACAAGGGTGGCCTGATAACAGCATCCGGTGGGTATCTCCGGGCATCCCTGCAACTGCAGTTGGGCCGGTGTCACTACTAACACCACCACCACCTACGGCCAGTTAAAATCCCCACAGGAGAGGACACCTGGCGTCCTCAGGGCCTTGTTTCTGGCTTCCATCCCAAGACGGTAACCTCTTCCGGGTCGCAGTCGCCTCTGTTAGTAAATGGGGATGGGCATGGGGTCAGGTGGGCTTCAACCTCCCAGGTTTCACATTTGTTCCCAGGGAAGGGGCTTAACCGGCACTTTCAAATGGTACTAGACGCCGTCTTGGTGCAACATGATTAGTCTTGGGACTAGAAGAGTAAACAAATGTGTAATTCATGAATTTGCTAATTGTCCTTCATTTGGATCTCCTGCCACTTTTCCTAGACTCTCTGCCTGACATTCGAGCTCGTGGCAAGGACTCAGAGAATGCCGGGAGCTGCCCAGGGAGGCAACTGGCATCAAAGCCATACACCAGGACTCGCCCTCCCCCCGCAGCTGCCCCCTCGAGCCCAGAGCCCACCACCCCAGACACCACACAAGGCAGGAAGCCCGTGGCACTCCATCTTTTATTTTCTTGAACTGTACACAAATGTAAAATACTTTAACAGCAAGTCTACGGGAAAATTGTTTGGTTTTAAATTATTATGAAACAGAACCTAAGGGGAGCTTTATTAAATAAACACAAAGATGGGGATTTAAGGATACACACCTGCATCCTACCATCGTCTTTTTTACTCTACCTTCTGGGTGTGTAAGGATAGAAAAGACACATCAAACTGAATAAACAAAATCCATTTATACCCTGAAACACTGGCAGGCCACTCAAGGGATTGTTCAGAACGTCCACCTCATGTAAGATGGCCTCGCCATCTAATAAAAATTAAAACTGATCTGTTGGCCTCTTTGGTTCCAAAATTATGTATAATACATTTAACTGTATTCTTTTTTTTTTGCTGCTATAAAAATAACTTCTTTTTCAAATGGCAGTTTCTGACTAATCATGCAACTAAATCAGTGCAAACATTAAAAGCAATCATTCGCTTAAAAAAGAAGCAAAGGATTTCATTTCAAGTATAAAAAATATAAAAAGAGTCGTACGAGTCCAGTTTCGTCTAGTGTGGGTCAACCCTTTAAATTGCATAGCTCACGTGGCACTTGGACCTCTGGGGGCGAGCGAGCTCAATGCTCCACCAAGGGCCACTTCAGGACACACGCGGATAAGCAAGGGCTGTATCATGTGCGATCAGGCAGGTGTGCAAGTGCTAGGAGGGGCAGGAGGGCGGGCGAGCAGGCGGGGGCCACATCTGTGGCCGGCGCCAGTGGCCGGGGGCCCACGTGGGCCACTTCTGCAAAGCAGCTGAAAGCCTCCCCCGTTTCCCCAAGACCAGTTGCACTGCTGCGCTCCCTCACCCCCCCCCCCCGCCCCCAGCATTTCCAGAATGCCTTCACCCCACCGTTCCCTCCTCCTAAGAGCTCACCCCCACCTGCCTAAGAGTCATTTCCACTCCTCCCCAACCAGTCCTAGAGGAAATCTCCCCAGGGAAGGGCAGATTGCAACTTTTTTCTTTCCACTTGGAACAATTCAGATTTTAACTTAAAAGGTCAGACCTGGTAGGAAAGTCCCTTTTCAATTGTACAACCGGAACGAATGACCATTCAACTGCTAGTGATCAGTTAAAGCATCAAATTAAGACCCTTCTCCTCTCCGTCCCTCCCCACCCCCAAAACACACACACACACACACACACACACACACACACACACACACAGAAGTCAAGCCAGGGACCCAAGCAACAGTCAAACGGTCACTGCCACGACCCCACCGTCTCCGGCAGGTGATGTCCTTTCTGGGCCTCCTTCCCTCTCCAAGGGTGGGAAAGGATGGGGGCTGCCCTGGTCCCCGCAGCAGGAAGGATCCCAGGCCGGGGAACGAAGCCCACGCGTTGGAGCCAAGAGATGCCGCGGGACTGCGGGCCCTGCACAGGCGACAGGGGACGCGCGGCCATCGCCCGCGGCCCGCTCCCCACCTCCGCCTCTGCTGCTCCTCTGCGGGGCTCCCTCCCTCTCTCTCTCTGTGTCTCTGTCTTTGTGCTCTTCTGTGTGCTCGGAAGGCGCGATTCAGAGTGGCCAGGCCAGCTGGTGGGGATGGTGGCTGCTCACCCCACTCTCCGGGTGACAGGCGTTTGGGGCTGAGCTGCCCTTTGTCACCGCATCCCTTCGCTGCTATCGCGGAGGCTGCTGTGTGGGTGGCACGGTGCCACCGGCTGTGCGCGCCCACCCCACGTGCGCACTGTCGGGTCCGCCGTGTCCGTGGAGGGTTCTCCCTCCGCTTTTGACTGATGGCTGGATGAAGAAGTAGGAAAATACCTCAGGCCTCCCCCGGGCACCTCCCGGGCAGCCCGGCGGCACCACCACGGCCCCCCCCTGCCGCGCACAGCGCGCCCCCCGCCGCGGGACCGCCCGAGCACCGCCCTCAGGCGCAGCCGCACTCCTCCACGATCATGTTCGGCACGTCCCGCTTGACGATGTTGTACTCGTCGTCGAAGTAGAGCATGGACATGGTGCTCAGCTTGGTGGGGATGCAGCAGGAGCTCACGGTGCCCGGGTTCAGCCCCCGCATGCGGTACTGGTTCACCACGGCCGTGTGGAAGGACGAGGCGGAGCCGGGCACCCCCGCCAGGTAGGCCGGGCAGCTGCCCTCGCAGTAGTTCCCGTAGTAGCCGGTGGGCGCAATGATCCAGTCGTTCCAGCCGATGAGGCGGAAGTCGATGAAGAACTGCTGCCGGCAGCACAGGTTGGTCCGGCCGTCGCACTCCAGGCCCCGCTTGCGGATGCGGTGCCGGCTGTCGCCCAGCCGCGCCTGCACCACCACGAAGGGCCGGTGCGACTCCTCGCCCGGGTGCACGAACACGGGCGCCACGGCCAGCTCCCGGCAGCCGTCGCACTGCACGTCCAGGCTGAGCCGCCGCTCGCCCCGCGCGAACAGGGCCTGGATGGGCTCGGTGAGCGGGAAGGTGTGCCAGCCGCTGCGCTTGAGGTCCACACGCTTCTCCACCGCGGCCCAGCGCTCGCCGGGGCCCTGCTCCCGGAAGTACACCTTGACCCGCACCTTCCGCCGGCCGCCCTTCTCCGGCACGTAGGGCAGCAGCTTCAGGTAGAGCCACAGGCTGGCCTGCACCACGAACAGGTTCTGGTTGCCCTCGTTGGAGATGAGGAAGTACAGGCGGACCCGGGAGGAGGCCAGGCCATCTGCGGAGAAGCGGGAGAGCGGGCCAAGTTAGATCAAGGAGAACGTGAGGCCCCGGGAAACAGGGACTCTGCCGCGTGATGCCGGGCTTCGCACTGGCCACGCACTGGCCGGCCCCGCCCGCAAATACCTCTCCTGGGGCCCGGGCCTCTGATGGTAACCCGGCAGGGGCGGGGAAAATCATTTCCCATCCAGAAACCCGGACCAGGCTGGAGTCGGAGGGTCCGGGCCTAGAAAACCCGGCCTCACCTCTCGCAGGCCAGGGTTCCCAGGAGACAGGCTGTCAGAACTCAAAGCTCAACAGAGGAACTTGTCAGGAGGCCAAGATCTTAACAAGTTGTTACGGGTGTCTGTGAAATCCGAAAAACAAAACCAGGATCTCGCTGAGGATTTGGGGGTGGGTTGTTCTAGCAGAGTTTGGGTTCTTTATTTTTTTTTTTTTTTTTTTTTTTGGTTAACTTAGGGCATTGCAAAATCCAGCTGAGCCACCTACTGCCTCTTTGCAGTGTTTACCTAAGCATGATCTGATCCAACCCCCAGTGGAACCTCCACTGCAAACAAGCCAGCTCTGCTTAGATTTCTGACACAGGAACGTGTGCGTTGCAGGCTGCAAAGTGCAGCCCTCGTTTCCGAGTAGCTCCAAGGGACAGGACACTGGGCCTTGAAACTTGAGGCCCACCCCTTTCACGAGACCCTGGCTCCCCGTGAATGGCACGTTCGAAATCTCCATGGATAAGGAGAACTGGCTTGTTAGTTTTCTCAATAATTTAGCTCAAGCAGAAGTGAGGCCATGCCAACCAAGAGGACTCCTCTCTCATCCTACATTTCAGTGACCCTTCTCTCTGACAATCTCTACATTTTTTTTTTTTTTTTTTTTTTTTTTTGCAGGAAGAAAAAATAAGGCAACTGTGTGGCCTCCGCTGGTTTTATCAAACCTCCTACCACTGCCCCCCTCCCAGCCCCCTCCTCAGGCCCCGCCTGGCTCCTCTAATAACAGACATCTGACTTTGAAATGGGGGAAAGTGCAGCCTTAAAAGCTGGTCTTGGACGAGCTGCCTGTGACCTGAATCTGTTATTTATAAGTCAAAGAGCTGGCTCCGTGAAACGGACCAGAAATATAACAGCCCCCGCTGTCATTTTGTGCCACCGGGACCAAAAGGCCTCCTCGACCTTCCAGAATCACATTTCTACTCTGGGCCCCAAAGCACCGTTTAATCCAAGCTCTCTAATTGCATGTCCAGCTTTCCCTGAGTCTGTCGGACAGCTAAAACGGCAACGTGTTTCTTTCTAAGCACAAACCAGCCCTGATTGTCTCTGCTTTGCTCCACACCCGGCCATGCAAAACTTTTCATCCCTTTTCATCCCCAGGAGGAGGCACCAGCACAGTCTGCCCGCTGCCTTGGGGGGGGGGGGTTGGGGGCAATTGTGTCCCCAGGCTGCAAATGCCCCCCCCCCCCCCCCAAGGCTCCCTGCCCACCCCACCCTGCCCAGGGCTTCCCCCTGCAACCTTCTCCGAAGTCCCCTGGGCACAAATGGGGCTAAGCTCCAGGCACAAAAGCCACCGGGCTCATTCAAGTCCTGAAAAGGACAGCGGAGCCGAAAGCAGTTGCAGCATTTCAGCACGAGCACATTTTACTCCTTTTAAAGTTGGAAAGGTATTTTTCCTTGCTTGATTTTTACATTTAGACAGTGGTAGAAATTTACAATTCAGGGCCGGGGGAAAATTCCAGAAAGGACTCCGACCCTTTGTTAACTACCAACTCTACTGGCTCTAAGGCCAAGGAGCTGCTGCCGCTGCCAGACGAGCCGAAAGGCACGGGGCTGCCCCGGAGCCGAGCCACTGTCTTTCTCTGCGTAAATGATGGGACCTGCCCGATTCCGGTGCCCACAGAAACGGAAGAGAGGTTGCCTAGCTCTCCCCAGCGAGGCTTCAGCAATCCTGGCAAGCCCACACCACTCGGCGATGGAAGCGGCCCCAGGGGCCTCTCACGCAGGCACACTCACACACACACGCACACACACACACTCCTCCGGCCCACGGATATCAACAAGCACACACATCTCCATCCACACTGCTCAGCCTACACTCCGATCGTGGGAAACAAAAACATTAAGCCATCACCGAGCGAATGCCCGCGGAGCCAGGGCCGCACGCATTGGCCGGGAGGGGAGTGCGCGCCCGGAGGCGCTGGGGCCCGTTTCGGAGAGCAGGGGTGCAGAGCAGAGCGCTCCGCGGCGGGGGTAGGGCAGCGGGAAGGGGTTGCTGCCCGCGGGAAGAGGACGACGACCGGGACGGAGCGCGCAGGGCCCGAGGCGAGCGGGCTGGGCCGGGAGTCCGGGTTTCCCCCAGGGCGCGCTGGCTGCAGCGGCGGCGGCGGCCAGAGCCGGCGAGAAGGGGGTGGAGGGGGGAGCGAGGGCCGCTCGCGGGGCCGACCCACCTGTCTCCGCGAAGCTGATGATCTCGGAGACGCGCTCCTGGCCGTCGGCGCCCGGGCTGGCGTGGCCGTCGAGGTGCGGGATCTCCACCCGGCCGTCCTCGCGCACCTTGCCCGCGTGCAGCTTCCGCAGGGCCGTGACCATGGCGGCCTTGGGCACGGCGTGTGTGATGTTGGGCCGGCCCCGCATCTGCAGGCGGTTCAAGATGTGCCGCTTCACCGCCTCCAGGAAGTCGCCGTCCACCCGGCCCAGCTCCTCTGGCCGCCGGAAGCCGCCGCACGACGTGCAGGTGTCCTGCGAGCCGCCGGGAGCTCCGGGCGGCAGGGGCGGTGCTGTGTTCTAGCGGGCTGTCTCCTCACGTGGGACCTGAGGGTCTGCGACGGGCTCCAGAGTGCCCT
>NW_006797504.1:120399-125622 GCF_000442215.2 Lipotes vexillifer | reverse complement strand
GGGGGGAGCTGGGGGAGGGGGAGGCGGAATCTGTTCAGGTCGGTGCTGCCCACTCCCCCCGCCCACCCCCGTTTCCCTCCGCTCCCTTCCTCTGCCTTGGCGAGAAGGAGGGACGAGCCGGCCCTCTCTCCTCCCCCTACCCCCGGCGAGGCCGGGCCACTTATGCGGTCCCGAAACTTTCTCACCACGTGGGCGCCCCGGACCCCCGCCCAGCTGGGCGGTTGGCGGCACCGACGGGCTCCCAGCCCAGGGTCCCGGCGTTCTCTTCCTCCCCGCGGCCGCGCAGGCCCTGCCCCCGGCCCGGCCGCCGCCCTCCGCGCCCGGGAGAGGCACCTCTCGCCGCCGCAGCGGCCCCGGACCTGCCTGGGGTGCTCCCTCAGGGGCCGCGGCGAGGCGGAGCGAGTCGACCTCGGGCGCCGCGGGCTGGCTCCGCCAGTGGATGTCGCTCCCGGGCTGCAGTGCCCGAGCCGGGCGCCCCGGGCCGCCGGCGCACTGGGCGAGGCGTGGGCCCCGTGGGCTGGAAGGGCCTGGCCGGCCGCTGCCTATGCCGGCGGCGCGCCCCGAGGAACTCCTCGATTGCTGGGGGCACCGGCCTCGTCGCCAACAGGCCTCCGAACTCCGGGCTTGGCAGGCCGCCGAGGTCTCCAGCACCACTGCCGCCACCACCCCGCAACTGGCAAACCTTGGCTTCAGACAGACCCGGGTCCCAGTCGAGGCTCAGCCACGGCCAGCTTTGCAGGAGTGACCGTGCGTAGAGTCTTCACATTCCAGTCCCTACCGCCTCATCAGTACCTGGGACACAGTAACGCCTAACATCACAAGGGCTGGTGGGGAGCCCCAGAGGAGGCGACCGGGCCAAGCTCCTCCCAGCACTTAATAAATTATGATTCCAAGGCCACCGTTCTCAGGCCGCCAGACAAGAGATGCTGTCAGTGGGCACCAGACTCCCAGCCCCGTCCAGAACCCCAAATGCAATCCGTTCTTTCTGTTCCCTCCTCGCGCCCCTACCTGGGTATGGAACTGCAGGACGGTGCTCCCGGGGCGCAGCAGGAACACGGCCCTGCCCTCTCCCCGCAGTGGTCCAGGCCCCCACCCACCGTGGCCGCGCTCCGTAACAACGGGACTGCACGGAGGTATTTTAAATTTCTTAGCATATTGGGGAGCCCAGGACGCCCGAGGTGGACCTCGGCCTGCAGCTCAGGGCTCGCCCCGCCCCCGCGGTCCCTCATCTCAAGCTTCTCTGGCCAGCCGGCCGCTGTGGCGCTCGGCCCGGACCGCAGCCTCGCCGAGGCCCGCAAGTCTGGAGGCCGAGCGCCCCCTCCCTCCCGATCCGAGGAACCGACCCGGAGGTGCGCAGGGCCGCTCCCGAGGTGCAAAAAGGGGGCTGGTCTGGCTTTACCAACCCAAAGTCGGAAACAGGGGCCCAGCAGGGGCCCCGAAAGGGCAGCCCTTTGACTCCTTAGGGCCTTCTCCAGATCCCAGTCCTCTGCCACTCCCAAACTCACAGCACCCCGTGCCCTCGGGTTTCCACCTCTCGCCCTGTCCCAAAGCCTGTGACCCTTGGGCAGAAAGGAGATGCTTCTGCCTCCTGGGCAGCCTGGGCCACCACCTTCTGAACCAGGCCCGACCCACCTTTATGATTTTCCTTGCATCTTCCACCGGGCACACATGCTGTGGTCTTCTGGCTCTTTCCATCATCACAGCCCCCAACCTACTGGGCAAACTCATGCTCAGTCTTCAAGACCCAGCCCAATCTCTCCTCCTTAGTGAAGCCCGCCATGGCCTTCTGGTGCCCTGAATAGCCATTTGCCGGGTTAGGCCCCTCAGCCCAGTGCCTGGCTGTTACCTCTTCACCTGTCTGTCTCCTGTGTGGGGCCTCAGGCTCTGCTGGACAAGGACCAGGCCTCTGTCTGATGCCAGACCCGGCAGACGGTCAGGGGAGCTTTTACTGAACGAAAGTTTGGTTGGTCGATTGATTGGGAGAATTCATTAGGCCAGTGAAGGATTTCACACCCCTGATCCTCAGCACAAGCTCGCAGTAGCGTTCCTTGCCTGCTGGGTTACAATCCTTCTTATTGTGAGTTCCACCTGGTCTGGACAGACCTGGGGGAAGAGGGGAGGGCGCCACACCTTTAGGGAAGGTACAGCATCCCGCCCATCACCCTGGCGCTGGGAAGACGCAAAAGGCACCGTGTCCTTGCTGGTAGGAGGAGGTTGCGAGGAGGGTCCACATTTTGCTCCCCTGATGGAGGAGCTCTCAGCCCCGCTGCCAGTCATCTGCTGGGAGGGAACTGGGTCAAGCAGTAGTCAGAGACCATCTGCTCGAGAAGCTGGGATTATCCCGCCCTCTGCTGATCCCCCAGCCCGCAGGAGCCAAGGGTGTAAATTGAGTTCTTCCAGATCACCTTGTGCTTTGGAGGGGGGAAGCCCCCCATCCCCCACTGAGGGGCAAGGACCTTTTCCTGTTGCTTCAAAGCTTCATTTAGCACTGGACTCCATTCTCCCTTAGATTGAGGGTGACCTCAGCCCTCAATCTGAGCCAGGGATGTGACTGCGCCTGTCAGTTTTTTGTGTTGTTTTTTGTTTTGGTTTGGTTTTGGCCGCGTTGGGTCTCCGTTGCTGCAAGCGGGGGCTACTCTCCGTTGCGGTGCGCGGGCTTCTCATTGCGGTGGCTTCTCTTGTTGCGGAGCACGGGCTCTAGGTGCACGGGCTTCAGTAGTTGTGGTGCACGTGCTCAGTAGTTGTGGCTCGCGGGCTCTAGAGCGCAAGCTCAGTAGTTGTGGTGCACGGGCTTAGTTGCCCCCTGCACAACCAGGGAAGCTCCCCGCCTGTCACTTTTGAATACAGTAATGCACAGCAACACTGCAGCCAACACCCTCCACCCGGGCTGCAGGACCAGGCCGCCCACACACAGGATGCTGGCTCCCTGATGCCATCAAGGAACTGGGGCCCGCTGGGGAAGGCGGGAAGAAACATGGCGACACCATGGGTACAGGCACACAGAGTACGGAGAGGGCTTCGTGCGGGGAGCGCAGAGCACGTGCTCTCACAGTCGTTTTGGGTTTGGTTTGGTTTGGTTTTGCATAACCCGTAGCTCAGTGCCAATTTGGAGCTGATGAAGATGGGCAGAAGTGGCAAAGCAGACTGTAAAAGTGAGCCTCAGCGTGCAGTTCTTGGCTGCACAGCCCCTGCAGAGTGTTGGGCAGAGTCCCTCATGGCAGTGGGCACTCGGGGCCTGGGATGGAGAAAGGCCTCTGTCTGAGTTGGGCTCAGGGACCTGTGTTCACTTTTCCACCACTGGTCGAGAAGCCACAGTTGCCAGACCTCACCATCGTACATTGTAACTCTGTAGAGCCCCTCGCCGTCTGAACAGAAGAGCTTTCGTGCCAGACCAGACGAGACGGCCTGCCCACCAGCAGCCCCAGGCACAGGGGCAGGACAGCCTGGAGCCAGGTGTTAAGCAGGGCCGAGCCGGGGAGCCGCAAGGGCCCAGTGACCACCAGCTGACCTTTGTAAACGCCCAGGCACCAGCACAGAGCCCTCTCAGGAAGCCCCAAGGCCGCCTCATGTCTTTGTGGTCCCGAAGGGCAGCTGGACGATGCCCACCTTCCGAGAGCCCCAGCAGCCCACCACATCCTCAAGTCCCCTGCCGTGGTCTCCAAGGATGCTGGTCATCTCTGAAACTCAGGAGCTCCAGAGCTGAGGCCGCCTATGCTATGGAGCAGCCGTGCCCAGCACCCAGCTTGGTGCCACGTGTGAACCGAAATCGGTGCATCCCACGTACTGGTGATGCACACACGGTGCATCCGTGTGTGACCTGGACATTGGGCCTGGGGTCCAGACGCAGACCCCCAAGTTGCAGTGGTCCCACAGGGCAAGCCCGCCTCATGTGTGCCCCTCCCCTGCTTCCCACCTGGCACAAGCATCTGACACGGGCACATCACCCCCTCGCGTGGCCCCGTGCTGTTCCTAAGCGAGCTCCAGCACAGAACCAGCTTGCAGGGCTTTGCAGGGCTTCTCACCTAGTCGTTCCCCTTGACCTGACACTCTCGCTCCCAGCCCCCTGAAACCTACTGTCTGTTAGCGGGAACCACACAAATCACTGGGTTCCTGGTTCCATTGTTGGGAAGAGGCTGGCGTGAGGGGAGGTGGGGAGCCCCCTCCGCTTCCCCGAGCAGGGCTGGGGGCGGGGGTGCCGGAGGCTGTGCAGAGCAGGATTCCACATGTTTTGAATGTTCAGGAAGTATGTCAACAGCAGGCCCCATAGGGATATGGCTGCCCAAGTTGGTATATTTTCTAGAAAAGTAGAGGTGCTAAGTACACCATTCGGTGAGTGTCCCACTTCAAACTGCTTGTCACAAACTAGTCCCGGCCCGGAATCCCTGCCCATTCACTCGATGACCACGCTGAGCTACCTGCTGGGGATCCAGCAGCACAGAATCAGATTCCCGACAATGGTCACCTTCCCCGCGGTGTACTGGGGACACTGGTCCACGCACAGGCCGGCTCAGCAGCTAGCTGGCACCTGCAGGGCAGCGGGGGCCAGGACAAGGAGAACCTCCCTCTGCCGGGCGTCTCAGAGGACGCAGGATGTGAACTGAGCCTTGAAGCGGAGAAGGCTTCCCCCAGGTGGACGGGAGAGAGGGAAGGTCGGCCGGCAGGGGAGCCCGAGGGATGAGAACATATGGTCCAGGTGAAAAGCAAGGGCGAGTCCACAGGAGCGAGGCCGAGGAGGGGCCTTGTCCACCCAGAAAGGGGTGTCAAGGCCAGGAGGGCGTGTGGCCCCTCGAGAGAGTGTTTGAGGGACACCTTGGCAGCCCTGGGGGAGGGGGGGCGGGCTGGGAGACCCCCCATCAGGGAGGCAGTGAGGACCACAGGAAGGGTGGGTGTTGGCGCCTTTCCCATAGGACAGGAGGCCTGGGCAGCTAGTGGCAGGTGGGCGCTAAGCAGGAAAAGTCGAGGCTCTCCCCCCGCCCCAGTTCTGCCCTGAGGGGTCCTGTCTACACCTCCTAGATGCCCAGAACACAAAGAGCTGCTTATTTTGTAGCTAACACAGGGCAAGGGAGAATTTCCCAGGTTTCTTTGCTTTGGGTCTCCAAACCCAACTGTGTCCACTTTGGGAACACTTGGGTCCCAGCATCAAACTCCCCTTCAATGGCATTCCTCGGTCCTCAGCCATTCTCGAACTTCAGAGCCAACCTTTGCGTCTGCGCCTTGAGGCGG
>NW_006797504.1:107895-120118 GCF_000442215.2 Lipotes vexillifer | reverse complement strand
CTGAACCAAGACAGCGTTTCTCAGGGTCTAATGTGAGACAGGGACAAGACAGAAAAAAAGAAAATAGGGAAATTATCCTCGTATATACAGGTACAGACAAGGCATCCTTTTTGCTTTCTAAACAAGACCAATGAACATGTTCGTCCATTTATGTATACGAAGCTAAGGACCTCTGTTCCCACACATCACGCCACCCCTCAGTGCACCTGTGCACCCCGTCTCCCTATAGATCCATGCCTGGCAGGCTCCCATAGTAAAGCAGCCCGGAAAGAGGCCATCGTAATGCTATGCTCCACACAAGTGCTCCCTTTCCTTACATTCTAATTGAATGCTCATAGCCAGTAAAACAGTCTCCGTCTAGCCATCGATGGGCACTCCACAGGGGAACCACCATGGCTGGCAAAGAGAAACAAAAAACCCAACGCCGTTACCAGCTTCATCTCCCAGCAGCCCAGGCCTACTGACTGGCTCCTGAAGCTGTGCTGATATCAAGTCCTCTCCGTGTTCAGCCCTTTCACCTCCAGCAAGTCAGCACTGCAGCCCCGCTGACCAGGCCCCGGGGCCCCAGTGAGTCAGGAGCTAGCCCGAGAAAAGAGGCGTTTCTTACACCCCTTCTTGGGCCCGAGGGCATTCACCTCTTTTAGCCCCTTCCCTTCCCCATGCATTAGCTTATGGGTTGAAATCCTGAACAAAAAAGAAAATGAAAAAGAATGAAAAGAATGAAATGGGAAGGATCCGATTTTTGCTTGATGGCTAAATGTATTTATATCTAATTAGGAGACCCCACTGTGAAAGGGGTAAAGTGTTTTGGTTCTGGCCTATTGAAGGACAAATACCTACTGTGTGCTCGTTCTCTGAGTTGGCAAGAGAGACCCAGAGTCCGTCTGCTTTAGCGCCGCCAATAGAACTGTGGGCAGGACCCTGGCGAACAGGTAGCATCCTCGGGGCTCCCCCTGCCCGCAGAGCCCGTCAGCCCAGAGTTTTTTCATGCGAGCTCTTCTCAAGCCAGGGATTTGAGGATTTGCCCCGTTGTACTTTTCCAAAAGAAAAGAGAGAAAGGGAGAGAAAAAGAAAGGAAGAAGGAGAGGAAGGGAGGGAGGGAGGGAGAGAAAGAGAGAAAGAAAGAAAAAGATTCAGCCTCTTTAGGGTGAAGACACACACAACATTAACCTTTCACTTGAGCTTCACCTCCCTTAGAGGGTCTAACGCTTCTCGAACCCCCGCAACTTCCTACTGACTCAGAAATAACAGCACAGAGCAAGGAACTTAATTAAAAATAAAAAAGGAGCTGCCAATGCCTTGGCTTTCATCAGGGACACAGGTGCTAAAACGCTCGTCCACTGACATGCACTATCACTAGTCAGAAGAACTAAGAACATGCATCTGTGTAGGATCCCTTTATGACGTTGTTTGTATCTATAAGTAATGTGGCCAAACTGTTGTTTAGCTAAGCTCAGCTCCCCAAGAATCCTGTATCAGTTCAATACAGAAATACGCACACGCCCATCTTGCACATAGTGGCGGTAACACCCTTTCCAGCCACAAGGGCTTGTTCTGGGTTCAGAGCCCCTCAGCAGCATCTCCAACACTTCCCGATGCGTCTGTCTTTTCTTCCCAAAGTGCTCTTTTATCCACTGTACAGAATGCCTTTGCACAGAGGACCTAGTGAGGACAGAGCCGTGTGCCAGGTGACGACAGCTCAGTGAGCCGGCAGAGCCAGGCCCCCGGTGGCAGCAAGCGCAGAGCCAGGAGTGTATCGGGCGCCGGTGAGTGGGAGACCCTCCACACTGGCACCAGGGTTGGAGCAGCCCTGGGGAAAGTAGGGCAGAGCCGGTCGGGGTGGAGAGGGGCGTCTGGCCGGGGCCTTCCAGGCAGCAGATGCTTGCGCCTTCTGAATTCGGAGCAGAAGGACCCGAGCGGGGTCCTGGTGACCTTGCGGGACCGCACCCGCCCACAGCAGCCCTGTGAGCGAGGAGGCATACAGCTGAGACGGGGTGACCGCCCAGATAGGGCACAGGAGGGACAAGCAGACAGGAGCAGTCAGGGAGGTGGAAGAAAAGACAGGACAGGGTGGTGGCACGCAGCCAGATGGGCTGCAGGGGCAGCGGTGGCCAAGAAGGCTGAGCGCAGCAGAGTGTCCCAGAAGGAGGCCGGGATAGGGTGCTGGGGGGGCAACCTGGGCCAGGGGACGGGTGGTCACCGGGTGAGCAACCTGTCCCGGGGAATGGGGACTCGAGGGTGCAAATGGCACTGTGTCCCTCCTGATCTGGGCCAGTGGGCGCAGAGCTGCAAGGCCAGGGCAGGGGTTTCAGGGGGGTAGCCTCCAAAATTGGGAGCCGAGGGATGGCTAACTCCAGACTCAGTGGTGAGCAGACTGCATGGGAGGCCTGGGGGCAGCCCTTGGGCCGAGTCCCTGGGGGAAAGGACTGCCTGGGGCATCTTACACTGAGAGACAGAAATGGAGCCCCAAACTGGAGGCCAGCCCAGAGGCTGGAGGGCAGAGGACAGTGGTGGTCCCGGGAGGGTCAGCACAGGAACTGAGTTCAGAGGGCTGGTTGGTGTGTGTGTGTGTGTGTGTGTGGGTGTGTGTGTGTGTGTGTGTGTGTGTGTGTGTGTGTGTGTGTGTGTGTGTGTGTGTGTATTGGGTATGGGTCTGTGTGTGTGTGTGTGTGTGTGTGTGTTGGGTCTGTGTGTGTGTGTATTGGGTATGGGTCTCTGTGTAATGTGTGTTGGGTCCGTGTGTGTATAGTGTTTGTAGTGGTGTGTGTAAGCATGTGTGTGTGTTGAGGTATACGTGCTGTATGTTTTGGGCTGTGTGTTGGAGTGTGCAGGTGTCAGTGTAGGACGGGGGCAGTGGGGAGTGTAGATGTGTGACTAAGGCACCAAATACAGGAAACAGTGACCAGTCTCCGGGTACTTGCGCCAATAGGATGGAAAGAGTATCAAGGCCCTTTTCCACCCTAAATAAACTCACTCCTGACTCCACGGGAGACTTAGAAGGCAGAATCCATAGGAATTTGTGACTGAGGGGGAGGAGATGGTGAAGGAGCGGTCAGGAACGGCGGTGTTGCCATGGAGACCCTTCCCACAGCCAGGTCAGATGTCTGAGATGGTCCACGGGGCCTTGGCGCTGGCGGCACGGCCACCGCCCCACCGCAGGGCCCACTGGACGGGGAAGCACAGACTTGCCCAGGACCCCTGCTTTTCCTGCCTCCCTGCCGCCGAAAGAAAAAAAACGTTCCCCAGATTCCCCTGGAATGCCTGCCCCTGGAAACGTCAGGAAGGTGTGGTCTGCGGAATGTGGCCATCAGAGGCTCCAAAGGGACCAGCTGAGTGGCTCTCCCAGAAGCACCCATGAGCCTCGGCCCTGGGGAAGGGGGGCTGTGTGGACAGCACACCCCTGGCCTGACTAATCCAGAGCTGGGGGTCAGCATGGAGGCCGTGGAGACAAAGCAGCGCCAGCCACACCAGCCGCCCGCAATGTGCAGGCTGGTGACCTGCAGCCCCCAGCATGTCCCAGGAGGAAGAGCCATCCTCCAACAGTTAAATCCTACAACCAAGCTCCGGCCCGCAGTTTTATAGGGGTCTCCGCTGTCAAGGAAACAGTTCAAACGCCTCGTGATGCCTCAGGGCTTCTCATCTGCTCCTGTCACCTATCCAACTTCTGATGAAGGATCCCCTTCCTCAGCTCCAGCCACTCTCTCTCTCTCTCTCTCCTGCTGCCACTGGGAACCACTTCTAGTGACCCGAATAGCTGTGAATCTCTAGGAAAACCACTCGTCCTCGCTTTCCTGGGACAAAGGAGTTTCCCAGGATGTGGGACTTTCCATGGATGGTCCCAGACAAACCGGGATAGTTGGTCACACTGGGGACCTCAGCCCTTCTCTCTTTACTGATGCAGCGTCCTTCCCCCAAACCTTGTCTGCCAGGAACACGCTCTGTCCAAACTTGCTTCCACAAGCCCTTCCGAGTCAGCTTCTGCCTCCGTTGAAATGGACACACTGCCCCATCCTCGGTGCCTTCCTGGTAGCCAGCGCTTCAATACTTGCCTGTCCATATGGGCTCAGTTATCCGTGTCGCCCGCTAGACTCTGGCTTCTGGAGCACAAGGCTACACTCTCTTTTTGTCTGTCCAGCTGTCACTAAGCCCAGCAACCATGGATGAGCCACGGGTGTCGGCCGAACTATTTTCCAATACGTGGGAAGGAATTCTGTGAGGTATGGATACACACAAGTTAAAGTTCTTCGAAACATTCTGAAAAGTCATCTTATTCCACTGATTCTTTAAGGTGCCTATCACAGGCCAGGCCCCGGAGCTATAGCTGTGAACAAGACAGTCAAAATCTCTATTCTCACAAAACTTTACTACCTAAGAAAGAAACACACAATAAATATGTTCTTAAAAGCAAGTAATTTCCAAGAGTGAAAAGTGTCATGGATTTTTAAAGGGCGGTTGATGGGAAGCAGACTGGTCAGGGGGCTGCATAAGTCAGGAAAGTCTTCTCTGAGGAGGTGATCCAAAGATAAGGAGGAAATCACAGAACTCGGGGGGAAGGGCTCCAAGGTGGGACTAAGAACGTTCAAGGAACAGAAAGCAAGCCAATGTGATTGGAACACGGTGAAGCAAGGGGAGAAGGATTGAAGGAAGTAGAGGCCAGATCACATTAAGCTTTGCAAGTTCTACGCCTTAGGATTAGATGTGACCTCCGTGGCTAACACAAGCTATTTCTCACATAGGAAAAGCTCAGAATTAGGAATTCCAAGCCTGGTATAATGGCTCCGTGGTCATTGGGCACTCATGCTCCTTGTACTTTTCATGAAGTTTCTATCATCAAAGTTATAATCACAAGATGGCTGCTGGAGCACCATCCATCACATCTTCATTTCAAGCAGTGGGAAGGAAGAAAGTAGAAGAGCAAAGCCCTGCATCCTCTTAGCTGAGCCAGCGCTCTTGGAAGAATAATCCCAAGAGCCCCAGTCAACAAATCTGCTTTTCTCTCATTGGCCACCTGTAGATGTAAAGGAGGTTGGGAAATATAGACACTTGGCTGGGTGCTGCACGGCTCCAAATTAAACAAGGGTTCGACCAGAAAGTAAGAAATACAGAATAAATATTGGGGGGGGGGCACCAAGGGTGTGGCAAGGAGCCTAGGGATTGTTCGAAGTGCAATGGGAAGGTTTTAGAGGGTTTTTATCAAGTGCTGCTGTGATCTGATTTACCCAGTGAGAAGGTCAGTCTAGCTGAGGGTGCACAATAAACTGTAGGGAGACAGATGAGTTAGGTGCTGTTACAATAACCCAGGTGGTGGTGGTCGGGCCAGCGTTTCAGCAGTGGAGGTGGTGAGAAGTGGCTGACTCTGGCCTCTGTTTGGGGGCTGGTGTCGACAGGACTTGCTGATGGACTGGGTGTGGGGTATGAAGGCAAGAGAGAAATCGGAGGGTGGATCCCACGTTTGGGGGCTGAGTGGCCAAGAAAATGCAGTGCCGCTTCTGGGAAGTGGGGAGATGGGGAGAGAAGCAGAGGGCAATAAACAGTTCCCCTTGAATGTGTGGGTTTTGAGAGGCCTGTTAGGCACCGGTAGGGGTGCTGAATAAGCAGCTGGAAGAAGTTTGGGGTTCAGGGCAGAGGTCAACCAAATTCGGGAGCTGCCAGCATACGGATGGCACTGAAAGGCAGGGCGAGATGAGTTCCCCCAGGGACAGGGTGTCGATGGACAAGAGGAAGGGAGACGGCCAAGGGTGAGGCCCCAGGGCACTTTGGCCTTGAGAGGTGAGAGAGCCAGCAAAGGAGGAGAGAAACGAGGCCAGCCTGGTGGACGGTGGACAGAGGGGGGGCAAAGGCCAGCTGCCAGATGCCGGGAGCAGCCGCGTACAGTGAGAGCAGGGAACTCACCCTGGGCCTTAGCAGCTGATTAGATCCAAGAGCGATTTCAGCAGAGCGGTGGGGACGAGGCCCCGGAAAGAAGAGCTGATAAGCAAGTGGACAGGCCAGGATGCTCTTCCCAGCAGCATGACTGTGGAGGCCGGCAGAGAGACCAGGCGAAGTTAGGGGCACAGGAGGTCAGGGAGGGCTCGCCCACCTTCAAGCCCAGGTGCCCAGGGTCATTCCGGACACCAAGCAGCTCCAACCCTGCTCTGCAAGATCCCCAGAGAGGGTGGGAGCAAAGCAGGCTTGGGTCTAGAGGGTCAGACCCTCGATAGGGAATCTCGGATGTCGGTGGCCCTAGGGGTCATTTCAGAGCCGGCAAAGCGAAGCTGAGGCCCCACTCAGCACAGGTCCCCATGCTGGACACAGTCCCTGCAGCATCTCGGTTCTTCTGGGGCTGCCCACGGTCCGGGGGGCGACCTTTGAACCCGTTCGTCTCTTGCCCTGAGTCAGGTACCCCTGCTTTGGGGGGACACCCAGGTGCTGGCCAGTCAGTATGCCATCCCAGAATTTGTTTTGCCAACTACCCAGAGCAGCGTTTTTCAGACTGTAGGTTGTTAACCACGAGTGCGTCGTGAGTCCAAATGTAGCGGGTTAAGACCTTCGTTTTTTAATGCAATAAAAAGGAATAGGATCGAAAATAACAGAAATCACACATAAAAAGGTGGGTATCTTTCATGACGCTCGTCTCAGTGACATCTGTGTTTGTATATTTGTGCGCATGTGTGTTCTGCATTGCCGTGTCAAGTGGATTTGTTACATCATGTTTAAGTTCCAAAGAGGGTGGGACTTCCCTGGTGGCTCAGTGGTTGAGAATCTACCTGCCAATGCAGGGGACACGGGTTTGATCCCTGGCCCGGGAAGATCCCACATGCCGCGGAGCAACTAAGCCCGTGCGCCACAGCTACTGAGCCTGCACTCGAGAGCCTGCGAGCCACAACTTATATATATATATATAAGTCTCCCAGCTAGAGGGGTGGCACAGGGAGGTTGGGAGGGAGATGCAAGAGGGAGTAGGTATGGGGATATATGTATTTGTATAGCTGATTCACTTTATTATAAAGCAGAAACTAACACACCATTATAAAGCAATCATACTCCAATAAAGATGTAAAAAAAAAAAAATAAAAAAAAAAAAAAAAAAAATCCAAGGAGGGGAGAGCCACCGGCCTCTAGAACCTCCCCTTGTGTCCCTGCCCCCCAGCAGTGACATCCTCCACAGTGGCCTGGGTGGGCGGCCGCCACTCATTCCCTCTGGTGAGGATGCTGTGTCCTGGATGGACGTGTTGGAGAAATAGTATTTCCAGGTGGGCGGTACCCAAACCACCGTTACTGGGAGTCGCATCAGATGCACCGGAACACGACCACACACTGCCATGGGAGGACCCTGCCCGGGTGCCCCTACCCTGCTGAGCGGAGCAGAGTGATGCTGTAGCCCACAGCCGAGCCCAGACCTGTCAGGAGGACAGGCCAGGGGTTCTCAGCGTGCCTGCACAGCCCGCCCCCAGAGATCCTGATGCAGTGAGGCTTGGAGGCTGCCTGGGCATTGAGGGGCTCTACGGCTGATCCTAACACAGGCCGGGCTGAGGACCACGGGCCTAGAAGGGGATGTGATGCTCCGACTCCCTAAGCAGAGGCCCTGGAACCCCTCAGAAGCCGTGCCCCCCTCCTCCCTTCCGCAGCCCGACGCGATTTGTGGCTTCGGTGTCCGAAGCTGCTGGGTCCCCTGGGTGTGGCAGAAGGTGATACCAGGCCTGTCGGCTCCCAGCAAGCCCTCGGGATGTCAGGCGCATCGCCCAGGACTCTCTGCCTCCTGTCCCAGAGACCCCAAAGCATTCCTCTAAGTAGAAACACCACGATGGCAGGTCTGGCCGTGCACAGGGACCAGCAGGGAGCCAGGTCACCTTCAGCTTCCTGCATCCTTCAGACATCTGCACCTCCCCACCCACCCTGGCCATCCCCTCCCCTTTCTTAGAGGAAGAAAGGGGTTATCCGAACATCATGGGGACCGGGATTTGATTTGATCGTAACTTGGTTACAGAAATTTCCGAGCACACGCGAGGATGGAGAGTTAGTACAATCAGCCCCGTGTACCCATCGCCCAGCTTCCGTGGTCCACTCACAGCCCCTACGCACTTGCGCCCCATCACAAAAGACCTTGCCACCCAATGTCACAGCCCTTTCCACCTGTGCACTTCCTCCTAGAACAGGGCCCAGACGAAAACACCTAGAAGCCTCGAGTAAACCCTCTGGGATGCTGAGAACTCTTGTCTGGAGACCCAGCCCCGGGCTCAGACACCAACAGGCGCTTCCCTGTGTGCCTGGCGGGGATGGAGACACTGCGCATACACTTATTTCAGGAGAACGGGGCTTGTAGAAGAAAGTTGGACAGATCCCCACTCTGTCTTCAGAGAAGCTGCTGGTGGACTTCCTGAATCCTTACTTGTTTGGGGCTCGTCTACCCACTCAGCACCCAGCTGGTCAACACTGCCTTGGTCAGTCTCCTTAGAAAAAAAGGAGCATTGCCTCCAAAATCCATCAGCAAAGGTCACCTCCTTTGCCATGAGATGAAAATACATCTGAAGTGTGTTTACCTGGGGAGGAGAGAAGGGGGATGGCAAAATGGCTCATTTTAAACTTGAGTGGCTTTGTTTGGGTTTTGCTAACAGATAAACTATCTGAACTCCAAACCAAAATAAATTCACCTCTGAAGTTAACCATGTTATTACATCAGTGCTGATGTAATGGTTCCAAACCATGAGAAAGTAAAATTCCAGCATAATGGGTCTCTCTGTTTAGCTAGAAGAAAGGCAGGGCTGCTGGCTTCTTGTCAGCTGGAATGTGGTGTTTTCTATCATGGTTACGCTGCAGGGGTGGGGGGGCGGTGTATGTGTGTGTGTAACCTAATTAATGATGTTTTAGTAACTGTGATGTGAAAGGGGGTGGATAGATGTGAAAATATAATTAAGGGGTGCCTAGAAGGTCCCTGGGCCCACCCCGAGGAGGGTTCCAGAAAGATCATCCCCTGCTCGCCCCACCCCAGAGCCTCATAGACTCAGCGAATCACAGGACGACATTTAGGACTCCAGTGGCCCTCCAGGAGGTCACAGGTCAAGGGGTTGGAAAGGTCAGAAAGGCTCAAAGACGACCTTACTTTGGGAGACAAGTTCCAGGTAAAAGAAGAAGTGGGACCCGCCCCTGCCCCACGATGCCCTTGCGGTATCGGCAGGCAGAGGACAAGCCAGCTCCTGCAGCCATGGAGAGCTGAGCAGATGATCCACTTGGGTGTCGCTCTGTGCGCCAGGAACTCAGGCCACAGCCCCACAGCCTCCAGAGCTCACGCTGGCCCTGCCCCTGGCCTGGAGGGCTTGGTCCTGGGCTCTGGCCCCCTCGCGTCCCCGCCAGGCTCAGGCCAGGCAGACACCCGCTGCCGCCCCCGCCGGGTCGGATGGAGGCTGGTGCACAAGGACGTTGACCTAAAGAACCCCGGGTCCCAGAGCCAACACCAGCCTCTGTGCTTCCTCAAGCAGGTCACCTGCAGCCCTGCGTTTCACCCTCCCGGTCCCCATTGCCCGGCAGCAGCTCTGTAACTCACGCTTCTCCCAGCAGGTGCCTTCCATGCCATTAGAGTTCTCGAGTCAGAGAGGTCTCCACCCAGTGGAGCTGGCGGCCTTCCCATCCCAGGTTCTACCTCAAACTCAGACGTTTGTTATTTTGAGGACTTTTTAACATATCTGTCATCGACATCACCTGCCCACCAGGTGCAGAACCCAGAGCCAGCCTCTGCGCAGGCCCGTGGGCTCCTTCGTCAGGTCGGGCTGAGGCCCGCGGGTCACATCTCATCGAATCCTGGCCACAAACCCATCACTGGTCCCATTCTGCAGATGCAGGAGGTTGAGGAGCCGGCCCAGTGTTCCAGGTATGGAGTCTGGTGGAACCACAGGCCTCAAGAGGGAAATAACCACCCCCCTTCCCCACGGAGGTGTACTCATTTGCTGGGGCTGCCAGAACAAAGTACCCCCGACGGGGGAGTGCAATGGCAGAAACGTATCGTATCGCAGTTCTGGAGGCTGGACGTCCGAGATCAAGGTTCCTTCTGAGGCTGGTTCTCTCCTTGCCTTAGAGACGGCCATCTCCTCCCTGTGTCCTCACATGGTCTGTATCCCGTGATGTGTGTCTGTATCCCAATCTCCTCTTCTTATAAGGACATTGGATTAGGGCTCACCTAGTGACCTCGTTTTACCTTAATTATCTCTTTCAAGACCCCATCTCCAAATACAGCTGCTTTCTAAGATACCAGGGGTTAGGACCCAACATATGAATTTGGGGAGAGGGAGACACAACCTGGCTCACGGTGGACTCACTCAGGGCCAGTGGTGGAGCCGGGGTGGAGCCAGCTCTAAGAACTGAGATAGGCTGGGACCTGGGACCTGAGACCCTTTGCTGCAGTGCTTGCACCTCAAGCGATAACATACAAAGAAACTATAAGGGACTAAAAATAACTGTGTGCATGTGCAGTCAGGGCAAATTATGGACAACAAGACACAAAAAGACCAAAAACCCAACTGCCACTTCTGAGGAGTCAGGAGCAAAAGCATGTACTGCGCATGCCCCCTGCACTCAGCACCGCCAAAGGGTGGGCAGAGCACCTAAGCCACGCCTCCCCCCGACACACCCCCATCCTCACCCCATATAAGGAACCAGCTCCCTTCCCCCGCCTTAGGGAGCCAGCAAGGGAACCTGTGGCTATTCTTGCCCTCCCTGCTGCCGCAGGGGCCCCAATAGAGCCTTGCCTGAATTTGTCGTCTGGCCCCTTACCAGTTTCTATTGATAAGAGGAAACCCTGGTTGGTATCAGACTCATCGACTCAGTTTTCCTGAGTGCCTGCTGTGTGTCAGGCCGTGGTGGATGTGACATGGCCCTGGATGCCACCATGTGAGCGACACATGAAAGGAAAGGACAGCAGCCCAGGGAGCAGCTCTCCGCAACAGTCTTGAATCCCTCCAGAGAGCCCAGAGCATAGGCACCTGAGCCTTTGCAAGCATGTCCAAAACACACCTGCCCGCCATACAGACTCCACAGGCCCCCGGAGTGCTGCCGCCGCGGGCTGGCACCGCCCTCCACTGACCCAAGGACTCTGCGGGCCCTCCGGTTCCAATTCCTCTCCTCACCCTGCAGAGCATGGGAGTGTGGGCACCACAAGAATTTGATGAACGAGTGAACGGATCCATGCAAGTTCTGATGGATTCGGTCCTCCTGGTCTGCCCTCACCTCTTTCCTCCTGAAACGTCATTGAATTCTGGGCCAGACCCACCATCCACAGTAAGGATGGGGCCCTACGGAGCTGAGGGTGCCCCCGGAGCATCAGACAGCTCACCAATGGGCAGCAAAACCCCCAACGCTGCATCCACCCCCTGAGTTGCTGGCTCTCTCTGCCCTCGGGGGAGGAATGGCAGACGTGGAATTTCAAAGCCACCAGCAGATGCTCAAGAGGTGGGCATCCAAAAAATCCCCCTGAAGCATCAGGTGTCTCCTGATGGAAGGGCTCATTCGACGCCGGAACCCATTACGTTGGGGAGGCTTCTCCATAGGTTTTAGCAGCAGGCCTGCTCCTCGGCTGTCTGGATCAGTTTGGGTGTGGTCTGGTCTTGCCTCAAGGCAGGAGGGAGGGCCAGAGGACCTCCTTGGGTCCCCTCCTGCCCCGGGATTTCAGGCAGACGTGAACATCTGGGGAGTGACAGTAGCTGAGCGATGCTGATGGCCCGAAGCCAGCAGTAACAGGGTGGCCCGGTCTGGGCAATCCACCCGGAGCTCACCAACTAGTAGGGATGCAAATAGCAGCAAGCAGCTGCCAGGGTTACCCATGTGACAGAGCAAGAAGCAGCACGGAGACGTGCCCCACCTGGGAGGAAACAGTAGTGCGGCGTGGGCGTGTGTCCACGGGCGAGCATCCCGGACACATGCACGCAGAATGTGTTTATGCAAAGGTGGTGGGAGGCCTGCTTGGGAGGTCCCTCCCGTCAGATCAAGAGAAGCTGGATGAGAATCACAGCTCCCGACCAAGCATTGTACACGCCTTTAGCTTTGCCGCCTGGTTTTTCTTCACCAAGTCCTCAAAGAAGAAAGGGCTGGGGACACCCTCTCATTTTCACACTGAAAGACAAGAAACACTGAGAGATGGCCCAGATCACACCAACGTTGCCCCAAACCCAGTGGATTTGCACTGACTACTATGGGCCCCGTGCCTTTCTAAGTAACTTTTTGCTGTAGCTACCTCTGAAATCAGCTTGGCTTTTTT
>NW_006797504.1:104432-107885 GCF_000442215.2 Lipotes vexillifer | reverse complement strand
TGTTTTTTTTTTTTTTTTTTTTTTTTTTTTTTTTTTAAGCTTGGTGCAAACTTACGGTTACCAAAGGGGAAATGGGTGGGTGGGGATAAATTAGGAGCTTGGCATTAACATTTACACACTACTATGTATAAAATACATAACCAACAAGGTTATACAACAACTGTATAGCACAGGGAGCTATATTCAGTACTCCGTAATAATGTATACGGGGAAAAAAATCTGAAAAAGAATTAATATATGTATATATATACAACTGAATCACTGTGCTGTACACCTGAAACTAACACAACATTGTAAATCAGCTATACTCCAATAAAATTTTTTTAAAAAATCCTGGTGTATAATAGCACAATTACCCACTAACCTTATCCATCAGTCACCGAATCAACCCACTCGCATTTTTGAGGGTCTGTGCTTGATGTGGAAGAAGTGTTACCTTCCTTCAAAGCGTTTCGTGTTGGGGACACAAAACAAATGCAAGAGAAACAACCACAGACAAGGTGAGACAGCCTGTGACAGACAAAGAGTGAGAAACAACCTGTGGGCTCAGAAGGAAGTGGGAGCCCATGAGGGCAGGGCAATCAGGGCAGGCTTCCTGGAAGAGGTGGCACGTGTGCCAGGTCTTAAGGGAAGGCTTGGATTTGGAAGTTTTGGAGGCAGAAGACATTCTAGGCCAAATGAACTACGAGCAGGGGTGAGGCAGAGCCACGGACAGAAAGAGGCCACCCAGGCCCAGTGCTGAGGGCCCCCAGGGAGACACAAGTCGGAGGCAGGTGGGGGCAGGCCTCCCAGGCTCTGGAGAGGAGCCGGGCCAGCTGCCCTGTAAGCTGGTAGCTCTGGCAGTTTTCTGCAGAGAGGGAACTTCCCCAGAGCATCTCTGAAATGACTGTCACAAGCAGATCAGACAGCGCGTGTCTTTTCCCGAGCCCAGGCGTTCCCTGGGTTCGCACACCATCGGACCCCCTATCATGCTGCCAGTTGGGAAGTTGACAGGGCTCCTTCTGGCGCTGTCAATGTCCGCACACGGTCTTTTCCACCCGATGGGCCCCTTTGACCCGCTGCACCTCTCAGGTGTTTTACCCCCCATGAATTTCTTAGTACATTCATCACACACACACCACACACACACACACACACACACACACACACACACACTCACTCACACACACACGTGTTGAATGACAAACACAAGACTGTACCAGTGGACTTGACTTTAGTTAAAAGCACGTATTTAAAACCTAAGCCTCTATGGTAGCCTCTCAGGAAGCTCTCTGTGTCCACGATGAATTGCTGAACCAGCTGTGAGTCTTTCATACATCCTTCCCACAGCACACGGGGGCTTTGAACCACACAGACCCAGGCTGGTCCGGTTTCCTGTGACTGAGTGTGCCCGGCTTCCACCCCAAGACCCTCCCCGGCTCCCTGCCTGCCGACGTCCCCACCCAGAGTCTCTCATCATCCCTGTGTGCTCATCGACGGGCCTGCACGGTGCTCACATTCTGTGGAGGCAAATGGAAAAGAAATATGCAAGTGATCACATCAGCAGAAGCATTCATTGCACGTTGTGGTCAGTGGATAAGAAAAAACACGAGAGGGAGAGAAAGGATGGAAGTGTCATCTGAGCCGAGGCTGAAAGGATGAGCGGGAGGTTGTGGATGTGACCTGTGAGGACCAAAGTAACCCCGAGATGGGGGAGCAGTGTGTGCAAAGGCCCTGGGGTAAAATGGCTCAGGGCAGTCAAGGAACCGGGAAAGGGCCAAGGGGGCTGAAGCCTGGTGACCAAGGTCCCAAAATGAGGTCCCACAGGGTTTCAAAGACTGTGATTGGACTTCTGCCCTTCCCTTCCCCAGTAATCACCCACAGCTAGTGAGGTCACCTTAAACCTCCCCCTTCCCTCTCACGCTCCGTTGGCCACCAAATCCTATCGGTTCTACTTCGGAACCTCTCCTGACTCTCCCGTCTCTCTCACCCTTTGCCTTGGTTTGGGTCCTCACATCGCTCACCTGGCAAGGCTGCAAGCCTGGCCCCTTCTCCCATCTCCAGCCCAGCCCCTCCTGTGGGGACCCCTAGGTGCCACGGGTTAGCGTCCTAAAATGCACGTCTAACTGCGGTGCTTGTGCCTGAAAACTCACGTCCAAGTTGGCAGCTGTTGGAGCTGGGTGACAGACACACACATCCTTCCGCATGTTTGGAATTTTCTGTGATGACTACCGCAAAAACAAAACAAAACAACAAACACCCTCCTCCTACCCAGGAGGTCTTAGCCTCAAAGAAGGGCATTGATTTTCTGGGCTTTGCACATATTGGCTAAGTATTAAAAGCTCAGTCAAGGAAGCGATTCATGGTGCATCAGTCTGTGTGTTTCAAAGTCTCCCCTAGCCCCACTGCTTTGAAGACACAGTGTGTCTGTCTTGTGTGGCCAGCTGCCTGCGGGCCGGCCTTGCCCCCCGTGGAGTCACCAGCATCACCTGGCATCCAGCCACGATGAGAGTCCCGCAGCTCCCAAACACTCCCGCTCACACCCCACAGGCCAGACCCTTCTGTTGGTCCCTCCACCTGGCATGTCCTTCCGCCCTTGATAAAGCCCCACTCAGTGGTCAAGCCTCAAGGTCAAGTGTTCAGAAAGCCTCTCGTCTGTTCTGGTCTGTATGGCCGCCTTCCCCCTGGTCTAGGGGCTCCTGGTGGGTGAGGCTCGGGCTGCCATCGTGACTCTGTGCCCAGGACACAGGGTCCTCGTGCCTGCCTTGGAAGGGTGGCACTGGAGTCTCCACTTCTGAGCCGGGGAAGAGGCTCAGTGCCCTTAGTGTGGGAGGTGGGAGGGGCCAGGAAACGACCTGCAGAGCACCCGCTGCCCCGTCCTGCTCTCGGCCCCTCGCTTGGCAGCCCTCAGGCGGTGCCCTGCCCGGACTCTGCTCACAGAGCAACCGCAGGCCATGCATTAGCGTCGCCGCCCACCCCGCACTGTTCCCATCCGCCTCTCCCCCCCGCCCCAAGCAAGCCTCTGTGGGCAGCTGAGCATCCAGCTACAGACCCGAAGCCCAGAGGCTCCCCTGACAGAGAGTCAGGGTGCATCTCGTGCTCAGACTTGCCCCCGATGTAGCATTAACGACACCCACTGCTCCAATATACCTGTTTGTAAAACGTTTTTCTAAAGAGCTCATGTAAAAACTATTCAGGTATCATTTCTCCCCCGTGCTGCCATGGAATGTTCCAGAGACTACAGCCGAGGACAATAACAAGGGGACAGGCTTCTCCCCATAAATGCCAGCCTGTCCCCACGGCGGAGGCTCTTTGCCTTCACAGAAGTGGTAGTGGACAAAGGGGAGGCCAGAGCTTAGTTAGCTACATGTAACACCAAACCAGAGATTTTTTTTTTTTTTTTTTTTTTTTTTTTGTGGTACGCGGGCCTCTCACTGCCGCGGCCTCTCCCGTTGCGGAGCACAGGCTCTGGAC
>NW_006797504.1:97359-104308 GCF_000442215.2 Lipotes vexillifer | reverse complement strand
CCCGCGTCCCCTGCATCGGCAGGCGGACTCTCAACCACTGCGCCACCAGGGAAGCCCCAGAGATTGTTTTTTTTTTAAGCAGTTATTAAGCTGGGTGTAGACCACCTCAGGCCCTGGGTCATACCAAGAGAATTAGTCTCTGCTGCTGCCTGTACAGAGTGTTTTTCTAAAGTCTTTCATTTCGGCGACCCCCTCCCTGGCACTGTCCCTCGGTAGCCAAGGTGCCCTGTTACTTGCGACAGGTTCTGAGTTGAGGGAGAGTCTGTGGGGTGCCAGATCTTTATCACCCCAAGTCTAAAAAAGTTGGGTTTAGGTGTAAAAGAAATTTGCTTTGTGTGAGGGAAAAGCCAGCATTTTCGGTTTTTTAGATTTTCTTTTTAAGTTTGGGGAGGAACGAGAGGTGTTTCTGGCAATCTGGTCTGTGTCCTCTCAGCCCGGTAACACAGGGATTCATATCAGTTATACTGTCAAAGGACTTCCCTTGCGGTCCAGCGGTTAAGACTCCGTGCTTCCACTGCAGGGGGTGCGGGTTCAATACCTGGTCGGGGAGCTAAGATCCCACATGCCGCTCAGCATGGCCCAAAAAACAAAAAATTACACCGTCAAGCCTCACCCACCCTGGCAAAGTTTGGCGGGATTGGGGAAGACTGGCATTCGGGTCCTGGATGCCTTGGTTTGCAGGCATCTCACTAGCCTGTCTGCCTGCACAGGCTGTTGGGAGGCTCGGGGGCAGGGGAGCACACCATGGACCCAACCCCCAGTGCGAGCCAGACTCTCCAGAAGCTGGAGACCCTCTGGGGCTCAGCGGTCTGGTCACCCCTGCTGCCGAGTGGCGGCGCCTGGGGACACTCAGCGTTTATTATGCCCTCACCTGCTGATCGGGGAAGGTGTGGTCAGCTGGGGACAGGGGCGGCCCCCAGGCAGGTGGAGAACTGTCTGCAAAAGCTGGCTCTCTGCTTCGAAGTCACCGCAATGATTTCTTCTGTTTGTTACTTTTATCTTTTCCCGGCTCTGGAGTTTAAGGCCTTAACGAAGCAGTGGAAACGCACCGGAAAAGCCTGGCCCCTGACTTCTAACCCCGTCCTCACTGTAGCAGAGGGACCAGTACCGGCCAGCTGGAGCCATTGAGGGCGACTTTCAGACCTCAGGCTGCTGTGTGATTCAGTTTCCTTACAGAAGGTCTAAGTGCTGGAGGGATTTCCCTCCTTGAGTCCTGGGCCCGGTGGCCACCCTTCCTGAGCACCGTGTCCCCGATGTGGCCCCAGGCAGTGTCCCCAGCCTTGGCAGGTTTCCTGGAAAAGCCTGTCCCCCTCAGCACGGCTGTCCCTAGGCCTCCACCTCTGCAGCTATGACCTGAGTGTGTGGCAGCCTCATTTCCTCCTGGGGTGGTAAGACCGGGTCTGGAGGAAGGGTTCCCTGTTTGTAAATGTTCTAGAAATAAAAGAACTTAAAAATGAGAGGTGAGGGCTTCCTTGGTGGTCCAGTGGTTAAGAATCAGCCTGCCAATGCAGGGGAAACGGGTTCGAGCCCTGTTCCAGGAAGATCCCACATGCCGCAGAGCAACTAAGTCCGTGAGTCACAACTACTGAGCCTGCGCTCTAGAGCCCACGAGCCACAGCTACTGAGCCCGTGTGCCACAACTACTGAAGCTCGCATGCCTAGAGCCCGTGCTCCGCAACAAGAGAAGCCACCGCAATAAGCCCGTGCGCCGCAACGAAGACCCAATGCAGCCAAAAAATAAAAATAAATAATTTTTTTAAAAAAATGAGAGATGAAAAAATGGTTTCGTGCCTTGAAGTCGTTCACCTGATCCACAAGGCTCTGGGACAGAAACCACAGGCGACCTGGGGTGGACAGAGCCTCGGTCCTCCCCCAGGGTCGTGGGCCACCTGCCGGGAGCCCCGGGGCGCCCTCAGCCTGCCTTAGTTAACTGCACAACAACCTGCTAAAGCAGGTGTTCTCACCACTTTGCAAGCAAAAAGTAATCACCCCCAAAGAGCAGCTCCAGAAATGACTGTGGCTATGAGAACATTACTAAAATATGTATGTGATTTCTCAAGGTGAAAAAAACCCAAAAAACAAAGACTGAGCCTCAGAGAGATTAAGTCATTGCCAAAATCAACAGTTCCCAGGTGGCAGGGCCAGGACAGGAATCCAGGTCTGCCCCGGCCCACAGCCCATCGTCCCCACTCAGGGCGCCGCGTCCAGGGGAGCCTCGCGCAGCCCAGCTCCAGGGGCCAGATCACAGGAAAGCAGTGGGCTGGGTGGGAGGGGAGGGGCCGGACGGAAGCTGACTGGCCGCTGTGAAAGCCCTCGGTAAGCAAAGACAGCAAGGGCTGGACCCCCGGCGAGGCTCCATCAACATGACGAGGGGTGGGCAGCTGCTGCGTTTGACCTGTCACTCCGGCACCCCCCAAAAACAGCAGGCTGTGGGGTCAGAGGGCGAGGCGGGTGCTATTGTCAGGGGTGCAGGGTTTCCAGGAAGCTTTAGCAGCAGCCGCAGGCCGAGTTCTACTTTACGTGTGGTCAGTGGTGCTGGGAGAGGCCCTCAGGTGGCGTGGAGGGTGTCCTGAAGCACGCTCAGGACCAGGGCATCATCTTTTTTTCTTAACTGGAGTACAGCTGACTTGCAATCTTGTGTAACTTTCAGGTGTACAGCAAAGTGATTCCGTTATACATATATATATATTGTTTCAGATTCTTTTCCCATATAGGTTATTATAGAATACTGAGTAGAGTTCCCTGTGCTGCACAGTAGGTCCTTGCTGGTTATCTGTTTTATATATGGCAGTGTGTATGTGTCAATCCCAATCTCCCAATTTACCCTCTCCGCCCCCTTTCCCCTTTGGTAACCATAAGTTTGCTTTCTATGTCTGTGGGTCTATTTCTGTCTTGTAAGTGAGTTCATTTGTATCATTTGTTTAGATTCTGCATGTAAGTGATATCATACTATACTTGTCCTTCTCTGACTTCACTTAGCGTGACAATCTATAGGTCCATCCATGCTGCTGCAAATGGCATTATTTCATTCTTTTTCTATGGCTGGGTAGTATTCCACTGTATATGTGTACCACATCTTCTTTATCCATTCCTCTGTCGATGAAACAAGCAAGTCCCCAAACCTCAGGGGCTGAACCCAATGGAAGTTTATTTCTCACTCATTGAGAGCCTGAGGCTCTGCATGTGGTCATTCAGGACCCCAGGCTCCTGCCCTCTGGCGTCTGCTCCATCCTCCGGAGGGCAGCGGGCCTGTGGGCGGCAGTGGGGAGAGTGTCACGGGCAGGCCTGGAAGCAGGCAACATCCCTCCCACACCTCCCTGCTCAGGACCAGGCCCCTAGCCACATCCAACAGGAAGCTAGAACAAGTCATGCGGGGCGGGGGCGGGGGGGGCCCAGGAGGAAAAGGACACAGGTGTTTACGGAAATATAACCATTTCCACCACCAGGCGAGGGCTCAAATAAAGGAGAGAAGATTCCAGGGTCTGGGTCGCGAGTGGTCACCATAGGTGATGGGAAATGAACAGCCCCTCGTGCTTGGGTCCTCTCAGCGAAACTTTTGTGAAAACTCTGAAGATGTTGGGTACATCATGCTCCCTGGCCCATCCTATATTTCTAACGTGTGGACACAAGGCCTTTTCCACGTGTCTCTGCAGCAGGACGGGGCCAGCTCTAGTTGGTTGTCGATCGGCATTGAAAATGTACGGTATCTGACAAAAAATGTCTTTCATGATTCAAAGGAGCGAAGCCCTAACACTGGCATTTCAAATGGTCCCTCGGAGCCTAGGGTGGCAGCCATCACTGGCCACTGCCCCGTCTTCACCGCGGCGGACACTTCCAGAGGCGTCCTGCTGACGCATCACTCCTACAACAGCAAGAAAGGCGCATGTATAAGAAGACCTCCTGAAGATCACTGGATCTCAGGGCAATCTCAGGATTTTCCCTTTGGTTCTTGCTCTAGGAATTGGCTCGAGAATGCTAGGCTCCTTCACACCTTCCCTTCCTTGCAAACAAAGATATTGTGTTCCATTAAAAAACAAAAAAATTCCCAGGCCTGTTCTGAGAAGGTTACGTGGCTCCGTCCTTTCCCACTCCGGGAAAACATAGGTGCTGGTTTGCCCACAGGAGTGGCCATGTGAGTACTGTTAATAAGCTGTTACTTTCATCTAGCAGCTTTGTCATACAGAGTTGTTGAAACCCATCAGCACCAAAGGGCAAAAGAAACACGGGAGAGATGAGCCGGGAGAGACGGAGGCGTGGCCCTGTGTTGTACGGATCTTGCAAAATCTATAACTGTGGGGAGAGAGGAAGAATAAAACCGAGGCCCAGAGGCATCTGGGAGAAATGCTAGGCTGTGCCTGGGTGTTGCACAATGGGGACCTGCCTCCCCAGGGGCCTTGCCAGGCGCCGGGAAGGGATCGGGCCCTGCTGATGGCTCATTTCATCCCCTCCGGAAGGGACACAGGGAGTTGGTTCAAAGTTGCAGCGTCCTTTAAGCAGCAAAGAGGCCAGTGATGCCAGGGCACGAGAAGGGCATGTCTCCCACGAGAGAGAGGTGGGCAGACAAGCGTCTACCTGCATGAAGTGTGTTTACAGGAGAATGAGGTGTTTATTTGCGTGCAACACATGTGGTCAGGGCAGAGAACAGAAGCCCACTCATCCCCTACTTGCCCCACAGCCTAACCCCTCTGCTTTAGTCATCTGGCATTCACAATGCCTGCTCGGCAAGGGCCAATGAGTGATGGGCACCACTGCCCTGCGCCAGAGGAGATGGGCTCTGGAGACAGGCCGGGGCCCTCCCTTCTGGCCACACTTCAGCTGTCCCTGACGTTGGTCTGCAAAGTTCAACCAGAAACACCCTCCACCCACCATTCCTATAGCCCAAGCAAAGGCCCGCAAAGGGAAAATCAAGGAGGTTGGGTCAGAGCTGCAGTTAGGCAGCCTGAGAGTTTCAGCAGCCCCGGGGGCATCTCATGAGGCTGGAAACGGCAGGCCCGGGAAACTGCTAACGCCCCTGATGGCTTTGAACTCCACGGAAGCAATCACCGGGACCGGAATCACGATGCCTCTTCTTCAATAAAGGCCAGCAAAGACAGTAGGAAACACTTGTGGTCCTGCTGGCGCTGCCGAATTGGTGAACGTTCACACAGCGCCCAGTGGGAGCCCGACGCACGGCCAGGCCAGGCCGAGCCCTGTCCCCTAGGCGGTCACAGCTGGAGGAGGTGAGTCCAGCCGCGCTCTGCTCACCATCTCTGTGACTCTGGATGACTTGCTGACTCTTCCGTGGCTCCGTTTCTCCGGCTACAAATTGGAAACTGTGACTAGGACCCAACGAAACGATAACGTATGTAAAGCGTCTAAGTTGCCCGGCCTGCGGGTCACCATCCTAGTGAGACCACCTCGGAGGACCAAGCTGGGTCCAGGCCATCGCTCTCGAGTGTCCTGTCCCCCTGCTCTGCTATCCCATCCGCTCCACCCAGCACCCTCTACTCCCTACACCCTGGTTACCGGCGTACAGACCTCAGCGGGACAATTCCCAGCCTCGAGGGGCTCAAAAGGAGCAGGGAGCCCATGTCCCCACCCCTGACGGGGTGGGGAATGCTCTCCCAGAGGGGTGGGCGGGCCTTAGAGGCGCTGCACAGCACCGGCTCACGTTGAGCCAGTTCCTGAGAGGCGCCCTGCTCGCCCATCCCCCAGGCAACCACACACCGGCCTGCATCCCATCTCTCCAGGTCCAGATGAACACAAAATCTATCAGCCTTTGTTTCGCCATTCTGTTTCCACGTGCCCCTCCCAATCTACATGAAAACGAAGTTTCCCATCTTTGCTCTGATTTCTCAGCCTCCTTTTTCAAACACAGTCATAATAAGCTCCTCCAGGGCGGCGTGGAGGGTGCGTGCCAACGTCGGGGCCTGGCATGGAGCCCACGCCTTTCAGGCCCGGGTTACTGGACAGGGGGTCGGAGAGATGGCAGAGGACGGAGCCCAAGGAGACAGACGCCCCCATCCCTCCCCCACCCACTCCCTACTGGTCCTGACACTGCTCCCAGCTCCCCAGCGCCCCGAGTGACCCTGAGATGCTGCCAGGGCCCCTGTGGCTGACCCTCCAGGCCTGATGACCATGGCCTCCTGCCCTGAGTTGTTTACTTCCCTCCCCCCATACGCACGCACACCACCCCACCTGAGGAGTCACCGGACCCGCAGTCCTGTTTTCTGGTCCTGGTGAGGGAAGGCCACCCTGTGTGGGTGGGGCCAACGGCAGGGCGCCCAGCAGAAAGCACCGTGCTTGGACCCCACAGACCTGGGTTCAAACTGACCCCGGCCCCTGCCTTGTGCCAAGCGTTTAACCCCGTGAGCTCCAGTTTCTCCTCTCCCGCCTTCACTGCGACTGCACGGGAGGTGAGTGGCTGATGCTTCCCCAGGGGCCGACACTTAGTCCGTATTTAGTAAGCCACCACCATCTTTGTTGCGTTTCCCAGGGGCCACCTGGACGTGAGCTTTAACCGCACTGCTGAGGGAGAGGGCGTTTCAACTCCCTTGTGAGGGTCAGTAGGGAAGAGATTTGGTGATGGGGCTGGGAGGGGCCCTTCACCCACCGTGGGAGTGTCACCTGCCAGGCAGGTCCAGCCTATTACAGGCTCAGAGGCTCTGGGTGGTGGGCAGCGGGCGTCGCTGGAGAAGGAACAGGGGCTGCATGCGTTTGATTTCAAACCGAAGGCAGGCGACATAAATGACAGCAAGTCTGGGGCTCCAAGCCCAGGAAAGTCCTCCGCTCGACGCCTGGGGACCGGGAGGGGCGGCGGTCGTCCTGGTGCCACCAGCGCCCCGCAAGCGCGCCAGCTCACGGGGGCGCGCGCCGCGTTATTTACTGAATTACGGGATTGTCTTTCCTCGCGGCCGCCTACCGTAACTGAAGACGGCTTTCTCGGTGGGGGATGAGAGGGCACCGGCTG
>NW_006797504.1:84794-96609 GCF_000442215.2 Lipotes vexillifer | reverse complement strand
GGGGGGGGGAGGGGAACAATGGGGCAAGTTCACAGGAAAGCCAGTGCTTGACGTGGGGCTAACAGAGCCCCGGACTGGGAACCGCACAGTGAGGGGCGCAGGCATCGTGCTCTAGGAGCCCCTTCCCCACTCTCCCCTACCTCCCACCCCCAGCCTTGCTGGTCCTGGAGAGTTTGGTTTCTGTCCAGCACAGGGCGGAGGAATGGTTTCCAGCAAGAACCACAAACCGCAGCCCATGCCCGCCTGCCCCGGCCCACTACCTGTTCTTCTAAATAAAGTCTTATTGAAACACCATCCCACTCATTCCTTCCCACATCGTCTAGGGCTGCTTTTGCTCGCCGAGACATTGGGGCAGAGTCTGGACAGCAAACAACAAAATAATTCACTACCTGGCCCTTCGCAGAAAACGTTTGCTGACCCCTGGTTCAGAGAAAAGCAAAGACGTCCTACCCTTCCGTCCCTTTGGGAGTAGAGAGGGGCTCCTGGGGAAGCATGCGTTTCTTTCTGAAAGTGGGGCCCAGGGCAGCAGTAGGTCAGCCAGGGAGGCGCAGTAAGGGTACCTGGGCTGCCCTGGGCGCCGGGGTGCGGGATGCGGGGTGAAGAGGCAGCACCCCTGCCCCAGAAGGGCAGCCCCGGGGAAGACGGCTGGCTGGGGGGCTGGGGCGAGGCCTTCACAGCCAGCCCCGCAGAGGGGCCCCGCAGCCCAGCTGACGCAGCGCCCGCCTCCCGGCCGCCCGGCCCTCCCCACGTGCTGCTGCGGCCCGGACGCCGGCCCCCTTCTCGCAGCCCTACACAGGCCCTGTGGCTCCAGCCGCCAATCCCAGCTCCAGCCGCCGCCGTGCGACCCTCCCTCAGGCGGACCGGGGCCCTCAAACGCCCCGAACCTGCGGAGCGCGCCGATGCTCCCACGCCCCAACCCAAGCCAGGGCTGATCTCCTGTGCCCCGTCTCTGGTCATGGGACCCCCGTCCAACGCCCACGTCAGAAGCCCTGCCGTCCTGAGGCCCTTCCTCGCCCGCCTCGCCCGCCGCTGAGGTCCCTCTGGATCCCTTCCCCAGCCGCCTTCCTGCCAGCGGGACGCACGCTCTGGACGACCCCCGGCCCGCACCCCGCAGCTGCCAGGCGCCTCGTGGCTGCTCCCCGACGCCCGGCTCCGCAGCGGCCCCCTTGAGGGCTGCCCTGCCCCGACCTCACCCCGTCCCACCGCCCGCAGGACACTAGGCACAGAGGCCCGTGGGCTCGCAGGCAGGTTACTCCAGCTCATGCCTCCCTAAAGGGGTGACAGTACAAGCCACGTCCGCGGTTGCGGTGAGGGTAGCTGGAGATGACCTGCTGCCCTCGGCACTGCAGCGGCCGTGGTTATTCATCCCCGCCCCACTCAGGTCACCACTGTAGTCACCTCCATTCCACGCCCCCAGACACTCACGTAGCACGAAGCCAGGCCCTGCAGAGGAGCTTAGGGGCGGGGGTGGGGGTGGACTTGAGCGAACATCACCCCGTAAGACGATCAGGCCGCGGTGGGTGCATTTCCCAGGACTGTGCCAGCTGGGGAGCCGCGTCTGGCTCTGCCTGGGGGAGGGGGCAGGACCGAGGGGCAGTGGAGGCCATCAAGCAGCAGCACGCCTGAGAGCAGATGAGGAAAGCCGGCACGACCAGGGACTGGTCCCCAGGGCCAGGCCAGGGGGAGAGTGAGGACACCTGCAGCGTCCATCCCGGAGGGCCGGCCCTGACCCTGCGGTGCGCTCAGGGCAGACGGCGCTGTAAGCTCACAGCAGAGAGAATGAGAGTCCATTCCAGAAGCCGGGCTGGAGGAAAGGATTGTGGCTCAAAGGAGATGACTTAATGATGGAGAAACAAGCTATGTTACCCCATGCTTGGGCAGGTGTGTGCATGCGCGTGCGTTATGGGGGCAGGAAGTGGGTGCCTACAGCAAGGGTCACCAGGAAGAAAGAATCACCGTGAGGCCCGAGGCATGAAGAATCTTCCAGATGGAGGTGGAAAGGCTTGGGGACCGGAAAGGTGTGGACTTCAGAAAAACACTGCCCGGGGCTTATCGCTTCCCCCACCCAGCCAAGGCATCCTGCAAGCGTGGTGAGAGCAGCCGGGGAGCCCCAGGGCCCCTCATCGGCGAGACCCCGTCAGCCCGCTGAGTTTTATTACCGCCACGTTGCCTCAGAAGAGCTCGCTCCCTCTGGCTGCAGCAGTTAAAAATGTGCTTGGCTTTCTTCTTAAAAAACAAAACCCCAGTCAGTGGATGAAAGAAGGTGCTTTGGAGCTAGCCCAGGGACCCATCGCTCACGGGTGGGGAGAGGGGAGGGCAGGAGGCGATGGCTGAGGTGGGGAAGAGGGAGGAGCGGGCAGTCGGGCTGACATCGCACCTGCATTCATGCCTGGAGAAGCCAAGGGATGCCTTTCGATACTCAGGCCCAGCGAGGGTCTGAACTGAGGGTTCACAGAAGCAGCAGCCCTGGAGCAAGGGAGGAGAGGTGACAGTGGGCGGTGAGCGAGCGCTAGGCAACAGGGGCCTCTCTGCTACTAGAAGTCTGCTTCACAACGCAAGGCAGCACATGGTCCCCACTTCGTGGTGTGCAAGTGGGCTTCTTCTGCCTGCTAAGTCCTGAACTATGAAAGGCGAGGCTCGACGGCAGGGTCTAGAAGTAAGACCGCATCCCAGGACAAGCCCCCTGCACTTTGGGGCTCTAAGTCACACACACGTGGCTCTAACGTAGACCAAGAATGAAGTGCACATCAAGCAAGATGGTTTCCCGTGACCTCCCACCCAGCCAAGCAGAAGAGCCCCACGGGGTCCAGCTCGTAGGTCATGCTCAGACCTCTGAGGTCAGCCTTTCTGGACGACCTCAAAGGCCGTCGTGCTTGATCACAGGCAACATGGCACGCAGGGCAGCTTTTGAAGCCGGGCTACGAGTCACTGCCAGCAGGGTGCAGCAGGGTGCATCTCACACTCCAGGTCTGAGTGCTCTTCGGACAGAGACAGTAGAGGCTGTTCCGAGGCGAGCACGCCTCCCCTCCTGCTTCCCTTTCACGTGGAGGAAGAGTTTGCTGAGATTCTGGTCTGGTGAAGGGCTGGGGCTTCCCTTTACTTTCTAAACCTTCTCCCAGCAAACAAAGCTCAGCGTGGGAACAGCATTCCTGTCCGTCACAGGACAAATTGATTAATGCCGTAGAAATGCGACTGCAACCACGGGCCCTCCGGAACACTGGGGCTTATGTTGTCTGCTCTGCTCTCCAAAGGAACGTTCGCCTCAAGGGGCTGTGTATTGTTCACCCCTTCTCTTGGCACACACACAACATCCAGAGCCCATAGTCACGCAGGTCATTAAACTTTAGTTTAATGCATTCGGGCCTTTTTCAAGGGAGTGATCCAGGCGAGCGCCCTCCGGGGAATCAGTTCATAAAGTGTTATCAGACGCTACCCTCGGCTGAAAAGCGGGGACAGACCAGCCCCTGGGTCTCTTGGTGACATGGACTCTCCGCTGGCCGCTAGGTGGCGCTAACCGCTTACTCGAAAAGGACAGCTTGGGCCTTGGTACCGCTCAGGACTCAGGAGATGTCCGTCTTCTGCGCACAGAAATAGAAATGGGGGGGAGGGCGGGTCAGACTGTATTATGAGAAGCACCCAGAAGTTTTATACTGGGGGGAAGCCCCCGCCGCGATGTGTTCAGGAAGGAATCCAAGTCCCCCTTTATTTGGGGGAGACAGCAAGGAGGGGGAGGGGAGGAGCCCCTTCAGACCCTCCCCCCGCCTGTTGGTCCAGGTCGGCCTGCAGCCTCCTCTGACCTGAGCATCCCTGGGAACCTGGAGACCCCAGCGCCACCTGGAACTTCACTGCTGGCTGGGCGGGGTCACTGCACCCAGGCACCCATGTCCTGGAGGGTTGCTAGGAGGATCCCACATCCAACAAATGTGGACGCCTTCTGAAAAGATAAAACATTCTTCAAACGCATAGTATTGTTTCGTTATTTATTATCAGAAAACAGACCGATGGACTGAAAGAGGGGGACAGAAAGCGCTGGCTGTTTAAGATGAGTCCTTTTTCGGGAATTCCCTGGAGGTCCAGTGCTTAGGACCCCTCGCTTTTACCCCCGAGGGCGCCAGTTCAGGGAACTAAGATCCCACAAGCAGCGCAGCGTGACCAAAAAAAAAAAAAAAAAAAAAAAAGATGAATCATTTTTCAAACTTGTGTCATCATCTGATGCTTTTAAACACACCTTCTCTTTGATCAAACTCACTTCTCAGATAACTTTAACAAAAAATAAATCATGGCATGGATAAACAACTAGATGCTACTGTGTAGCACAGGGAACTATATTCACTATCCTGTGATAAACCATCATGAAAAAGAATGTGTATATATATATGTGTGTGTGTGTGTGTGTGTGTATAACTGAGTCACTTTGCAGTACAGCAGAAATTAACACAACATTGTAAATCAGCTAGACTTCAACAAATAAATTAAAAAATTTTTTTAAATCATGGCAAGTACATGGTGACCAAGTGCCTGGAAAACCCCAGGATCAGTGCAGGTGGGCGACGGAAACCCAGGCAGTGGCAGAAGCGGCTGCGGGGCTCTGTTCACGGATGGTCAAGAAGAGAGGCCAGGGGGGCCGCAACACAGCCTCCAAGTTAGGAATCTCTGGTTCCGTTTATGTGATCATGAACTGAAAGAGGAAAGCTGGTTGTTAAGTTCCCAACAAGCCCCCAAACGTGCCGCATGCGAGGTTTATTAGAGCAGCATATGTACCTTTTTAAAGCAGTATAATACAATTAAATCACATTCATTAAATTAACTTTAATGATTTCATACAATGCAAAGGGATCAGATCAGTGGATTTGGGCAGCAGCATCCAGCTCTAGGGTCTTTCTGAGCTGAGGTTCAAGAGAAAGCATTTCTGTGCATGTATATACAGCATTTGCAAGGCTACAGGTTCTGCTCTACAGGGTGTTAATGTGTTTTGTTCAAGGTGTTTTACATTCAAAGAAGGAGTGCTGGGCTTCCCTGGTGGCGCAGTGGTTGAGAGTCCGCCTGCCGATGCAGGGGACGCGGGGTTCGTGCCCCGGTCCGGGAAGACCCCACGTGCCGTGGAGCTGCTGGGCCCGTGAGCCATGGCCACTGCGCCTGCGCGTCCGGAGCCTGTGCTCCGCAACGGGAGAGGCCACAGCAGTGAGAGGCCCGCGTACCGAAAAAAAAAAAAAAGAAGGAGTGCTTCCTGTTGAAATAAGTCCAGAAAACACTGGATTAAAAATAAAGTGACTATGAGCGCTTGGAAGCCACACAAGGCGGAGGCCCACGTGCGGAGTTTCATGGACACGTTTGGCCACAGCCCTTCTTTGCTGAAAAGCCCATTGGCATTTCTGAGAACCAGTATTTTGTGCAGTATTTTTGAAGGAATATGATCCCAATCAGGTGAACATTCAGTCTGGTGTCAACTGGAACTCAGGTTGGGACCAGTGACTCCCGGACACTTGAGTAAAGGTGCCCATTAGGGTCTGGATCAGAAGGGCACAAGTCACAGATGTGAGGCACAGGAGGAAAGGCATGCAGAGGCCTCATCCCAGAGTGCTCAGTCAGGAGCGCAGACACCAACATTTGTTATAACACCTTCTGAATGGTCTAGCTGGACCTCTGCTCCAGGGCTTAGCGGGTTATGTTAGAATCTCTCTTTATGGAATAGGTTTCCGGATGGTCGTGTACAAACAGAAGTGTGAACAAGTCAGTCTAGAATCCTGGAGAAGAAGATCCATGTAAAATGGCTGCATCATCAGAGAGGGTGCGGAGAAAAGGGGACCCTACTACACTGTCGGTGGGAATGTAAACTGGTGCGGCCACTATGCCAAACAGTATGGAGGTTCCTTAAAAAAGTAAAAATTGAACTACCATATGATCCTGCAATTCCACTCCTGGGCATGTATCTGGAGAAAACCATAATTCAAAAAGATACATGCACCCCAGTGTTCATAGCAGCACTATTTACAATAGCCAGGACATGGAAGCAACCTAAGTGTCCATCAACAGATGAATGGATAAAGAGGATGTGGTATACACACACACACACACACACACACACACACACACACACACACACACACACACAATGGAATATTACTCAGCCATAAAAAAGAATGAAATAATGCCGTTTGCAGCAACATGGAGGGACCTAGAGTTGATCATACTAAGTGAAGTAAGTCAGACAGAGAAAGACAAATATCATACAATATCACTTATATGTGGAACCTTTACAAGAAGATACAAATGAACTGATATACAAAAGAGAAATAGACTCAGAGACATGGAGAACAAGTTTATGGTTACCAAAGGGGAAAGGCAGGAGGGAGGGATAAATTAGGAGTTTGGGATTAACAGATACACACTACTGTATATAAAATAGATACACAACAAGGACCTACTGTACAGCACAGGGAACTCTACTTAATAGTTTCAAATAAACTATAAGGGAAAAGAATCTGAAAAAGTATATCTATATAGATAGATAGATAGATAGATAGATAGATAGATAGAGATATATAGATATATATGTATATATGTATATTTATGTACATGTACGTGTGTAACTGAATCACTTTGCTGTACACCTGAAACTAACACAACGTTGTAAAGCAACTACACTTCAATTAAAGTAATAAATTTTAAAACAGCTGCAGCATCTGGACGAAGCCCTTTGTGGTATCGGCGCAGCCCTGGTTGGCGTTTGGGTGGCCAGCGCCTTCATGCGCTCTAGCCCTTTGATCCTCACAGCAGCCCAGAGGGGAGCAGCCGGACGCTCAGGGCTTAGGATCAGCCGAGCTGCCTCCCTTCCGTCCAGACAAGAAAGTCAAAGTGCAAAAAGGAAAGATCTTCCCTCTGAATTAGAGAGACAAGGTTCTCGTATGCAACGCGTTCCCTATTTTTGTCAAACGATGGTTAATTGCATATGTCAAAACCTTCTGTAGCTTCGGACTGAAAATTAGATTTAATGTAAGTAGCTGAAAATGAAATGTAACATGTGTTAAAACCGATATAGAAAAACCAGTACTTGTGCTGTTTCCAATTCTGAGGAGCTGGACAGTGAGAAAAGCTTCGAGAGCATCCCCAAAATGTCAATGTAGGCCATGAAACAAAGTAGCCACAGTACCTACTTAACTGGAGGAAGTGAATCTCACGAGGGAGCTTCCAGATTTTGTGTCACGGATTTTTATCTCTATGTGAGGTTGAGGAAATTCCTGCCCTTCTCTGTGTCTCAGGCTACAGGCCATGATGTCTTAAGTCTATAACGCCAGTGACACTTCGGAACAAGTGTGAAGAGGCAGTTACTGTGCAGAGGCCACCATGCTCTACACCAGGTGACCTTGCCTGTCTCTGGCCCCAGCAGTCGAGCTGAGAACTGAAGCCTGACCCAAAGGAAGCCATCCTGGCCCATGAGGTCTACCCTGCACTGGGGCCCAAGGTGACCCCAGCATCACCACCTTCTGTGTTCACACCTGCCTTTGTGTCGTTCTCTCCCTTCAAGTATAGACAGGACTTGCTTCTAACCAACAGAATATGGCCAACTCGATGGCATGTCATTCCTGTTAGGATGTTACATTGCTAAGCCGTGCCCAGACCCTGACCCCCAGAATCTGTGAGGTAATAAGTACAGTAAGTCCCCTACATATGAACCCTCAAGTTGCCAACTTTCAAAGTTGCGAACGCGCGTTCACACGTCTGGCATACGTTGTCACGTGCATGCATCCTCTATGAGTGGTTGTGCTTTTGTGTACTGTACAGGACTGTACAGAGTACAGTAGTACAGTACCTTTATTTCAAGCCCAGGGCATCTGGAAGCAAGTGTAAAAGCAGCAGTATATAGCCGACTGTGCTAGTTGAGTACCTAGGCTAACTTTGTTGGACTTAACGAACAAATTGGACATATGAACATGCTCTCAGAATGGAACTCGTTTGTATGTAGGGGACTTACTGTACATGTCTTTAAGCCATTATGTTTGTACAGCAATAGATAATAATATACCCACCAATCCAAGCCGTCCAATCCTACAGACAGGACCGGAGTGCACAAAGAAGCGGTCCGGGCCGGCAGCCACAGAGCAGATGCAGCGAACATAGGCGCAGAGGGTCTGAGCCAGGGGGGAGCTGCCAGCAGGGAGCGGGCAGCAGGTGTCCTCGAGGGGACTCAGACAGGCTGTCCACCAGAGCGAGGCATTCTGGCCATGGTTCCGGTTCTACACGGACTGGCTCCCCATGTGCACCCTCTCCCCCAACTTATTTCACATCTCCCCGGAAATCTGTTCATCTCCCTGTGGCTGCTGTCTCGTCAGCCTTCCAAGCACTCACAGAAGAAACCTGGGAGCCACTGTGGATTCCCCCTCCGTCACGTGTATCCATCACAAAGTCTTTCTGATTTTACCTCTCAAAAACATCTCAGCTCCGAACGCTTCTCTGTTTCTCCTTGGCCACTGCCCTAGTTCAAACTCTCATCTTCAAATAGCTCAACAAGTCAACTGCAAGAGGCTAATAGATCTCACTCTCTCCTCTCTTATACTCCTTCTAAAATATTGCTAATGGAGATGAGTAGCATCGTGTACCCAGCGTCTGCTATAACCTAAGCTCTCTCTGTATATTTATACACATACAGTCATTAAATCCTTCCAAAGGCCCTGAAAAGTGTCATGATCCACATTTTGGACATGAGAAAATGATGCTCTGAGAGATTTCGTCACTCATCAAAGGACACAGAGCTTTGTTGCCAAGCCAAGACCTGAAGCTGCTCTATTCAAAACCCACGTTCTTCGCACGAGCTGCCCCCTTAACATAAACAATCCGTACAGCTCGGCCTGACAGTGTCTGTGGTCCTGCCCTTAAAGACGAGGTCCCGCAGGCAGCAGGAGGTCAAGGAGGGATGTGACCAGACTTTCTCGGACACCCTTGCGTTGCCACGGCCCCCAGGTGGTCCACTCCAGACCCGATCTGACAGGCCTCTCTCCGGAGGCACTTCAAACGCTGGACTGAGTCCCCACTCCACAGTGTGAGCCCCAGGGCCTGCACCACGCGGCCTTCCCGTCTCCCTTCAGGAAGATGGAAGCTTCTGGAGTTCCCTGCACACAGCTGGCTGCTCGCCTGCTCCTCCTGGCTTTGCCCCTCTTCTCCCTCTGTCTTGCCCAGTTCTCTCCCTTTTCATCCTTCAAAACTCATCTCCTCCTCCAGGAAGCCTTCCTTCCCTTTCCAGACTGGATCGCTCACCCCTCCGCCATTCTGCCTAACCCCAGATGCACACGGCTGGCACACCGCTGCCCTGGATGGCACAGCACGACCTGCTCCCTTCCCCCCAGCAACCTGGAAGCTCCCTGAGGCCAAGGCTGTGCCCTGTCCCATTCTCCATCCCCAGCGCTCAGCCCAGAGCTTGGGACGAGGATGATGTTGGCTGAAGGGATGCCTTGTGCCCGTGAGATGACTGCCACAGCACCCACTGCCACAGCACCAGGAGTGTGCAGGCCGATTAAAGGCAAGGCTGGTTTTATTGAACCGTGAAACCCTACCATCACCCACTTTAGCACCCACCTGGCCTGGGAGTTTCCACAAGTGCATAAATACTTGTCGCATAACTGACTCTCCCTAACCTATCCAGGAGCCTGCTGGGCTCTCCGTCCAGGGAGGAGACGCCACCGTTGTCCCTGAAGCCCTGTTCCCCACCCACCCACCACACACATTCACTGCTGGGCTGTACCACCTGGTGGACATTTAGAAGCCTCTGGATGCAAACAAGGGTGTCTGGGAGCACCTGGGGCACACCTGCTGGGGGAGGCAGAGTGACCTCCAGTGGTCCTGGCTGGCGTTGCTGGACCAGGAAGCACTGGGCGTTCTCAGTGGGAAAAGATGCAGTAACTCACTCGGCTGCCTAGAAAGAGCTCTTAATCATATAAGGGGCTTCTTGCCACAGAGTGAAGGGCCACAGAACTGCATGGTAAATATTAAATATATACCTTTTTATTGTTGCTAAAATCCTCAGCTAATGGCACAGTGAATAAAATATATTGTATACATGTTGTAAAGTCTATGTAAGTTTCAATTTAAAAACTGCTCTAAGACTCTCTGATGAACATTTGAAACAACATAAATTCAGGCAACAGGTGTACCACAGTGCATATTTTTCTTAAAAGGCATTATTTATAGTTCATTGTAATTTATTGAACATTCAACATAACTATGGCAAATTTTCTGAGATTTCACCGTAGGATATGATTGCTGCTGGGGCTTAGCAAAAAACTCTAGCTTACACTTACCACTAATAAAAGGGTTAAAAGGCATGTTTTTAAATGACTCTTATTTTTGAAAAAAATCCTCCTCCCCAAGAATGACTCTTATTTTGCAATAAGAGAATTTGAAAGAAATGTCTACTAAAACCAAGGCTCCAGATGAGCAAAATGTATATACTGTATAGCGCAAGGAACTATAGACACTATCTTATAATAACTTTCAATGGAGTATAATCTATAAAAGTACTGAATCACTATATGCTGATTTATAATATTGTAAACCAACTGTACTGCAACTAAAACAAACAAGCAAAAGAACAAACAAAAGCCAAGGCTCCAGTTCCACAAAAACCATCCAGAGGATCTGTATATATCAGCATACAGCCTCTCTAAAATTAAAGCTTTGACTTATCCCCTTACGCCATTTCCCCCATGGCCAGATGTTACAACGCAAGTTCAGAATTGATGAGATCAGTCTTATGCTCATTTCCTGACGTGACTGTTTTCTTTGGTGGAAGAATAACAGCACTTGTTTTCCTGTTGAAAAGGGAGAGTGTAAAGAAACAACAACTTAGTTCCTTTTCTCAAAGCGAAGTTCTACCAAAATTTTTCTCTCCCTGATTCAGCTCAGAAACAAAGTTCATAACGATCTTGCACAGTAATTGAGCTTTAGTTGTTCGCTGCACTGTGTGCTTATAAACCCAGGGCCTCTGAAATATACTGAAATATTCTCTGCACCGCCGCCTAGAGACGCATTTTCGGTAACCAACACGGACGCCTTTTCAGTAGCCAACACGCTCGGGGCGCCCCGGACCCAGCGGCTCAGCCAGGATTCAATTGTGGACCCACACGCGTGAAAGCTTAGGGAAGGGGCTCGAGACTTCGACTGCAATCGAGGAACCGCAGGCAAGCCCACCTCCCTCTGGATCAGGTAACCACAAAGTCTCGTGATCAATGTAGAAAGCAATAAAGATGCCACACCCACAAATAGCTACTGTGAGCTCCAGGTTGACACAGCCTGTGAGTTTCACATATTCCGTCTTGCACACCTTGTGTGTGCAGGTACTCTGCTAGTTCACTCTTAGGGTTAGACGTGTACATTGCACACAGATTTCAGAAAGGACTTAAAATTTTCACTTTTTTTTGGCCGCATCGCACAGCTTAGGGGATCTTATTTCCCCAACCAGGAACTGAACCCACGCCCTCGGCAGTGAAAGCGCGGAGTTGTAACCACTGGACCGCCAGGGAATTTCCAGAAGTTTCACCTTTGAAAATTACTTTCCGGTCACAGTTGAGTGACTGTTACCTATCTGATATATAAAGTTCCTCTATCCCACAAAATGGAAAGATTGCTAGAAAATGTTTACGAAAAGCAGCCGGGAAATGGATCCCGTGGCTCCCTGTCACAGTTTTAATCAATTTTGTATAAAAGAACCTGCGGCGTTGGTGTCCCCTTCAAAAGACAAAGGCCTGATGGGGCTTCTGTGTCGAAGGCTCTGACCAGGTGCCCCAAGGAAGCAGGGGAGACCCGAGCCTGCCCCAGAGGGAAA
>NW_006797504.1:66925-84751 GCF_000442215.2 Lipotes vexillifer | reverse complement strand
GGAAAGAGGGGCCCAGTGAAGTCGGGCGACAGGAGACTCCCAGGAAAGTACGATGGAGATTAAGGAAAGAGAGACAGCATCCAGAGCACACACGGGACCACGAAAGCCTTCCGATGGCCGTGAAGGACTCAGGTTGCCGCTCCCTGTGGGGGGCAACGTCCCCTGAAAGGGAGGAGCATCTTTATAGGGCGACGGTCCTGAAAGGATGGGTAGCACCTTATCAGAAACTAGAGAAGAATGTTCCCGGCAGATGAATTGCATGAGAAAAGGCTGGACGCCGCGGAGGCAGGGCGGGGGCGGTTGGCAAAGTACCGATCTTTACAATCGCCTCATGAGGCCTCTGTTACCCTCTCCGTTTTACAGATGCACCCGAGTCACAAAGTCAACGTTCAAACGCGAGCGCGTCTGATTCCAAGGCCGGGCAACCTCCCCTCCCCCAGACACCGGAGGCTCAGGGAGCGTGAGAGCGCCGGACGCAAAGGGGGTGCCGAGAGGACGTCAGAGGCCAGGATGCGGGGCCACTGGACGCCCTTCTGGGGGGTTCCCACGGAGAAGAGGTGTGCAGGAAGAGGCAGCACTTGGGTTGGGCCCATCTGCGTTCCCACAGCCCGGACGCACCGTGGCAGGCAGTGAGGTGGATGCCTGTCTAAGGCAGTTCATCGACTGCCGTCAAGGCCGGCTAGGTCACCTGTGGATCACTTCCGTGGACAACGGGCAGGGGTGCAACCTGGCGGGGACGCGGGGTGCATACGCCGGACCGGAGCACGGAGGGACCTGAGTGGGAGACCACCAGACCACCCAGGACCGGTTATCCCCAGAGTGGGAGATCAGGGGGGAAAAATAGGAGGGAAGGGGAAGAGGGGAGTTAAAAGTAAACATTGAAAACTTCTGCACTGGGGGCTAATGGGGAGGAGAGGCAGCACACCGCACTGAGAAGAGGGCAGGAAAGACGGGGAAGGCCAGCCCAGCAGCACAGTGGCCTGGTGGGGGCGGGCAAGGCGACAGCTGCCATCCAGCCCTGCCACGGCCCCCTTGAGTTTCTGTGGACGCAGCAAACACTTCAGCCTTCAAATCTGGGTTTGGAGAAATATCAATACATCCCTGCCAGACTTTCTAGGATAATCGCTCTTAGCTCTTATTTCACGTTGCCCCTTGCTACGGGGACTGAGAAGAGCCACCGCTTTATGAAGAAACTTTAAAGAAGCGCTTCACCGAGGCCATCTGACTCTACATTTGACCCTTTTAACTCAGCTGAGCAAACACTTAGGATCCTGCACTGAGCCAAGAACCACGTGAGGCCAGAGAGTTGAAGGGCACGTGGCCTCCAGGCCCGCCCAGCAGGGGCGAACAGCACGCAGAGAGGCAACGAGTAACATGTGAGGAAGGTTAAGGAGAGCCACTGATGCTGGCGGGGCCGGGACAGGCTTGCCGGTGGGAGGCTTGGAGCCCAGGGACTGGCCGGGCGGAGCCCACAGGGAGGCTGAGGGCAGCAGGTCTGGGTGGCATCCTGCAGAAACACCGCATCCAGGCTGCAGAGGTGATCAGAGAAATATCTTTAGAAAGGTATTTTATTGTTTGCGTATTCTTCTTTAGTAAATAAACCTGATTTTTTTTAAATAAAAAGAGAGGTCGAGAGTGAAGCCAGTAAAGGAGTGAGACCCAGAACAGTCGGAGGTGAGGGGAGAAAGCTAAGTCAGCGGAATACTAGCAAACACGCCAAAGACTGAAAAAGGCCCCCTGATTTTTCAGGAGGGTCACTGGTGAGTTCATCCCCAGCAGCCTGGCAGAAACGCAAGCAGAGGGCAAGGGGCGCTGGTTTCTGGAACATGAGGCTCCCTCCCCTGGGCCTGAGCTAAGATGTTTAACCATTAAAGACAAAAAAAAAAAAAAAAAAAAAAAAAAAAAAAAAGGTATTTCCTACACCAACGCAATTGAAACATCTCTGCAGAAAAAAAACTGCATGCATATGTAAAGCAATATAGCCCTAATAAAGAACTCGACTCACAAAGCAAGAGTTGGCCAATTGCATTTGGGAAGGGCTGTGGTTATCAGAGCCCTTCGGGAAGCTCCAGTCTCCTGAGTTTCCACAACAGGGCACGGCAGCCAGCACTCCACTGACTACCAAGCCCTCTGGGGCATGGGAAAGCCCTGGGGACAGGCTGAGAAGCAGGTCTGGAGCTGTTGTGCTGAAACAAAGAAGCTTTGCGGCCAAGACCCTCCCCTGTCTTAGCATCTCACTGCAACCAACAGGCGACTGGGAAGGTAAGTCAGAGCCCATATTTCCATCTTTTTACCATAGGTTGAAAATAACGATTTCTTCTTCACTTATACGTGGAATCTAATGATACAAACAAACTTCTTTACAAAACAGAAACAGACTCACAGTCATAGAGAACAAACTTATGGTTACCAAAGGGGAAAGGGGGTGGAGGGATAAATTACGTGTTTGGGATTAACATATACACACTACTCTATATAAAATAGATAACCAGCAAGGACCTACTGTACAGCACAGGCAACTCTACTCAGTACTCTGTAATAACCTGTATGGGGAAAGAATCTGAAAAAGAATGGACACATGTATAACTGAATCGCTTTGCTGTACACCTGAAACTAATGTTACACCCATTTGCTGTACACCCTGAAACTAATGTTACACCCCGAGAGTCGGGTTCTCGGACTCTTTAATCAATAGAAATTGGTAAGAGGCCGGACGAGAAATTCAGGCAAGGCTTTATTAGGACTCACGCTGCAGGGAGAGGCAGCAAAAACAAATAACAGGTGGCCTTGCTGGCTTCCTGAGGGGGAGGCAAGCTGGTGCCTTAAGAGCAGCGAGGATGAAGGTGGGTCCGCGGGTCCGGCAGAGGGTGGCTTGGGTGCTCTGCTCGCCCCCCAAGCCCTTGGCGGTGCTGAGTGCAGGGATCGTGCCCAGGACCCTGTTTTTGCTCCAGGCTCCTCAGAAGTGGCAGTTGCGTTTTTGGCCTTTTTGTATCATGTTGTCCATAATTTGTCCTAACTGCGCATGCACCCAGTTATTTTTAGTCCCTTATACTTTCTTTGTATTTTGTTACTCAAGGAGACGTTTGTCCAGGTGCAAGCACTGCGGCAAAGGGTCCCAGATTTTAGGTCCCAGCCTGTCTCATTCCCCCTTGCGGGATGCTATACCCCTTATTCTTAAGGGTTAAGGGACCAGAGTTCTCTTCTTCGGAAACTTCTCCCTCCTGGACAGGGGTCGCGGACCCTAGCCTACCCTAGTGGCGTAGAAGTCCCTCGCTGACTGTTCCAAGGACCTGTATGGACCTGGGCCACCCTCCGCTGGAATGGGTTGAATTCCTTGAGCCTCACTTGAAACTGTTGGAGCCTGGAAGACACAACCTGAACCAAAAGGTTAAACAGACAAGGGCCCCAAAGCAGAAGAACCACAGTAGCCACTAAAGGGCCTAGAAAGGGAAGGAACCAGTTTAACTTTGCGAGGGCTTCCCTAACTATGGACCAGACGGTGGAGGTGATGTCGCCCTTGCCAAAATTGTGAAGCCCTTTTGCCTGGTATATATTTCCTTAATATTAACGTCTACCTGTCCTGTGGCATTGATCCAGGTGCAGCAGGAAGCATTAGTTATCGCACAAACTCCACCTGGTTCCGTCAGAAGGTAGTCAAGAGCTAGATGATTGTCAATAACTACATCAGCCAAAGAAACAAGAGAGGCCTTAAGTCCCATGAAGGCTTGTCTCGTCTGTCCCGTCATAGAACCAAGCCGTCTGATGAGATTTCTCAGTGTTGCTTCATGATAGGGAAAGCCTCCCCACAGAGCTGCAGGTCCTATGGGCAGCCCTGCCCCTGCTAAGGTCATTCTTAGTGCTCTCCGGCTCCGGTGGTGAGCCAGAGTGGTCCTGTGGCAGATGAAAATCCCTCTTACCCCTCTAGTCCCTACAGTGCACTCTCCTATGAAGTGGGCATTATCAATGCAGCTATAGAAAATAGCTTGGCTGAAGGGACTTCCCTGGTGGCACAGTGGTTAAGAACCCACCTGCCAGTGCAGCAGACACGGGTTCAAGCCCTGGTCTGGGAAGATCCCACATGCCACGGAGCAACTAAGCCCGTGCGCCACAACTACTGAGCCTGCGTGCCACAACTACTGAAGCTTGCGCGCCTAGAGCCCATGCTCCGCGACAAGAGAAGCCCCGAAGAGTAGCCCCTGCTCGCCGCAACTAGAAAGCCCGCGTGCAGCAACAAAGACCCAACGCAGCCAAAAATAAATAAATAAATAAATTTTTTTAAAAAAAGAAAATAGCTTGGTTGGAAAAGGACAGGGCCAGGGCTTCCCTGGTGGCGCAGTGGTTGAGAGTCCGCCTGCCGATGCAGGGGATACGGGTTCATGCCCCGGTCCGGGAAGATCCCACACGCCGTGGAGCAGCTGGGCCCGTGAGCCATGGCCTCTGGGCCTGCGTGTCCGGAGCCTGTGCTCCGCAACGGGAGACGGGAGAGGCCACAACAGTGAGAGGCCCGCAAAAAAAAAAAAAAAAAAAAAAAAAGGACAGGGCCTGGCCATAATTCCACAGCATAGGATGGTTTGGGTGTCTGCAGAGGAAAACAAACCCTTCGGGGGTGCAGAACTGAATGTCTGTCTCACCGTTGTGAAGAGTGGACAGTCCTTGAAGGACATACCTGTTGCTGGTACTTGAACAACGAGGGGACAGCAGACCATGACGTTGATAATTAAGTGTATAAATTCCTGCAACATTTGTAAGAGGATGCTCACGTATGATCCTGCTGGCATCATCAGAGGGTCACACTCCATAGCCCAGATCACTATTTGCCCAGAATCCCACAGGTGGGTTGAATTGGATTGACCAGGTGGATGGGGTATTTCCTTCCCACCACGCACATTCCCCTTCCGTGTTGTTTAGGGGGACAGGGCCATAGCTTGAAACAGGGCACCAGTAGGTAAAATTGTAGGTACAGTTTATCCCTGTGTAAGAGGCAGGATATCTGCTGTAATTATATCTCGGGGGGTTCTTGGGGCCTGTGGCACAAATGCCGTTGGGGCAGCTTATCACACGTGTGTGTTTACCCCACGCCTCGGGTCCAGTTGAAGGGGGGAGTCTGGTTAAAGCACTGGAATAACCTCTGGAAGGTGCAAGTGTGACCAGCAGAGGTCGAGGGGGTGGCAGCTGTCCCCGAGTTAGATCATTAATCGCCACTGGAACCAGCAGGTTCAGGGGAAATGCAAGAGGAGGGCCAGTAGCCATCTGGGGGTGTTGATGGAATATCCAGCATTCTTTTCAATGTTCCCCTTCGGACGTGATTCTGGAAATGCTGATAAATGAGTTTTCTCGACACTGTCCCCTGGTTACAGGGACTAGTAAGGTGGACAGAGTCGATAGGAGGAGCATGGCCATGGTGGAGTGTTTCCCTTAAACCCTGCACACCTGCTAATGCAGGGGACACGGGTTTGAGCCCTGGTCCAGGAAGATCCCACATGCCACGTAGCAACTAAGCCCGTGCGCCACAGCTACTGGGCCTGCGCTCTAGAGCCCGCGAGCCACAACTACTGAGCCCGCGTGCCGCAACTACTGAATCCCGCGTGCCTAGAGCCCGTGCCCCGCAACAAGAGAAGCCACCGCGATGAGAAGCCCGTGCACCGCAACGAAGAGTAGCCCCCACTCGCCGCAACTAGAGAAAAGCCTGTGTGCAGCAACGAAGACCCAATGCAGCCAAAAAAAAAATGAATGGCTCATAGGAGTCCAACCCACTACAGCATGTTAATACTTATCTGTCAATGGTGCCTGTCCTTTGCATAGGTATCTCAGGTGTCTCACTGGCTCACAGGTATATCGTTCTTCTCTTGTGACCTGCAGGGTTTTTGGAGGTAAAAGCTTTAGTCTGGTCGACGTACCCAATGAGATATCCCATGCAATTTGACAGCAGAGGTGGTGACTAAAATCCCCTTCTAGGGGATTTTGGCAATATTTGGGCTTCAGGGGTCTCTTTTTTCCAGGTTTTAAGAAGAACGTGGTCCCCGGGGTTTATTTGTGGAGGAACTGCTCCTTCCTCTGTATTTTTAGTGGGAGCCGGCAGTATCTTGGGGGCATAGTCCTACATTGCCTTCTGAACTTGTCCTAGATTGATAATATATCTCGGGGCCTGGTTTGCATCTTCATCCAGCAGAATGTCAGTAGAAAGCAAAGGCCTCCCATAGGTCATTTCAAATGGGCTGAGTCTCAGACCACCCCGAGGGGCTACCCGGACCCTGAGGAGTGCAATAGGAAGCAAGTTGGTCCAGGGTGCATGAGTATCTGGGCAGAGCTTTGCTAAGGTTTTCTTAAACGGATGGCTCATTTTCTCCACCTTCCCTGAAGACTGGCGGTGACAACAGGTGTGTAGTTTGTAATCTGGCTCTAGGGCCGTTGTGAGCCCCTGTGTGATTCTGACTATAAAAGAGGGCCTGTTATCTCTCTGCAGGGACTTTGGAAGTCCAAACTGAGGAATTGTTTCTTTTTTAGTTGACATATGGATTCGGAATGTTGTGTTAGTTTCTGCTGTACAGCAAGCTGATTCAGTTATACATATGCATATTCTTTTCCATTTTGGTTTATCTGTGCTCTACAGTAGGACCTTGTTGTTTATCCATCCTGTGTATAACAGTTTGCATCTGCTAATGCCACACTCCCAATCCACCCCTCCCCCAGCCCCACCTTGGCAACCACAAGTCGGTCCTCTATGTGTGTGAGTGTTTCGTAGATAAGTTCATTTGTGTCATATTTTAGATTCCACATATAAGTGATATTATATGGTATTTGTCTCTTTCTGACTTACTTCACTTATTTTGATAATCTCTAGGTCCATCCATGTTGCTGCAAATGGAATTATTTCATTCTCTTTTATTGCTATGTAATATTCCACTGTACGTATGTACCACATCTTCTTTATCCATTCATCTTCAATGGACATTTAGGTTGCTTCCGTATCTTGGCTCTTGTGAATAGTGCTGCTATGAACACAGGGTGTATGTATCTTTTTGAATTATAGTTTTGTGCGGATATATGCCCAGGAATTGGATAGCTGGATCATATGGCAACTCTATTTTGAGTTTTCTGAGGAAGCTCCATACTGTTTTCCATAAGTGGCTGCAACAACTTACATTCCCACCAACAGTATAGGAGGGTTCCCTTTTCTCCACGCCCTCTCCAGCATTTGTTATTTGTAGACTTTTTCATGATGGCCTTTCTGACCAGTGTGAGGTGGTACCTCACTGTAGTTTTGATTTGAAGTTCTCTAATAATTAGCGATGTTGAGCTGAGAGATACCAGGGTTTGCTCAGTTGTAGGAGACTGAGTTGTCTGGGCTGAGTGGTTAAGTAGGAGGCTGATCTGATGCTTTTCCTGAATTTGGCTGCCTTAGTAGAATTTGTCAGGATAAAAGTGAAGATATTACATGAGAGCTTTTGCTTTGAAGAAAAGGGGCAAGACTCCTCCTGGTCAGTGACGACTTTCTCAGGCGACTGAGATTTTCCAAAATCTCGGAAATAGAATGGAGGCACGGATCGAGAAAACACAAGAAATGTTTAACAAGGACGTAGAAGAACTAAAGAACAAACAAACAGAGATGAACAACACAATAACTGAAATGAAAACTACACTAGAAGGAATCAACAGCACAATACCTGTGGCAGAAGAACAAATAAGTGAGCTGGAAGATAGAATGGTGGAAATAACTGATGAGGAGCAGGATAGAGAAAAAAGAATGAAAAGAATTGAAGACAGTCTCCGAGACCTCTGGGACAACACTAAACGCACCAACATTCGAATTATAGGGGTCCCAGAAGAAGAGAAAGAGAAAGGGTCTGAAAGACTATTTGAAGAGATTATAGTTGAAGACTTCCCTAACATGGGAAAGGAAATAGCCACCCAAGCCCAGGAAGTGCAAAGAGTCCCATACAGAAGAAACACACCAAGACACATATTTATCAAACTAACAAAAATTAATATTCAAAGAAAAAATATTAAAAGCAGCAAGGGAAAGGCAATACATAACATACAAGGGAATAAGGTTATCAGCTGATTTTTCAGCAGAAACCCTGCAGGCCAGAAGGGAGTGGCAGGGTATATTTAAAGTGATGAAAAGGAAAAACGTACAACCAAGATTACTCTACCCAGCAAGGATCTCATTCAGATTCAATGGAGAAATCAAAAGCTTTACAGACAAGCAAAAGCTAAGAGAATTCAGCACCACCAAACCAGCTTTACAAACAAATGCTAAAGGAACGTCTCTAGGTGGGAAACAAGAGAAGGAAAATACCCACAAAAACAAACCCAAAACAATTAAGAAAATGGTAATAGGAATATACATATTGACAATTACCTTGGATGTAAATGGATTACATTATAAATATTTATGCACCCAACATAGGAGCACCTCAATACATCAGGCAAATGCTAACAGCCATAAAAGGGGAAATCAACAGTAATACAATAATAGTGGGGGACTTTAACACCCCACTTACACCAATGGACAGATAATCCAGACAGAAATAAATAAGGAAACACAAGCTTTAAATGACACAATAGACCAGATAGATTTAATTGATATTTATAAGACACTCCACCCAAAAGCAGCGGAATACACTTTCTTCTCAAGTGCACACAGAACATTCTCCAGGATAGATCACATCTTGGGTCACGAATCAAGCCTCAGAAAATTTAAGAAAATTGAAATTGTATCAAGCATCTTTTCTGACCACAATGCTATGAGATTAGAAATTACGGGGAAAAAACCACAAACACATGGAGGCTAAACAGTGTGCTATTAAATAACCAAGAGATCACTGAAGAAATCAAAGAGGAGATTAAAAAATACATAGAAACAAATGACAATGAAAACACAATGACCCCAAACCTATGGGATGCTGCAAAAGCAGTGCTAAGAGGGAAGTATATAGCAATACAATCCTACCTCAAGAAACAAGAAAAATCTCAAATAAGCAATCTAACCTTTCACCTAGAACAACTATAGAAAGAAGAAAAAAGAAAACCCAAATTCAGTAGAAGAAATTGTAAAGATCAGAGCAGAAATAAATGAAATAGAAATGAAGAAAACAATAGAAAAGATGAATAAAACTAAAAATTGGTTCTTTGAGAAGATAAACATTGATAAATCTTTAGCCAGACTCATCAAGAAAAAAAGGGAGAGGACTCAAAACAATAAAATTGGAAATGAAAAAGGAGAAATCACAACCGACACCGCAGAAATACAAAGGATCATGTTGCAGTTTTCTCATGACAGGGCCGAAAGCAAACTCATCACATGAGATGAATTATGCGAAAGCACAGCAGTAGAGGGCTGCTGCTCGCTCAGGCAATACAGCGCCGTCTGTCCTGCTGTGGTAGCTTTTAGTTAAGCATTATCTATGTTTACATTTTAAGACTTGTTTTCTTAACATTCCAGAAATGCCAAAGCAGCAACATATGCTTTTATTGATTATTACAGGCAACGATGGGCTTCCTTGAAGACATGCCGTGCTTCGTCCTTGAGCGCAAAAGCAGCACAAGGACATTGCCTTGTGTTCCCACCATTCTGATTATACTGAGGACATTCTCATGGATCAGTGCCCAAAGCACTCAATGCTTATTCGCAGGCCCCCGGTTTGCCGGGGGCGCTCAAAGCAATCAGGACTGTCTACAGTTCTGGCTTATTCGCCAGGGGGGGGTGGGGGTGGGCTCATGGGTCACGTCTCCTTTCCATGTCCTCAGTTATTCCACTACAGATCATAAGAGACTACTACAAGCAACTATTATACCAATAAAATGGACAACCTGGAAGAAATGGACAAATTCTTGGAAAGTTACAACCTTCCAAGACTGAACCAGGAAGAAATGGAAAATATAAACATACCAATCACACGTAATTAAATTGAAACTGATTAAAAATCTTCCAAGAAACAAAAGTCCAGGATCAGTTGGCTTTACAGACGAATTCTTTTTTTTTTTTTTTTGACTTTTGTATATTCTTTTTTTAATTTAATTTAATTTATTTATTTATGGCTGTGTATGGCTCTTCGTTTCTGTGCGAGGGCTTTCTCTAGTTGCGGCAAGTGGGGTCCACTCCTCATCGCGGTGCACGGGCCTCTCACTATCGCGGCCTCTCTTGCTGCGGAGCACAGGCTCCAGACGCACGGGCTCAGTAATTGTGGCTCACGGGGCTAGTTGCTCCGCGGCATGTGGGACCTTCCCGGACCAGGGCTCGAACCCATGTCGCCTGCATTGGCAGGCGGATTCTCAACCACTGCGCCACTGGGGAAGCCCCACAGACGAATTATTATCAAACATTTAGAGAAGAGCTAACACCCATCCTTCTCAAACTCTTCCAAAAAATTGCAGAGGAACGAACACTCCCAAACTCATTCAATGAGGCCACCATCACCCTGATACCAAAACCAGACAAAGATACTACAAAAAAAGAAAATTATAGACCAATATCACTGATGAACATAGATGCAAAAATCCTCAACAAAATACTAGCAAACAGCATCCAACAACACATTAAAAGGATCATACATCATGATCAAGTGGGGTTTATCCCAGGGATGCAAGGATTCTACAATATACGCAAATCAATCAATGTGATACACCATATTAACAAACTGAAGAAGAAAAACCATATGATCATCTCCAGAGATGCAGAAAAAGCTTTTGACAAAATTCAACACCCACTTATGATAAAAACTGTCCAGAAAGTGGGCACAGAGGGAACCTACCTCAACATAATAAAGGCCATATATGACAAACCCATAGCAAACATCATTCTCAATGGTGAAAAACTGAAAGCATTCCTCTAAGATCAGGAATAAGACAAGGATGTCCACTCTCGCCACTATTATTCAGCATAGTTTTGGAAGTCCTAGCCATGGCAATCAGAGAAAAAAAAGAAATAAAAGGAATACAAATTGGAAAAGAAGAGATAAAACTGTCACTGTTTGCAGATGACATGATGCTATACATACAAAATCCTAAAGATGCCACCAGACAACTACTAGAGCTAATCAATGAATTTGGTAAAGTTTCAGGATACAAAATTAATGCACAGAAATCTCTTGCATTCCTATACACTAACAACAAAAGATCAGAAATAGAAATTAAGGAAACAATCCCATTTACGGCTGCAACAAAAAGAATAAAATGCCTAGGAATAAACCTACCTAAGGAGGCAAAAGACCTGTACGCAGTAAACTATAAGACACTGATGAAAGAAATCAAAGATGACACAAACAGATGGAGAGATATATCATGTTTTTGGATTGGAAGAATGACTATACTACCAAAAGCCTACAGATTCAGTGCGATCCCTATCAAATTACCAATGGCATTCTTCACAGAATTAGAACCAAAAATTTTATGCTTTGTATGGAAACACAAAAGACCCCGAATAGCCAGAGCAATCTTGAGAAAGAAAAATGGAGCTGGAGGAATCAAGCTCCCCAAGTTCAAACTATACCACAAAGCTACAGTAATCAAGACAGTATGGTACTGGCATAAAATCAGAACTATAGATCAATGGAACAGGATAGAAAGCCCAAAGATAAACCCACGCACCTATGGTCACCTAATCTATGACAAAGGAGGAAAGGATATACAATGGAGAGAAGACAGCCTCTTCAATAAGTGGTGCTGGGAAAACTGGACAGCTACATGTAAAAGAATGAAATTAGAACACTCCCTAACACCATACACAAGAGTAAACTCAAAATGGATTAAAGGCCTAAATGTAAGACTGGACACTATAAAACTCTCAGAGGAAAACATAGGCAGAACACTCTTTGACATAAATTACAGGTTACATAAATAAGAGGTTTTCTGATCCACCTCCTAGAGTAATGAAAATAAAACCAAAAATAAACAAATGGGACCTAATTAAACTTAAAAGCCTTTGCACAGCAAAGGAAACCATAAACAAGACCAAAAGACAACCCTCAGAACGGGAGAAAATATTTGCAAATGAAGCAACACACAAAAGATTAATCTCCAAAATACACAAACAGCTCAATATCAAAAAACAAACAACCCAGTCGAAAAATGGGCAGAAGACCTAATGGACATTTCTCCAAAGAGGACATACAGATGCCTAGAGGCACATGAAAAGATGCTCAACATCACTACTTTTTAGAGAAATGCAAATCAAAACTACAATGAGGTATCACCTCACACCAGTCAGAATGGCCATCATCAAAAAATCTACAAAGGATAAATGGTGGAGAGGGTGTGGAGAAAAAGTAACCCTCTTACACTGTTGGTGGGAATGTAAATTGATAGAGCCACTGTGGAGAACGGTGTGGAGGTTCCTTAAATAAAAATAGATCTACCATATGACCCAGCAATCCCACTAGTGGGCATATACCCTGAGAAAACCATAATTCAAAAAGAGTCATGTACCACAATGTTCACTGCAGCTCTATTTACAATAGCCAGGACATGGAAGCAACCTAAGTGTCCATCGACAGATGAATGGACAAAAAAGATGTGGTACATATGTACAATGGAATATTACTCAGAGATTCAACAGCGAAGCAAAGATTGGATGAATCAACTCTGGACTATTAGGAAAGGTTTGTAAGACACTTTTAAGCACTATTCCGGCTTGACACCTGAACCGTTCTCTAACCACGAAAACGATCCTTTGCTTAACTCCACCTTTTTAGAAGGCTTAGATGAGGATTTATCTACTCTAGTCAAAAGACACAATCTAGGTTGGTCCACGTTACATACAAACACCCTTGTTACACTGGCTGACCACCTTTTCAAGACCATAAAAAAAAGAAAGAAAAGGGGGTATCTACGAAAATTATGAACCTTCCATTGTGCCAATTAAGGTCTCAATGCCAGTCAAAGGTTAACCGACCCCTGTTTAACCCCCAACTGGTAGAGAAACCCAAAGTTTGCTTTTACTTTAGAAAACCAGGGCATCACACAGTGAACTGTAAGTTAAGAAGGAGAAACCAAGAAGGAAAACTGGATTTTAGACTGGGATTTTGAGTTAAACAAGAATAGGGCTGCTCCGAGGGAATGTGGGGAGTCCTACTTTCTCCCCTCTAACACCTTGGGAGGAGTATAAGTGATTATACAAGGAGAAACAATAAAGCTCTAATACATACAGGGGCCACCTTTTCAGTTTTGAACCCTACCAAAATTAAACACTCTCTCCCGCAGAGTAATACCTCGATGCAGGCAGTAGGGGTTTCTGATGTGCACTGAGGCTCTTAAATCATTACCTTTAGAATTCTACTTAGGGGAGCTTAAAGGAAGACACTCCATTTTTTCTAGTAGAAAGGGCTCCTGTTCACCTGATAGGTAGAGACCTGTTAGAAGCTTCTGAAGCCCATACTTCCTTTACTCCTAAGGGAGAAATGTTTCTAGATCTAAAGGATCAATCAGACTTCTTTCATCATATAACGTTCATGACTCATGATGAGGCTGACACTGAACAAGACAAACTGCTAGGCTTAGCACCTAAAGAATTATGGGCACTTGATTCTACTGACATTGGAAGAATACATTCTGCATCCCCCATCAAAATTACTATAGGTATCCATTAAGGCAGGAGGCCATAGAAGGAATAAAAGCTTTAATATCAGCTCACATTGAGGAAGGGCTTATTGTGCCTTGCACCAGCCCTTGTAAAATTCCCATTCTGCCAGCTAAAAAACCTGATGGCAAGGGTTGGAGATTGGTATAGTACTCCAGATTTAGCCATGCTATTATTATTCCGTCATTCTTCAGCGTCACACCCCCATGCCTTACTGTCCTATAACCCTAAAAGCAGCGACCTGTTTTCTGTGATAGTCTCTGTAGTGCCTTTTTTAGTATCCCTGTACATCCAGATGATCAGTATTTTTTGCCTTTACTTGGAATGAACGGTAATATACGTGGACTGCAGTGCCACAGGCTATACCAAAAGCCCCGCTTACTTCTCCCAGATATTAAAAGCCGATTCTAGATGATCTGGATTTTCCTCAAGTCAGTTTTTATACAACATGTAGACGATTTGCTGCTGTGTTCAAATTCCTTGATAAAGAGCCAGCAGGACACCCTGTATTTACCTCAGAAGCTAGGCTTAAAGGGACATGAAGTGTCCAAAGAGAAAGTGCAATTCTGTAAGACTAGTGTAAAATATTTAGGACATAGGATAGCTAAAGAAGGACTTTTAATTGATCTGGATAGAGTGAAAGTCATTCTAATCTTCCCTGTCCCGAAGACGAAAAGGCAGTTAAGGGGATTTGGGGGCCTTGCAGGCTACTGTAGGAATTGGATTCCTAATTTTTATTTAATAGCACAGCCACTATATGGGACTTCTCTGGTGGTGCAGTGGTTAAGAATCCGCCTGCCAATGCAGGGATGTGGGTTCGAGCCCTGGTCCAGGAAGATCCCACGTGCTGCGGAGCAACTAAGCCCGTGCGCCACAACTACTGAGCCTGCGAGCCACAACTACTGAGCCCACGTGCCACAACTACTGAAGCCCATGTGCCTAGAGCCTGTGCTCTGCAACAAGAGAAGCCACCGCAATGAGAAGCCCGTGAGCAGCAACAAAGACCCAACAAAGCCAAAAATAAAATAAATAAATAAAAATTTTTTTTAAAAAGGGAGACAAGTCACAGAATTATTGGATGCAATTCTGCTACCAAGTGCACTATCATTAAAGTATCAGGCCATTCAAAGCCTGATTCCACAGAAGCAAAAGGGAACACTCCTTAGCTGATCACGCCACCAGGACAGCAGCTCTGCAGAAGGCTAACAGTCAACTAATAGCTGTTTTCTCTTTTCAGCCTCCCAGTAACCTTACTGACACCCCATTAAATTTTCAGGGGACGGCACCAAAAGTAGAAAAGGATACTTCGAAACAGAAAGGAGGAAGGTTTGACTCCAGTAAAGGGCTCCGGATAGGCCCAAACCGGAAGCCTATCCTTCCTTTTGGAGCGCAACACCCCACTTAACAGTGTATTCATGAGTTGACTCACTGGAACCCAGATAAGATGGTATTGTGGGGTAAATAATATTTTTGGAAGCCTTCCTTCACTATAGCTCGGAAAGTTTATTCTAGATGCACCACGTGTCCAAAATACGACACAGGAAAGCCATTATACAGTTCTCAGGGAAGCTTTCCATTACCCACTGGCCCTTTTGAAATCTGGCAGATGGATTTTACCCAAATGCCCCCCTCTCAAGGTTACCAGTACGTACTTGTTATGATTTGCATGTTTTCACGTTGGCTTGAGGCACTCCCATGCAGAAGGGCCACTGTGCAGTCAGTAGGCAAATTAACATTAGCAAGGGCGATTCCCACTTGGGGAGTCCCTTCAGAAATACATAGCGATAGGGGAACCCGCTTTACTGCACAAGTTGTCAAGGAAATTTGCCAAATCTGGTCAATTTTGCAGCATTTCCTTTGTGCTTTCCACCCCCAGTTCTCCGGGTTAGCAGAAAGAACAAATGTACCAATTAAAACCCAATTGGCTAAACTGTAGATGTGTATTCCTTAGCTCGGCCGAAGGCCCTTCTATTGGTCCTTCTCAGGCTAAGATCTACTCCCTTTGGGAAACATCATTTGTCTCCTTTTGAAATTATAACTGGCAGATCAATGAGACTAGATGAAGGACTGTATGAATCTATGTTATTAAAAGGGGACATGTTACATTGTTGTAAAAGCTTAATCAAGCTCCTAAAAGAGCATTCTCAGCTGCTTTCTGAAGGCTATCATAGTAATCTATCTTCGGATGAAGATCAGCTATCCCACGATTTACAACCAGAAGATTATGTATATTGGAAAAGACATCATTTAAAGGGCTCACTACAACCCAAATGGAAAGGCCCTCACCAGGTACAGGATTTTCTGACCCCAATTCCTATTTCTCCTCATACCTAGAAAAGCACTAAAATCATAAATGGTGACGTCTGCTTCTCATGACGAGCAGCCACCTTCTGTAAAACTCTGTGCTTGACTGGATGGCATGTACCCCCTTCACCAAAATCACATACATACTGACCTTCCTCCTACCCCTTGGGAGCAGCTTCTCAGAGCCATCTGAAAGGCTGTCTCCTGGGCTATAGTCCTCAAGTTGCCCCAGATAAAACAACTCACAACTCTCAGGTGGTGCGTTTCTCTTTCAGTTGGCAATAATGACTGAGCGTTAATGGAGGAGGCCAATAGGATAAAGAGGCTAATAAAGAAAACGCAGCTTTTGGCTTCTCTGATTCACTGGCCACCTTGAATGGAACCCTGGAGGGCTGAGAAGGCCGGACAGACCACCAAGAAGCCGCCTGGGCCCGAACCAACGTTCCTGTCGTCGGCAGGGGGGGCACTGGAAGGGGGAATGTCCTGAGTGCCCTCCTGTGAGACGCCCGTGGGGCAGCCCCGGCCGGCCCCAGTTCCTTGCGAATATCTCGGATGAGAGACTCCCGCACGCCGACTGATGGCCCGAGTGCCTGCCCGGCTCCAGATCCCACTCTGTCTGTCCTCATTACTCCAGTGGAGCCTCACGTCACCCTCGATGTGGCAGGTCGGAGAACTGAGCTTCTTGTGGACACCAGAGTCACCTGCTCTGTTGTGACTTGGCCGGGCAGCCCCCTCCCCAGCCGTGACTGTCCCGCGTTGGGAGTTGATGGACAGCCAAAGGGAAGGCGATTTACTTCTCCCATTGCCTGCGGAGTCCGGCCCATTATTATTATTCACTCCCTTTTGTATATGCCACAATGCTCTGTCCCCCTCCACGGAAGAGATTTGCTAAATAAATTCGGAGCTCATATGTTCTTAGGACAGGATAAAATCCAAGGAGGTAAAGAATTCAAACAGAGCGTGCATCTATTAGCAGCCCCAGATGACCCACCTGCTGGTCATCCAAATATTCCCCAAGACATCCCCCAGGAAATGAGAGAACAAGTAGATTGTGCAGTTGGGGATACCTCGGTGCCAGGGAGGGCAAAATGTATTCCCCCGATAGAAATACAATGAAGGAAAAATATCCCTGGAAGAGACAGTATCTTTTAAAGCCTGAGGCCATGAGGGGATCCAACAGCTGCTCAGCAAATTCCTAAAACACGGACGCATTAGGCCCTGCCAGTCCCCTTCCAACATGTCAGTGCTGCCTGTTCAGAAGCCTAAGCGGGAGTGTCGGTTTGTGCAAGACGTCGGAGCACTTAATGAGGCCGTCATCCCTGTTCACCCACTGGTGCCAAACCACATACCCTCCTCACCTAAATGCTGGGGAGCGCTCGGTATTTCTCTGCTTTGTACCTCAAAGATGCATTCTTCTGAATTCCCCCTCATCCAGGCTCTCAATACCTTTTTGCCTTTGAATGGAGGACCTTGACATCCTGAAGGCTCCCCAATATACTGGGGCAGTGCTTCTGCAGGATTTTTAGGACAGCCCCCATCTTTTTGGAAACATGTTATCAAGGAAGCTGTGGGAACTGAGCCCTGAGGAGAGAACTCTTGCTATAATATGTTGATAACTTATTGATAAGTAGTGAGAAAAAGCAAGATTCAGATCAAAATACTGTTAAAATCCTAATTTTCTGGCAGAAAGGGGATAGAAAGTCTCCCCAACTAAGGCTCAGAGCTCTCACTCCTGTGGGAGAACTTCTGCGATATAATTATTCTCCAGCGTGTGGGTCGCCCACCTGTGTGGTATGGGGTATCCTTATATTGTGGGTGCTCCGCTCCTACCAAGCAATAATGGCCTATGAATAGTATCTAGAAATACAGGAGTTATCTAACCACTGCTGTGAGAATAGAAATGGTTAAATGTGACTTTCAAGGACCAGAGCTGGAGTGGGAAAGAG
>NW_006797504.1:59858-66873 GCF_000442215.2 Lipotes vexillifer | reverse complement strand
GTGGGAAAGAGTTTCCATTACAAGCCCTTCCAGACCATTAGAATTTCCAGCACATGCACTTATTTATAATTTTGATTAAATAATTTTAATGAATTTAAAAAAATACCAAAGTCAAGTTTACTACTACTAACATTAACTGTATATGTTAGTATTTTCCCACTGTTTTTTTCTTTTTTAAGATTGACATATAGTTGATTTACAATGTTGTGTTAGTTTCTGGTATACAGCAGGGTGGCTCAGTTATACATATATATATACATTCTTTTTCATCTTCTTTCCCATTACAGTTTATCACAGGATATTGAATATAGTTCCCTGTGCTATACCGTAGGACCTTGTTGTTTATCCATCCTATATGTAATAATTTGCATCTGCTAATCCCAAACTCCCAATCCATCCCTCCCCCACCCAGCTCCCCCTTGGCAACCACAAGTCTGTTCTCTATGTCTGTGAGTCTGTTTCTGTTTCATAGGTAAGTTCATTTGTGTCGTATTTTAGATTCCACATATAAGTGATACCATATGATATTTGTCTTTCTCTGACTTACTTCACTTAGTATGGTAATCTCTAGGTCCATCCAAGTTGCTGCAGGCATTATTTTGTTCTTTTTTATGGTTGAGTAGTATTCCATTGTATATATATATATACCACATCTTCTTCTTTATCCATTCATTTGTTCTTGGACATTTAGGTTGCCTCCATTTCTTGGCTCTTCGTAAATAATGCTTCTATGAACATAAGGGTGCATGTATCTTTTTGAATTAGAGTTTTGTCCAGATATATGCCCAGGAGTGGGATTGCTGGATCATATGTTAACTCCATTTTGAGTTTTTTGAGGAGACTCCATACTGTTTTCCATACTGGCTGCACCAACTTACACTCCCACCAACAGTGTAGGAAGGTTCCCTTTTCTCACACCCTCTCCAGCATTTGTTATTTGCGTATTTTTTAGTGATGGCCATTCTGACCAGTGTGAAGTGATACCTCATTGTACTTTTGATTTGCATTTCTCTAATAATTAGCGATGTTGAGCATCTTTTCATGTGCCTGTTGGCCATCTGTATGTCTTCTTTGGAGAAATGTCTATTTATGTCATCTGTCCATTTTTCAATTGGGATGTTTGGTTTTTTGAGTATGAGCTGTTTGTATATTTGGAAATTAAGCCCCTGTTGGTCACATCATTTGCAAATATTTTCTCTTAGTCTGTAGGTTGTCTTTTCATTTTGTTTATGGTTTCCCTTGCTGTATTAAAGCTTGTTAAGTTTACGTCCCATTTGTTTATTTTTGCTTTTGTTTCTATTGCCTTGGGAGACTGACCTAAGAAAACAGGTACAATTTATGTCAGATAATTTTTGCCTCTGCCCTCTTCTAGGAGTTTTATGGTGTCACGTCTTATGTTTAATTCTTTAAGGCATTTTGAGTTTACTTTTGTGTATGGTGTGAGGGTGTGATCTAACTTCATTGATTTACATGAGCCTGTCCAGCTTTCCCAGCATGACTTGCTGAAGAGACTGTCTCTTTTTCATTGTATAGTCTTCCTCCTTTGTCAAATAATTGGCCATAGGTGTAGGGGGTTATTTTTGGGCTCTCTATTCTGTTCCATTGATCCATATGTGTTTTTGTGCCAATACCATAACGTTTTGATTACTGTAGCTTTGAAGTATTGTCTGAAGTCTGGGAGGGTTATGCCTCCTGCTTTGTTCTTTTTCCTCAGGATTACTGTGGCAATTTTGGGTCCTTTATACTTCCATATAAAGTTTAGAATTATTTTTTCTAGTTTTGTGAAAAATGTCATGGGTAATTTGATAGGAATTGCATTAAATCTGTCGATTGTTTTGACCATTTTAACAAGACTAATTCTTCCAATCCAAGACCAAGGGATATCTTTCCATTTATTTGAATCATCTTCAGTTTTCTTTATTAATGTTTTATAGTTCTCTGCATAAAAGTCTTTCACCTCCTTGGTCAGGTTTATTCTTAAGTATCTTTTTTGGGGGGTGTAATTAAAAAAAATTTTTTTTTTTACATTCCCTTTCTGATATTTCACTGTCAGTTTAAAAACATGCAACCAAGTTCTGTATGTTAATATTGTATCCTGCCACTTGCTGAGTTCATTTATCACTTCCAGTAGCTTTTGTGTGGAGTCTTTAGGGTTTTCTATAAATAGTTTCATGTCATCTGCATATAATGACAATCTTACCTCTTTCCTTCCAACTTGGATACCTTTTCTTTCTTTTTCTTGTCTGATTGCTGTGACTAGGACTTCCAATACTATGTTCAATTGAAGCAGTGAGAGTGAGCATCCTTGTCCTGTTTCAAATTTTAGTGGAAAGGCTTTCAGCTTTTCAGTATTATATTGACTGTTGGTTCGTTCTAAATAGCTTTTATGATGTTGAGATATGTTCCCCCTATACTCACTTTGGTAAGAGTTTCTATCATGAATGGATGTTGAATTTTGTCAAATGCTTTTTCTGCATCTATTGAGATGATCACGTGGTTTTTGTCTTTTGTTGCTGTAGTATATCACACTGATTGATTTGCATATGTTGAACCATCCTTGTGAATTTGGGATGAATCCAATTTGGTTGTGGTTGTGTATGATCTTTTTTATGTGTTGTTGGTTTCGATTTGCTACTATTCTGCTGAGAATTTTTGCATCTATATTCATCAAAGATATTGGCCTGTAACTTTTTTTGGTGGTATCTTTGTCTGGTTTTGGTATTAGGGTGCTGGTGGCTTCACAGAATGTCTTTGGGAATGTTCCTTCCTCTTCAATCTTTTGGAAGAGTTTGAGAAGGACTGGTATAAATTCTTCTTTGTATGTTTGGTAGAATTCACCTGTGAAGCCATCTGGTCCTGGACTTTCATCTGTAGGGAGTTTCTTTGGTTTTGTCTGTTTGTTTTTTAACAGATTCCATTTCACTTCTAGTGATTGATTGGTCTGTTCAAATTATCTATTTCTTCTTGATTCAATTTAGGTGGGCTGTATGTTTCTAGAAACTTTTCCATTTCTTCTAAGTTGTCAAATTTGTTGGCATATAATTGTTCATATTATTCTCTTATGATATTTTGTATTTTTTTTTTTTTTTGTGGTACGCGGGCCTCTCATCACTGTGGCCTCTCCTGGCGCAGAGCACAGGATCCGGACGCGCAGGCCCAGCGGCCACTGCTCACTGGCCCAGCCGCTCCGCGGCACGTGGGATCCTCCCGGACTGGGGAACGAACCCACGTCCCCCGCATTGGCAGGCGGACTCTCAACCACTGCGCCACCAGGGAAGCCCAAAGATATTTTGTATTTCTGCAGTATCGACTGATGTTACTCCTTTTTCATTTCTTATTTTATTTGGGTTCTCTGTCTTCTCTTCTTGGTGAGCCTGGCCATAGGTTTGTCAATTTTGTTTACCCTTTCAAATAGACAGCTCTTGGTTTTATTGATTTTTTTCTATTGTTTTTAACATCTCTATTTTATTTATTTCCTCTCTGATCTTGATTATTTCCTTCCTTCTGCTGACTTTAGGTTTTGTTTGTTCTTATTTTTCTAATTTTTTTAGGCGGTAGGTTAGGTCGTTTGAGATTTTTCTTGTTTCTTGAGAAAGGGTTGTATTGCTATGAACTTCCCTCTAAGAAATGCTTTTGCTGCATCCCACAGATTTTGTATGGTTGTGTTTTCATTGTCATTTGTCTCAAAGTATTTTAAATTTTCCTTTGATTTCCTCATTGACCCCTTTTTTTAAAAAATAGCATGTTGTTTAGTTTCCATGTAATCGTTTTTTTCTCTTTTCTTTTTCTGAGGTTCATCTGTAGTTCCATCCCATTGTGGTCAGAAAAGATGCTTGAAATAATTTCTCTGTTCTTAAATTCATCAAGATTTGTTTTGTGCCCTAGTATATGGTCAGTCCTAGAGAATGTTCCATGTGCACTTGAAAAGAATGTATATTCTGGTTTTTGTGGGGAGGTAATGTCCTGAAAATATCAATTAAGTCTGACTGTTCTATTGTATCATTTAGGATCTCTGTTGCCTTATCGATTCTCTGTCTGGAAGATCTGTCCATTGACGTGTGGTGTTAGCCTCCTCCTCCTACTGTATTCCTGTCAATTTCTCCCTTTATGTCTGTTAGTATTTATGTATTTGGGTGCTCCTATGTTAGGTGCATATATGTTGACGAGTGTAAAATCCTCTTCTTGTATTGCTCCTTTTATCATTCTATAGTGTCCTTTATCTTTCTTTATGGGCTTTGTTTTAGTGTTTTGTCTGATATGAGTATTGTGACCCCCTGCTTTCTTGTCATTTCTGTTTGCAGGAGGTATCTTTTTTCCACTCCCTCACTTTCAGTCTGTGTCTGTCCTTTACCCTAAAGTGGGTCTCTTGTAGACAGCATATTGTAGGCTCTTGTTTTATTATCCAGTGTGTCACTGTCTCTTGATTGGAGCATTTAGTCCATTGACATTTAAGCTGATTATTGATAAATATGTATTTATTTATTGGCATTTCAGCCTTGTTTTCCAGTTGACTCTGTGTTTCTTCTTTGTTCCTTTTTTTCTCCTTTTGTGGTTTGATGTGTTCCTTTTATATTATGCTTGTGTTCTCTTCTTTTTGGTGTTTGTGAATCTATTATATGTTTTTGATTTGTGGTTACCCTGTTTTTCAAGTATGTTAACCACTTCCTGTATCTGCCTGCTTTAGATGATAGTCATATAGGTTCAATCACATTCTAAAAAACAGAAGAAAAAATCTACATTTTCTTACTCTCCTCCTCCACATCTTATGACTTTGATGTCCTCCTTTACATCTTCATGTTTATCCTTTTGCTGTTCATTGTGCTTATCATTGCTTTCATAAGAATTTTGATTTTTTTCCCTTTTAATCTGTATACAGGCTTAAGTGGTTTACGTTCCAATTGTGATTTCCTCTTTCCTATGGCTTCTTGCTTCTTTTATATTTAGAGAAGACCTTCCAATATTTCCTTTAGAGTAGGTTTAGTATTGCTGTATTCTCTTAAGTTTTTGCTTGTCTGAGAAATTCTTTCTCTCTCCTTCTAAATAATCTTGCTGGGTAGAGTTTCCTAGGTTGTGGATTTTTCCCTTAGGACTTCTTTGAACATATTTTGCCTCTCCCTCCTGGCCTGCAGCACTTCTGTAGAGAAATCAGCTGATAGCATTATGGGGGTTCCCTGGTAATTAACTCTTTTTCTCTTGCTGCCTTCAGAATCCTCTTTAACTTTTGCCATTTTAATTATATGATGTCTTGGTGTAGGTCTGTAGTGTTCATCTTTTTTGGGACCCTCTGTGCTTCCTGTATCTGGATATGTTTCCTTCTTTAGGTTTGGGAAGTTTTCAGCCATAATTTCTTCAAATACATTTTCAATCCCCTTTTCTCTTCTCCTTCTGGAATCCTTATTACGCATAGATTGGCACACTTTATATTATCCCGTAAGTCTCTTAGATTGTTTTTTTTTGTTTTCTTTCATTCGGCTTTCTGTCTGCTGTCCTGGCTGGGTGATTTCCATTATTCTCTCTTCCAGATCACTTATTTGCTCTTCTGCATTATTCATTCTTCTGTTCACTGCCTTGAGCTCAGCTTTCATCTCAGCAAATGGTTTCTAAGTTTTCTTGGCTCCTCCTTCTAGTTTCTAGTTCCTTTTTACAGTAATCTGCATTTCTGTCAATAGCCTTAATTCCTTCAGTATTTTCATTATCTCCGTTTTGAACGTGGTGTCTATTAGACTCCATTTCATTGTTTTTTCAGGGGCGCTCTCTTGATCTTTCCACTGGGAGTGGTTCCTGTGCTGCTTCATTTTACTTATATTTCTCTTGCTCTATTAGTTTAGGAGAAACAATTATCTACTGTGGTCTTGGAGGGCTATTTTTATGTGGGAGCATCCCTGTGTAGCCTGCATGGGTTTAATATTTTCGCTGCCAGGGCTGCTTTTAGTGTGGGTGCCTGTTGCTTCCTCAGCGTGTGCTGTTACCAGCTTGACAGGGGTGTGACTGGTGGTGTAACCAGAGCCTGCACTGGATGTTACCCAGGACCTTCTGTTTGCTCTGTGACTGTCGCAGCCCTGTCAGGGGTGGGGTCTGCTTCCTAGCTGTTGGAGGAGAAGCCCCAGCCCGTTTCTGAGCTGCGTTTCTGAGGTGCAGTGCAAGGTAGGAGGGATTGGGGCACTCCCACTGGGAGAGGATGAGGACTCCTTCACTGGAGCTGTCCACCCGTGTGTGCGCTCTGTGGTGCCACCTGTCACCCGTTGTGCAGGCTCACAAGGTACACTGTTGTTGGCACTGCCGTCACCCCCGCCTACACCGTGGGGTACTTTCCCACTGTTAATACTTATCCCCTGTTAAGCTTCTATCACAGGTGAATCTTATACCCTAATTTGATTTAGTTTAAATTTATATATAATTCGCCTAATCTACAGCATCTGTTTTTTGCCCCACATATTCATGTCATTGGTGTCAGGATGGATTCACATAATTTGGCAGGTGTTTCCTTAGTGGTACATAAATTATGGGGATGTCTTATAATCAGTGGTGTCTGATATTTGATGAACTAGGACACTTGTAGGGAATTATACGTCTAGGTATTGTTCCCCTGCATCACTTTTTGAATCTATCGCCTGTTTGTTAGGTCTTTTTCTACTGCTCTGCCACTCATCACACTGCAGCCATGTGCTGGCCTCTGGGGTCTTTTCCTGAACACCTGAGTGAGGGTCTCTGGACCAGCTGCTCCCAAGCCTGGGAGCACACGTGGCTCCTTCAGGTCTCAGCTTAAATGTCACTCCCTTTCAGAAACTTGTTGACCATCCAATTGAAATCAGCTCTCAGGCTTCCCTGGTGGCGCAGTGGTTGAGAGTCCGCCTGCCGATGCAGGGGACACGGGTTCGTGCCCCGGTCCAGGAAGATCCCTCATGCCGTGGAGCAGCTGGGCCCGTGAGCCAAGGCCGCAGAGCCTGCGCGTCCGGAGCCTGTGCTCCACAACGGGAGAGGCCACAACAGTGAGAGGCCTGCGTACAGCAAAAAA
>NW_006797504.1:54871-59848 GCF_000442215.2 Lipotes vexillifer | reverse complement strand
AAAAAAAAAAAAAAAAAAAAAAAAAAAAAAAAAAATAGAAATCAGCTCTATGACTCAGAAATATTTCTTATCCTATTACCCAGTTCTATGATCATCAAAGCACTTGCTGTGGTATTTTCAATTATTTGTCTGTTTCCTCACTAAAGCATAAGCTCCAGGAGAATAGAGCTCTGGCCTATCTTGTTCAACACAATATTCCAGCACTTGGAATAGAGCCTGACACCAAGCAGGTGCTCAGATATTTCTAGAAGGAAGACTTTAGAAAAATAATATTAGCCTATGGACACAATATCTAGTCATTTAGCAAGGTAGTATGTTTCAAATTTATAAAGAACATTGCTTCCTTATTTTCCTATGGAAAAGAATCTCATCTCTATAAATCATTTTGTTGGGAAGATCCATTTCTGATCACTGTAGAGTTCAATATAATTTCAGAAATACACTAATGGCATAAACTAAGAATAATTTCCATAGCATGAAACAATTCATACCATCCTTAATTTATGTGTACATATTCCAAACCTACCTACTCTCGACCAGAACTGATACCAAACAGGTGGCAAACTAGGAGGAAAAGAAAAAGCTTGTTTCAAAAAATGCAAGAGTGTGATTACCTTCAACTTTTAAAATTTTAAGAGCAGTCACCTCTTCCAAAGGAAAGATGAAGTTAAAGTTACCGTTTATACTTATAAATTTCCCCCAGCCCAATTCAAAAAATTAACTGAAATAAAGTTTGCAGAACATCTAACAAGAACGATAATGAATACCTGCCCATTTCTTTAATACTTACATTTCACATATATGACAAAAGGATAAAATAAGAAGGCTGAAATTCTGAAAAACTGTAAATTTCTGCTTTTTTTAATTGAAAAAAAGCCCATGATTCTTTGGGAGGTGATACAAGATTGTTTGTTTTCCAGTCCGATCATAATTTCTACAATTTCTGTAATAACCATAAATTCCAAGGGTTCCCGTTCTCCCCACCCCAATTCATTTTTGGCACCTATATGTGAAATATCACTTCTGAAAAATGGGGACAAAATATGCTGAGCACTAGGTTTTTATGGCTGTCCTCCTTTCCTCATGAAAAATTTTCTGACTGCTGAATTCAGAATACTGATACAAGAAAGACAATATCTCATCCATAAACATCTTTTTCTAACTAACTAGATGGCTGTCTCAGAAACAAATTTATATTAGAGACAGCAGTCAGTTCTCAGAGGTAAAGGGGCAGTGGCTTCTCCACTTCTTCTGAATTTACTGAGCAATTCTATGAGAGGTAGCAGGTGTCTGGCACAGGCTCTGGCTTCATGAGTTTAGAACACAATCTTAAGTCATCACGTTCTTCAGAAGAACTTGGGCTACATTGAAAGAAACAAAAGAAAAGGTCCTCTCAGCCTCTGCCGGGAGGAGCGGGTCAGGACAGAGTGTGGGTTGCGGGTGGAGGAGGAGGGCCCTGACCCCGTGACTGGCAATTACGAGAGGATTTAGCCAAAGGACTTCTTTTAAAAATTCTGATTAGAAAAGTATATCATGTATACAGTATATTGCTCTTGAGTCTTCATGTCGCTTATTAAAAAAGAAGCTCCTACACAAAAGTCAGGATGCCACAGGGGAAAAGCGGCCAACACAGACTATAACTGGCTGATACTTAACTATGAAGGGCACAACTCTTCCTTCTTTCCTATTGAGAAGGATTTCTGGGCTTGGTGTTGATCTGTTTGGCCCCATTCAACTCTATTTTTTTTAGGTCCGCTTCAGATCCACAGGGTATGGCCAAGAGACCCAAAAAAATCTCCGAATTTTCCAGCGTCATTAGAACCTAATAGATGTTTCTGAGAACTACTGTTGAGCTGACAAGGGTGGGGGGAGCCTCACCCCACCGTCGCCTCCCAAGACCTAATAAAATAAGACACTTTTATTTCAAAACGAAAGACGCTAATGTTACAAAACTGGGGAAAAAATAAGAAGCTAGGACAGTCCTTCTTAATTAACACTTGGCTAACGCCTGCCTGTAGCACTACATACGTGGCCTATTTTAGGAAGGAAAAGAGGGAGGAAACTCTGAAACCTCCCGACAGGGGAGCCATCCCATTGCACGGTCAAGGGCTTATTTCTTCTGCCAGCCGCTGGTTCACAAATATTTTCCCCATTTACAGAAGCGTGTGTGAATGAGGCTGGGGAGAGCAGGGAACAGGCCGAGAGGTCGACTGGAGTCTTGGCTTGAGGAACCTGACCTCTGTCCTTAGTGGCGAGCGACATGGTCCAGCACCTTGGCCTTCACAGTAAGCAACATCTTTCTTTAAAACTTTTCTTGTTCTTGCTGCTTTTCTTGCCGTTCTTGTCTTTGTTTTCTGACATCTTCTTTGCTCTGATCTCTCTCATGAGGTCAAAGAACACCTGGGGTGGGGAGGAAGGGGTGAAAAGAACAAGGAAGAAAAAGCCATTTAATGATTTAATGAAGCAATTTGACCAAGCAGGATATGTAGTTACAGTTTAAAGTATATATAAAGCCAAATGTATTCTTAAAAACCACAGGCCATCAAAAACAAAAGGTCTAGGGCTTCCCTGGTGGCGTGGTGGTTAAAAGTCCACCTGCCGATGCAGGGGACACGGGTTCAAGCCCTGGTCCAGGAAGATCCCACATGCTGCAGAGCAACTAAGCCCGTGCACCACAACTACTGAGCCTGTGCTCTAGAGCCCACGTGCCACAACTACCGAAGCCCGTGAGCCTAGAGCCCACGCTCCATAAGAAGAGAAGCCACCGCAATGAGAAGCCCGCGCACCGCAACGAAGACCCAATGCAGCCAAAAATAAAAATTAATTTTTTAAAAACCCAGAAAAACAAAAGGTCTAGAGCAGAAGAGAACAACTAACATTAGAAACGTATTCTAATTCCACAAAGGAAACCTCTCTGCTCACATCATACAACGGGGTCAAGCTAAGGGCAGCAGCGTCATACCGTTAGTGCCACTCAGCAGCTTATTTCAAAGTGATGAAACCTGTTCTGGGGATAAGTATGATGAAGGATGAAACATCACAGGACAGACCGACAACAGTTTGTGAAACTTACAGACACCGAGAGTGACAACAGTCAGCAGGTGTCCTGGCTTCCAACCAGGGGGACAGGGAAGGGAGAAGAGCGCCTCAGGGCCCCGCCACGTTCCACCGAGCTGATGAGTCCTGCCCTGAGCCTAAAGGCACGAGCGCCATCACGTAGGACAGCTTCGCAGCCTAACCCCCACGGCAGACCCAGACCGGGGAACGCGGCAGGTGGGGGGGTAGGAGGGGATGCAGCTTGAACAAACAATGGGGCCCCCGACGCGGGGACGGGGGGCGGAGGGGGGTGTCACCCTCCCCACGTCTGCCCCTCCCTGCCCCGCTCCGCATGATGCCAGCTGCAAGGGGCTTCATCAAGAGCTGATGAGACGTGTCCTTTGAATGCCAGCATGCTATCAGTTGTCACAGTGGTCTGGGTTTTGCCCTCTGCTATCAGCAACCATGCCCAGGTACCGACTACATGCCAGCAATCAAAATACGCCTCCTACAAAGAAAGATCTGAGATTTCTCACAGAGAAGATGGAAAGTGTGAGATGAGTGTAGCCTTTGACCTTTGGACGTTTGCGCAGAACAGGCTCCCGTTACTTTCTAGAGGAAAGCGAGACTGGGCTTTCTGAATGGGGGACTCCACGAGCCCTCACCACTAGCTCAGCGTGCAGGAAAGGACCCCCCCCCCCCAAACTGCATCAGGCTGACCTAAGCACCCCCTTCCTTCAGCCTCTCAGGAAAGCGCCCCCTCCCCCATAACAGGGACCGTGAACAGCTTTGAATGTCGCCGGTTTTTCCTTGTCCTAGCAGCACAAGGCAGGCGGAGGGAGGGGAAGGAAGGGCGTGTGTCCAGCTTCACATGATGCCCAAGCTGTTCATCGCCAGTCTCATCGACAACCTCCTTTCCTGTGAACTGTTCACAGCGAACACAATGCTGCCCGGCATCAGCTTCTGCTGGTTCCCGTTTGGCAGGTCCGGCCAGTCCCGGGCAGGAAGGGGAGGTGACAAGCCGGTGTGACAGCTCCCGCCCCCCAGGTCAGCAGTTCCAAGCACTGAAAGTCTTCCTGATTTTTAAAAAATGAACTGCGTGACTGGACATCCTGTGAGTTTTCTAATTCTACAGCTAGAAAACTATTTGATAGAAACGGAAAGATTTGGAAATGCACAAGAATCAACGTAAGAGCTGAGATAGCAATCAAAGAAAAAGGAGCTGCCGAGGGAACCTGCTTCGTGCACGGCAGATGCAGCTTAACAGACTGAGGTCGTCGGAGAGGCTTCCAAAGTGGACGCCTTCCAACACCAGCGTCCTTCCAGCAACCCTGCAAGCTGAAGTGACACCTGGTTTCAAATCCCTTCCTCCTCAGGTGAGAAGCAAAGGGGAAAGGACAAGGGATGTGAGGGACTCAGGTGCTGCAAAGACGGCGCAGACGAGTCCACAGCTTGGCTGCAAAGTGAGGCGCGTTGGTCTTAACGGGAACCCAGGCCGTGACGGCAGAGAGACGACCTCAGCTTTTAGCTCTGGGGCAACCACTTTGAACTTGAGCTTTTTCAAAGAAGGCCTCACAATCGCAATCACTGGAAGGCGGGTTTTCAAACCGTCGGTGTTCATTACTGTCAAAGTCATCCTTTCCTTCGCTTCAGAGATTTGAACGAAAAGCTACGCCGGGGGTGGAGAAGAGGGGAGAGGTCCCTGGACGCAGGGACGAGGTTATGAAGACTGGACCCCTTGGCTCTGCAGGTGGCCAGGGAGGTGAAGAGAACGAATCTACCCAACCCGCCAGCGAGGGCAAAATCAAGGGCCCCCGAGGGGCCGGCCCCGCCCCTGGAGGATGCGGGCCGCCGAGGCCGCGAGGGTAGGGTCTGCGGAGGCCGCACCCTCCCCGTGCCGCTCGTGCGAAGTCAGGACCCCCGCGAGGCGCCCCCCCCCCC
>NW_006797504.1:43208-54836 GCF_000442215.2 Lipotes vexillifer | reverse complement strand
GCCGCCCCCTCCCCGTGCCGCTCGTGCGAAGTCAGGCCCCCCGCGAGGCGCCCCCCCCCCCAGCTCCCCAGGACCGGCAGGTGGGGAGCGGGGCCCACCTTGTCCACGTTGGCCCGCGTCTTGGCCGAGGTCTCCACGTACTGCACGCCCCACTCCTCGGCCTTGGCCCTGGCCTCCTCCAGCGGCACCTGCCTCCGCTCCTGCAGGTCAGACTTGTTCCCCGCCACCAGCAGCGGGACTTTATCTTCTTCCGCCTTAACGCGGAGGATCTGTTCCCTGGGTGACAGATCAAGAAGAAGGCGGCTGAGCAGGCCAGGCCGGGCGCCGGTCCCCCCACAGGCGGGCCGCTGGCCCAGGCCCATCCCCAGGGTGCGCCGCTCCAGCCCATGGCCAGCCAGCGCCTGCCGGCTCTGCTCCCAGCTTGCTGCGCCCCGGGGACGCGGGTGCTCACTACGGACGCGGGTCTGGGGGCTTCCCTGGCGGTCCAGTGGTTAGGCCTCTGCGCTCCCAATGCAGAGCGTCCGGGTTCCATCCCCGGTGGGGGAACTACGATCCCGCATGCGGCGCGGTGTGGCCAAGAAATAAATGAATAAAATGAACAGTAAAACGGGAGAAAAGTTCTTAAAAAAAAAACCAGCAACGCAGGTTTCTGGGCCCGGGAGCAGATATGTGGGCAGGAGCCCAGGATTCTGCATTTCAACAGCATCCCCAATTTAGGCTTCGGCCAAAAAACAAAACTAAGGAGAAATCTGGGACCCTCTGTGGTAGAAACCAGATGAAAGAAGTGTCTTCATATACAAAACGCTTAATAATGCCCCTGGGGAAAAAAAAGTCTGATTTCTTTGTGAGAATAAAAGCCATGAAACCCAGGGGTTTTCATATGGTCTGTTAGCAGACCGTGAAATCAATGCAGTGGGACAAAAACTGGTGATTCTTTTTCCTCAGTCAAGTAGAATATTACAGAGAAGGAAAGCAACATTAGAGGGACGCTCACAGTAAAGGCAAGTGCAGTTTTGTGCCACTCCTGCTTCAACTCTGTCTGCATCTGTGCACCCCGCCCCCGCCCAGGTCTGTGCGGCAGGAGCCCCACTACAACGTGCCTTATTTTGCTACTACAAAGTGGGGGGGGGGGAAACATGAAATACTACAAGGCCTATGGAAAAGTACTTCAAAAACATCTTCTCTAAAGTAACTGCTACCTGCAGCACGTTAAGGTTTACCTCTACTAAAAAGAATCAGCTACCTAAAATCACCTTGGAAAGACAGAGTGTTCAAGAAATTAAATATTCCGCTTCCATTATTTTGAGCAAGGGGGAACCTGCCTACTTCTGCATTCCCACACATTCCCAAAAGAGACCCCTTCAAAAACGTATTTGATGGGGATTTGCACTGACTTTTATATAGTACGGGGTGACATTTCATAATAATAAAAACATTTAAATTTTTTCCCATACAGTCGGTTTCACTACCAAATATCAATTTTTTACAATTGGGGTCTAGTGGACTTACAGTGTCATGTTAGTTTCAGGTGTGCAGCACAGTGACTCAGTTACACATATACATGTATCTCTTCTTTTTCAGATTCTTCTGCCTTATAGGTTATTACAAGATAGCGAATAGAGTTGGCTGTGCTGTACAGCAGGTCCTTGTTGGTTCTCTACTTTGTATGCAGACTGTGCGTCTGTTAATCCCAAGCTCCTGATTTATCGCCCCCTTTAAGCAAAATGAAAAATAAGCAGATGCTTGAAACCTGTCTCTGAGGAGCTTTGCCACACACTGCATTTCACAGGGGTCAAAGAGCGCGCGCTATGCTTAGAAGTTAGTGATCAGTATACATGGTGAACAGTCAAAACTGATCACATTCTGGCTCGTTAGTCTTGCAGAGCCGTCACTAATCACCTCATCGATAAACATATTGAACGAGAAACAGGAGTACCAAGCTCTGGTCTCTTGTAACAAGCCTAAAAGTTTCAAGGAAGAGAGGGTGTACTGACGTTTTGTTTTATGTTGGAGCCTTTCTGTTTGGAAGATGAATGCAGAAACGCTGTTTTAAAACTGCTAACAGGCATGAAGCGACTGAGTTTAAGCGTAAGGGCTCCGAGGATCTACCCACATCCGTCTGCTTCCAGCGCCGTGGGAAACCGGGGCAGCCTGGGGCTGTTATCGAACTGCCCAGAGTTCAAGCCACAAGCACTAACTTCCCCTTCCTTTTTCTTTTAGGTCATCACCTGTCCTTTCTCTCCTTTCATAATAACCAAAACCCTCCTCCCAGGAGGAGGTAAGGAGGCACGAGTGTATCTCTGCGCGCGCAGTGAGCGGGGGCACGGCCAGCGCTTCCTTAATGGGTGACTCACGGGGCCGATGGGAAACCCAAGGCTCCGGACAGGGAAGAAAACAGGGCGGTGAGTGCATCCATACTGTTCGGTCCTCAAGAAGGCTTAACAGCAGGATCGTGTAGATGCAAAGCCAACTATGCACATGTGGACTATAGCCACTTACAGAAGCTTCTCGGTGCATCAGGAAGAGCTACAAATAACAGGATTTCTCACAGGGAGTCCTAGCCAGTTAACAGCTCACAGCACACATGCCACAGCTGCCGAGAATTGCGTTATCAGCCCTCGGGAGGCTTGGGCCACGAAGACAACTGAGGCTCCGCCTGACTCCTCTCTCTGCCCCTCTCCCCCGAGGCCGCTCCTGAGCGCCCCCCCCCGCCCCCCCCCCACCCCACCGCCCACCGATGCTCCTTCCACATCCTGGGGGGACGTTTAGCTTCCTTGTTCTCACCTTTGGCTGATGACCTTCATTTCTGACCAGAACTTGCTAAAGAATGAAAAAAGATTACTGGTTGTTTTTCCGCGGCATGTGGGATCTTCCCGGACCGGGACACGAACCCGTGTCCCCTGCATCGGCAGGGGGGGGGGGGGCCCCCCCCCGCCCCCCCCCCACCCCACCGCCCACCGATGCTCCTTCCACATCCTGGGGGGACGTTTAGCTTCCTTGTTCTCACCTTTGGCTGATGACCTTCATTTCTGACCAGAACTTGCTAAAGAATGAAAAAAGATTACTGGTTGTTTTTTTCCTTTTTAGTTCCCTATTCGACTCTAGTTCTGGTTCTTAGAATGACAAGTCACCTGGGGACTTCCCTGGCGGTCCAGCGCTTAGGACTCGGCACCTTCACTGCACGGGTTTGATCCCTGGTCGGGGAACTAAGATCCCGCACGCCACACAGTGCAGCCAAAACTAAATAAAAAGTCCCCTGGATGGATCTGTTTATAAGGAGGGGGATGAAAACGCACAAGTGTATAAGAGAGATGGGAAAGGGATGGGGAAAGAGAGAGACCCTTCCCACTAGAATCCCTGGGAGTACTAGGCCCACGCAGCTCACTATTTCTTTGTAACAAAACGAACTTCAGGGATCTCGACATACCGCGATGTCAAATAAATTACGGCAGTGGATACTCACCTTGTGCCCACACAGTGAGAAGAGCCTGGGGCCGCCACACCATGAAGGGTTCTCCTTAGGAAATCTAAGTCTAACGCGTCATTTTATTCCATCTCATCAACAAGAGCATTTTCAGGTAAAGCGACAGGACGCTAAGGACACTTGCCCCGGGTCACAGTACCGTGACAGGGCGGGGACTCAGACCCCCCTGGTCTATGTGACCCTGAAGCCGGTGCTTTCTGCCCCACTTGAGCTAATGTCCCCAAGGGAGCAGCACACGGTCACTCTGACCCAAGGCGTCCACTCTCCCGACATCTGAGGTTTCAGAAGCCTCAGAGTAGAGCAGAACTGTTGCTGTTCTAGCAAAACTGGGAAAAAGATAAAGATAGTTAACGCTTACCAACCCCTGTCTCTCGGGATTTACATGAAAACAAAACTACCGGCTTTTGGCTGTACGGTACGGCTTCGTCCTCTCTAGGAACAACAGATCCTTAAGATCATTTATATGTGGAAGTTACAAACCTGAGAAGCCCAAAGAGAGCGTAACAAATGACGAGCTATAAAGTGCCAAGATCCAAAACGCCCCAGCAAGCTTTTCCGAGAGACTTCGTCCTGAGACGTACTCCACTCAGCCCCAAACTCCTTCCCAGGCTGCCATGAGCGGAAGGCAGAGGCCCCCCCGGGACGCACCTGAACTCGGCGGTTGCTGCGAATGACTCATGCTCGGTGATGGAAAACACGAGGAGGAAGCCCTCCCCACTCCGGAAGTAATTGTCGCGAATGGCCGCGTAGTCCTCCTGTCCGGCCGTGTCCAGGATGTCTATCTGGACCTCCTCCCCGTCCAGGACCACCTTCTTCCTGTAACTGTCAGCCTTGGTAGGTTCATAGTCCTCCACGAACTGGGCAGACGGACAACACAATTAGCAGTTAGCAAAGTTCTAAGACAAAGAACAGCTGCCAAGAAACAAATTTCAATATATGGGTACTTTGCTTATCATCAACTGCGGCTTTAACGAGCGCTGATGATGATCACACCACGTGTAAGGCACTAAGGACAGAGAGAACTCCTCAGGTGGTACTTCTTTGTTGCTTCCAACTCCACCATTTGTTGTTTTGTTTTTAAACAATAAGAACAGATATTCCCATTTTACAGATGAGGAGAGACCAAGCAGAGGGCAGAACGCTTGGCAATATTCTTGTCAGTATAAACTTACAGTTAAACACTGGCAAGGGTAAGAAACGGGAGCTCTTATTCATAATCAACAGAATTATAAAACTCATCTGAAAAGTAACTGCTCAAGAGGTACTCAGAGGCTTAAATAACAGTACAACATGAAAATCTCCAAATGGGTCAAAGATTAAATGTTAAAAATAAAACCCTCAAGTACTAGAAGAAAACATGGGTGAAATCCCTTATTACCTTGAAGTAGGGAAGGCCTTTTTAACTATGACTCAAAATCCAGAAGCCGTGTAAGGAAAAATTGATAAATTAGACGACATAAAAAGTTTTAAAACTTCTGTATGACACAACACGCTATAAACAAAGACAAAGGACAAGCAGGGAAGAAGTATTTAAACCCATGTCATAGAGAACTATATATTAACTAGAAACAGGGAGGAAAAAAAGATCAACAAGCCAATGGGAAAAAGTGGCAACAGACATAAACAATTCACAGAAAAATACACACATATGATGCTAAACATATGAAAAGATGTTCATCCGCACTAATAAAGAAAATGGTAACTACATGGTCACCTACCAGACTGGCAAAAATCCCAAAGTGTGACAACACACCTCTTGCACATTGCTAATGGCAGGAGACAGCAGTACAGTCTGTACGGAGACCAACATGGCGACACCTAATCGAGGGAGAGCAGTCCTCCTCCTAGGAATCTAATCTACAGACACACCTGCACAGCAACAGACAAGGTTATCCACTGTGGCACCACGTGTAGCAGCAAAAGATGAAAAAGCACCCAAATGCCCAGGACAGGGATCCACAGAATGCAATACTACGCAGCTATAAAAAATGAGGAAAAACACACCCTGGGAAGACAAAACAAAACAAATTTAAAAGCTGTTCAACAGGAAAACTGAAGCAAATGAACGTAAATGAATATTATATTGGTAATGTAACCCGACAGAGAAAGCATTAATCCAAGAGCCTTTAAAAAAGAATATTTGGATAGAATACATCCCACTAAAAGAGACTAAGGACAAAACAAATTCAAAGAAATGGTGAAGTTCCCTCAGTGGTTATATTACTCAGTAGCAATGATATGAATCTTTCAAAGCTATTTTCCTTATATTGCATTACACATAAAATAATTATTTTAATGATAGTATAAGTCAAGATATTCAGGGAAAAAAGTTAATGATAGCAATGTACTATTAAACTTGAATTCATGCTGGTATAACTGGATATCTCCACATGTAAAAGAATGACGTTGGATCCCTACTTCACATCACATACAAAAATTAACACAAAATGGATCAAAGACTTAAATGCAAGAGCTGAAACCATAAACTCCTAGAAGGAAACATCAGGTGGAAATCTTCATGACCTTGGATTTAGCAATGCATTCTTAGGGACTGCCCGTGGGTAAGGGGTGTCTTTCTGGGGTATGAGAATGTTCTGGAAGTAGTGGTGATGGTTGCACAATTCTGTGAATATACTACAAACCACTGAATTGTACACTTAAAAGGGTCTATTTTATGGTATGTGAGTTACATCTCAATTTTTTTAAAAGCATGAAGCACTGATACAGCTATAACATGGATGAACTTTCAAAACGTGATGCTCAGTGAGAGAAGCCAGACATAAAGGTCACACACTGTCTGATTCCACGTATGTAAAATGTCCAGAACAGCACATCCAAAGAAACAGAAAGCAGTTGCCAGGCCCGGGGCTGGCGGTGGGAGGTGGTAACGAGGAACGGCTGCTACCGTGCAGGGCTCTTCTTTTTGGGGTGATACAAATGTTCTACAATTGCATTGTGGTGATGGCCGCACATCTGCGTGAATACACTAAAAATCGCTGAATGGGGTTCACTTTAAAAGGGTGAATTTCATGGTGCATGAATTCTTCATAAAGCTAGCATTTAAATTTTTTTTAAATTTAAAAATCGAGTTGAAAATATCGATATGAACTTATGGACCCTCTGAAGGACCTTGTGTTGTCAATCAATAGCTACTAATTCAAATGATTTTAAATCTAAAGATAACCTAATACTAAAACTAAAGAGGGTACTTCCCTGGTGGTGCAGTGGTTAAGAATCCGCCTGCCAATGCAGGGGACATGGGTTCGAGCCCTGGTCCGGGAAGATCCCACATGCCGTGGAGCAACTAAGCCCGTGCGCCACAACTACTGAGCCTGCGTGCCACAACTACTGAGCCTGCGCTCTAGAGCCCACGAGCCACAACTACTGAGCCCATGTGCCACAACTACTGAAGCCCACGCGCCTAGAGCCCGTGCTCCACAACAAGGGGAGCCACCGCAATGAGAAGCCCGTGCACCGCAACGAAGAGCAGCCCCCGCTCGCCACAACTAGAGAAAGCCCGCACACAGCAACGGAGACCCAATGCAGCCAAAAGTACATGAATTAATTAATTTGAAAAATAAATAAAACTCAAGAGTCTCTTACACTCATATAACAATCTTAAAATAGAGAAAATTTGCCTATGCCTCACAGTGGTGTCCTCCTGTTAACGTCCTGAGAGACAAAACTCATATAACAATCTTAAAATAGAGAAAATTTGCCTATGCCTCACAGTGGTGTCCTCCTGTTAACGTCCTTCCAGAGAGACAAATACGTGCCCCCCCCCCCCCCCGCAAAAAAAAAAACCCACCGCAACACCTAGTGCGAAGGTCTCCATACACCCTAAAGCACCTCGGTTGCCTGTTCCTGCACCTCCAAGGATGAAGCAGCAAGAGTCCCACCCGCTCCTTTAACGCTGGAAGTCAGAACGTCCCCCATACGGCAGCGGGGAGGTGCGCCCGCGCTGGGGAAAGGCGCTCACTGTGGGAGCTTAGATCACAGCCTTGACGTCTCCATTCCTTGTTAGCAGGAGCCACCGCGCCGGCTTGCAGGGCTGCCGTGATCCGCCGCAGACGCCCAGACACGCGGTCTAAGCTCAGCCTCTCACGCCTTCCTCGCGAGCGTGGCTGCTGCCCGAACCGCCCGTGGCCAGCCTCACCTCACCGGCACAGGCAGGCAGCTAAGCAGTCTTTGAGTGCGTCAGGCCAGGGGTTACAAGGGCAAGTGCTCCCTCTGCCTCACTGGCAGTCCCTTCCCATCTTTCTAAGTCAGAACTTAGACAAAAATAAAGACTTCCGAGGCTGTGGCTGCTTCCGTGATCCAACTTTCCTGGAGACTCCACCACAGAAGCTAAAAGGTTTTTTTAAACAAAGGGCAAAGCACTGGACCAAGAACAAAGGGTCCGAGTGGCTCGGGAGGCGTCAGCCAACCCGCATCCCGAGCACGGGACTCAGTTTCCTTTTCTCTGGCCTCCCGGACAGGGGGAGCCACACCTGGCCGCTCCTCGGAACTGCTGGCAGAGCTTCAGGAAAAGAACGACTCGGCTGCAGCTCCAGAGGGATTTGGTAAAGGAGCCCCGGGGGAGTCTGCAATCAGCTGGGCTTGGCCGTCACCCCTAAGGTCTCTTCAAGCTTCAAAACTGTGATTCTAGAGCCAGACCCTTCAACCTCGCAGCCACTAGCTGGGCACCAGGGGCTCAGCGGCCACAGGTGTCGGACAGCACAGATACAGAACACCCCCTGCATCACAGAAGGTTCTAGCGGGCAGCACCGTTAGGGGAATCGACACAAGCACTTGCATCTCTCTTCTGCTGCTGCTGTGCTTTTATTTTACCACTCCTTCAATCCTTCAGCAACTGCTGCTTTCTGGTCCCCACATACGTTAGCCAGTGGGAAACAGAGACTAAGGCCAAGCACAGCTTCCCCTTGGTTCTCTGAAGAAACTAGGAAGAAGAGAAAAAGCTCTTGGTCCTTCTGCATCTCTTCCCCTCCCTCTTGCTGTACACACAGAAACATACACAGGCAAAGTGAAACATCCCGTCTAGACTGCCCTGGTCTCCTGCAGTGTCAGCCACCAGGCCGGACAGGATGGCTCCAACCTCACGGCGGAGTCGGGCTCGGGGTCCGAACACGCTCTCAGATTTGGCACCCGGGGCCCCTCGATCACCGCGTGGTGGAGCAGCCTCCCCTTCCCTGACGTGACTCCGGCCAGGCCGCCCCCCAGACAGCGGCGCGACAGACCTTCCGGTCTGGACGACTCTCCTGTGTGGGACCCTCCGGCACACTGCAGCACGTTCGGCAGCATCCCCGGCCTCCACCCACTGGCGGCCAGTCACATCCCCCCATTGTGACGGCCCCGAATGTCCCCAGGCACTGCCCGTCATTCAGCGGTGGGGGCAGGACACACAGAATCCCCCCATCTCCATGAATGCCTCTGCTCTTCTAACCGCGTCTCCCACGTTTTGATTCCTCTCCTCCCTGTCCCTTCCTCCCCAGCCTCTGTTACAGAAGGAAAATAAGGGATCTTTAGGAAGCAAGTCACATTTTTAAGGAAAAACAAATAAAGACTTCCAAGGCAGATTTTGTAACTTGCCTCTCTTCTTTTATGCAAAAACGCTTGGCGTGGGCTTCTCTGGTGGCGCGGTGGTTATGAATCCGCTTGCCCATGCAGGGGACACGGGTTCGAGCCCTGGTCAGGGAAGATCCCACATACCCTGGAGCAACTCAGCCCCTGAGCCACAACTACTGAAGCCCGCAGGCCCTAGAGCCCGTGCTCTGCAACAAGAGAAGCCACCGTAATGAGAAGCCTGCGCACCACAACGAAGAGTAGCCCCCGCTCGCTGCAACTAGAGAAAGCCCAGGCAGCAATGAAGACCCAACGCAGCCAATAAATAAATAAATAAATAAATAAATAAATAAATAAATAAGCTCAAAAAAAAAAAAAAAGTTTGGCGTAAATTAAACAGATTCTGCTAGATTTCCCCACTTTGGCCCCTAGTGTAAAATAAAGAAAAACAACCCTCCAAAACAAAAGTATACAAATGCTGGAGAGGGTGTGGAGAAACGGGAACCCTCCTACACTGCTGGTGGGAACATAGACTGGTGCAGCCACTGTGGAGAACAGTACGGAGGTTCCTTAAAAAACTAAAAATAGAGCTGCCATATGACCCAGCAATCCCACTCCCAGGCATATATCCAGAGAAAACTCTAATTCAAAAAGATACATGCACCCCTGTGTTCACAGCAGCACTATTTACAATAACCATAAAAAAGAATGAAATAATGCCATTCGCAGCAACATGGGTGGACCTAGATTCTCATACTAAGTGACGTCGGTCAGAAAGAGAAAGACAAATACCATGTGATATCGCTCTTATGTGGAATCTAAAATATGGCACGAATGAACGTGTCTACGAAACAGAAACACCCTCACGGACATAGAGAACAGACTTGCCAAGGGGGAGGGAGGGTAGGAGAGGGATGGATTGCGAGTTTGGGATTAGTAGATGTAAACTATTGTACAGAGGATGGATAGACAATAAGGTCCTGCTGTAGAGCACAGGGAACTCTATTCAGTATCCTGTGATGAACTGTAATGGAAAAGAATATAAAAAAAGAACGTATATATGTATGTATGACTGAATCACTTTGCTGTACAGCAGAAATTAGCACAACATTGTAAATCAACTAGACTTCAATTAAAAAGGAAAAAAAAGAGAAATTGGTCATGTAGGAACATACAAACAAAAAGTTTCTCATGATAAGATACAGTGGGGTGTGACCCAGGGGGAGATGGTCTGGAGGTTTTGGTTTTGGTCTGAAGCTTATTCATTGCAGGGCCCTCCTTTAAGAAAAGAATACAAGATTACACATATAATGGTAAATACAAAAATGATTATTGAGAAGGAGAAAAGAAATTATAATTCATTACACAGTTTTTAAAATACAGAAATACTCTGGTGAACCCAACCCTCCGGGGCCCCTTGATGGGTCACGCCCTTGTATGGCATTCTCCGCTTGAGCGCACAAGACCCTGAGGCTGCCTTGCAACCAACAGCGTACAGGCAGCGTGATGACACGACCCCATGACCACATTTTTGTGTGGAAGGATCCGTCTTAGCTACCAGACACTTCCCTGCTGGCCGGGGAGAAGCAAGTGGCCATGGGAAGAGCTGTCTACAGAAAGGGCCATGAGGCAGAGAACTGGGGGCGACCTCCAGCAGCCGGGGCCCCGTCCTGCACCCGGCCAGCAGCCCGCAGGCTCACAGGAGGCCGGACACCCTCCCCACAGCCTGAGACCCTGGGCAGTACCACGCTCAGCCGGGCCAGACTCCTGGAAACTGGAGGTGATGGATGTCCGTGTGGGGATTTGTTCTACGGCAATACTACAAATACCACTCGCACCCCAAATCCAGCAGAATAACAGTCTTGCTCGTTAACTGCTGACACACCTCTGCAATACCGTCCTACTCTGTGGGCTGTATGCGTCTGAACTATCTTGTCAGATGCCAGGCATCCTGAAGCAACTGGGTTGGCCAAAAAGTTCGTTCCGGGCCACACTGCAAGATGGTCTGGAAAAACCCGAACGCACTTTTTGGCCAAGCCGATGTTGCCTATAGAGAATTGAAAAAGAATTCAGTCCTTCCTCTAGCACAGCTGGTCCGAGTTTTTCTTTCATGACGGTTTAGCAAGGTTTCTTTGGCTTTACGACTAGGTGACGTTCCTAGTAAGGGCGGTTTGGGAACTACTGGCAAATTTAGGCCGTGCATCCGTCTTCCCTGTAAGGAGCCGTGAGGCCTGGAAAAACCTTCCAGACCGGCCTCTGACACCGCTTTTGGAGCCGCTGCCCACTCACTTGCCGTGCCGGGTGCCTTGGACACAGCCCCCATCACAAGGCCAGGGACCCAGCTAACTGCATCCTTAAGTCGGCTTCCCTTGGCCACATCCCAAAATGTCGTGGTCACTGCAGCACACCCTGTGTGGCAGGAAGCTGGATGGGGCGGAGCCTGGTGGAAAGAGGGTCATCTTTGGGCTTCCCTGGTGGCGCAGTGCTTGAGAGTCCGCCTGCCGGTGCGGGAGACGCGGGTTCGTGCCCCGTTTCGGGAGGACCCCACGTGCCGCGGAGCGGCTGGGGCCCCGGGGCCAGGC
>NW_006797504.1:20873-43184 GCF_000442215.2 Lipotes vexillifer | reverse complement strand
CCACATGCCGCGGAGCGGCTGGGCCCGTGAGCCGTGGCCGCTGAGCCTGCGCGTCCGGAGCCTGTGCTCCGCAAATGGGAGAGGCCACAACAGTGAGAGGCCCGCATAACGCAAGAAAAAAAAAAAAAAGAGGGTCATCTTAGCTGATCGTGGTGACAGTGTCCTCTGCCGCAAATTCTGGAAGGCACGAGCCGTGCAAAGAGGGTGCCAGCGAGAGGCCCCGAGGCTCCAGCTCTGGTCTGGACACGCTGCTGCACGACCAGCCATCGGCCGTCAAGCAGGGACACCTGTTTCCACAGGAGTCAAGCCTGTGCTGTCTCACTGGACTCGGCAGCAGCGCCATCACCCCCAGGAAGTGATGCAAGCTTGGGGCTTTAGCTTGAACTGGGGGAACTAGAGCAAGGAGAAGAGATGGAGCTCTTAGGGCAGCTCAGCTGTCCCCTTCAGTGCCTGTACGAGCTGGCTATCACAGCTAAGCATCTGGCCCGCCCTTTCGACACCTCCCTCCAGCTCCTGTCATAATGACGGAAACGATGCGAGCACGGACCCCGCATGTCCCTGCCTGAGCCGAAATGACTCGCCTAACATCAGCAGTGCAGCTCTTCCCCTGGTGAGAACCCCCTGGAAAGCTACTCAGAAGCCACCGTAGCACAGTTTGCCCCATGACCCTGCTGAGCCCCGGGGAACGGGCCCAGGGACGCAGCTGGAGGAGGGACGCGGCGACAGCAGGCCCGACGGGGAGGCGTGTCTTACCTCATCATACATGAACTGCAAGGTCAGGGCCGACTTGCCCACCCCTCCGCTGCCAACCATGATCACCTTGTGAAGGGCCAGGGAGCTCTGGCTCTTGCTCTTGTTTGCGGCCATCCTGCTGGGTTTCTGCGAAACGCGGCCAGAGGACCCAGACGAAGAGCTGCCAAGGAAGAAGACAGACTCAGAGGCGGTTTGGTTCCACCCAAAGGAAATGACATGACAACCCTCCAGAAAAGCCTAACCCAGACGTTCCACCAGAGAGGTCATTCTCCTAGGCTCGAGGCAGAGATAAAGCTCCCCAAGCACTGCCGAGTCACAAACCAGAGCTGAGCCGACCCGAGGGAAGGTGAGACGGAGAGAAAAATCGGGCATGTGCACCCGACGCCCCATCACTGGGGGTGGGGGAGGATGGCCCACCAAGCAAACCCGCACGCCCTCAACAGAGCCGCAGGGGGCGGCGAGCCACGCAGCGACCCCCGCACCAGCTGTGCCACGGGGGCCGCTCAGGGCCCCAGCATCTCTGTACCCTCGCTCCCTCCCCACCCCTCCAACACACCCACACGGCCCTCCCAGCGGACCAAGGGGGGCTCTGAAAAGGGGTGAGCAGACCTGCTTTTAATAATCAGTATCCCTTCACGACACAGGACAGTTAAAAGGAAGACAACTAAATTATTTATTCCATGTTGATTTACATTAAGAACTAAATGAGTCAGACTTTTCCAAAACAACAATCCATTAGTCAAAATCAGTTTAGCCTCATCAGAAGTGAGATAAAGTGAGTAGAACAGAGCAACCTTGGTGGTGGGGGAAGAGAAAGTATTCTCAATAAGCACATTTAACAGGTACCTGAAACTTGGCATCTAATTAACCTGACAAGCTTTTGCACAGCAAAGGAAACCATAAACAAAACAGGAAGACAGAATTTTCTCCCTTACAGAATGGGAGAAAATATTTGAAAATTGATGCAACCGACAAGGGATTAATTTCCAAAATTTACAAACAGCTCATACAACTCAAGATCAAAAAAAAAAAACAACCGACCCAACCAAAAAATGGGCAGAAGACCTAACTAGACCTTTCTCCAAAGAAGACATACAGATGGCCAACAAACACATGAAAAAATGCTCAACATCACTAATTATTAGAGAAATGCAAATCAAAACTACAACGAGGTATCACCTCACACGATTCAGAAACGGCCATCAAAAATTCTACAAACAATAAATGCTGCAGAGGGTGTGGAGAAAAGGGAACCCTCCTACACTGTTGGTGGGAATGTTAAGTTGTGGCAGCCACTATGGAGAACAGTATGGAGGTTCCTTAAAAAACTGAAAATAGAGCTACCATATGCTCCTGCATAACCCAAGTGCCAATTTTTATTTTAAACGATTTTTATGGAAAATCTCTCTCACAGATGCCGCAGCGTAAGGAAAAAGGGCATGGGCTCGGGCATGTCACAGGCCCAAGTCTGGCTCTGCCATTCGTGAGATGTGGGACCTGGACACTAGTTATTCAGTTTCTCTAAGCCAGTTTTCTTATTTGCAGACACAAGTAAACCACCACCCACCCTGCAGGATAACACATGTGAAAGACTGAAGCCCTGTGCCTAGCATATAACAGGAACTTAAAAAGGCTGGTTTCCTTCCTATCTCATTTTTAGAGAATTTTTTTTCTCATTAGACACGATGGGCACCTATTTCTGACAAAGTAACTTGAAAATACCGCCAGTAGAAAAAAATAAATACACACACACCATTGCATAACAGAGACAACAACATTTTAAATCAGTGGTCCCATCCTTGGTGCCACAAGGAGATCCCTGGGCAGCTTTAAAAACATCCCCAGAGATTCTGATGGAGTTTGGTCTGGGATGCCTGCGGAGCCTGGGCATGAGAACATCTAAAAGCTTCCCAGGTGATGACAGTAGACCTCCAAGGTTGAGAACTTCTATGAAATGCACAGCTGGGCTCAAAAAAAATCCCAATGCTGGGGAGAAAAATAATCAGAGCTGATATTTCTGTGGTCCTAGGTGGTTGCTGCTCTGGGTAACTTAGGATTTAACACACACACAAGTCAGTCCCTCAGAGACACCAAGAGCCTCGAAGGAATGCACCTTCAGGTAAACAATGGACGAGCAGGACTTCCCTGGTGGCGCAGTGGTTAAGAACCCGCCTGCCAACGCAGGGGACACGGGTTCGAGCCCTGGTCCGGGAGGATTCCACATGCTGCAGAGCAATGAAGCCTGTGTGCCACAACTACTGAGCCTGCGCTCTAGAGCCCGTGAGCCACAACTACTGAAGCCTGCGTGCCACAACTACTGAAGCCCGTGTGCCACAACTACTGAAGCCCACGAGCCACAACTACTGAGCCCGTGCTCCGCAACGAGAAGCCACCGCAACGAGAAGCCCGCGCCCAGCAACGAAGAAGACCCAACGCAGCCAAAAATTAAATAAATAAATAAATATATTTATTAAAAAAACAAAAAAAAAAAAAAAAAAAAAGAACAGACGAGCAAAACATCGGTCCACTGTCGGGGAGGAAGAGATTCCCTCTGCCCTCCTAGGCTCTTCTTTCTGGTCTGGGAATTAAACTGACATGAAACAGATTAACAGGAGAAAATCCAGCAAATTCTAGTAACATGTGGACCCGGGAGAGACCCAGACAACCTGAGTACCTTGTTCAGACGGCCGAAGCCCTCACCTTGGATACCGTCCTCGCCCAAAGCAGAACAGGATGTTGAGGATGGGCAGAGTCGGTTGTGAGAGGTGACCAGGGAAGGCCCGGTAAACAAGCGCAAGGTTCTTCAAGTCCTTACCTTCTCCGCCCCTAGGAGCTGCTAGAGATTCGGTCATCCTCGTGTGCTGGTACAGCGAGCGGGACGCCCTTGCATAGGGACATTCCCCTGGTAAATGTCCCTGTCTCTTACAAAACGGTGACTCCTACTTGGTTTTCAAAATTTCTTCTACGCCTGCTGTTTCCCGGAAAATAACCAGCTTAAAACTATTAATATGCCAAAGAGACCTATTCTGGGATGGTACCTGCTCCCCTACAGCACCAACAGTGGAGGACAGCAAGGAAGCATGTCTGCCCGAGCCCTGGCCGTAGGAAAGTGTGCCCTGAAGCTGTGACCGCAGCACTCCCCCAAAGCCAGGAAGCAACATAAAAAGGAACCCCAGGCTGCTCAGGGTGCTAGACTACAACCTCTGCGGGGGGACGCAGCGAAGACGGCTCAGGATTCTTACAATCAAAGTCCACAGATAGAGGCCCACAGCTGCGACCTCCGAGACACCTAAGGAAATACCCACCAGGAGGGTCGGCATCCGTAACAAGTAGGAATTCTCAAGCAGCCGCCATAAAGAGCATCATTTGATCATTTTTAACAAAGGCAGAGGCAAAATGTGGGGAAACTGCATTATCAGGAGGCCAAGAGTTGAACAAGAATCACCCTGAATGTCTACAATCCTTTTTTAAGTATTTAAAATGAAAAGTAATAACAATGTAGGGGAGGAAAAACAAACCCACCTTGGTTCATTGGCTGGGGCCCTGAAAATCAGGCTGACGAGAGACTGATTAAGGAGAGAAAAACAGAGGCTTCTGAACAGGTGCATCTCGCATCCACGCAGGAGAGCGCAGTGGTGGCGGCCCCACGGGGTGGTGGGACTCGGGCTCACAGAGCATCTTAACCAAAGAACAACGAAGGCTGCAGGGAAGTGACAAGACAAGGGAGGGGGCCTTGCACTTCTGGGAGGGGGAAACTGATGCAGGGTGTGGGCTGTGAGCAAGGGGTGTTACCTCGATTCCCTGCGGGCCTCCTCTGGGTGATTAAGGATCACCCCACCCTTCCTGGTGGAGAGGGGAAGGTAGAGCTTTTCTTTGTGTCTGTTACTTTTCAGTTGTCTTCAGCTCAAAATCATCCTTACGTCAAAGTGGCATCTTTTGGGGTGGCATATTCTGACCCCCCCTTCGGTGCTCAGTAGAAAATTTAGAAAATACACAAAACTACCTTAAAAAAAGAGAGAAAAATCCTGTCACCCAGAGATATTCGCTATTACAGCGTTACTTCCTGCCCGTAATTTAATCTGTATATTCTTATATTTTAATCCATATACTCCTATATTTTACACCTTTCTGAGATCATATTTATGTAGTTTTGCATGTTATTTTTCACGTAGTATAGCTACCTGTCTTCTTAAGCAGTGAAGACTGACCATACTCGTAGCTTTTCCGGGTGATTCAAGGATCATCATCACTATGGAAACCAGTAGTGTGACCCGCTGCTCAGGGTGGGATCACATGTGTGCTGGCTCCCGTCAAGCTGGACCCTCCGTCCACTCTCCCTTTTCTAATGACGTGCTTTTTAATAAGCCTTCTAAACAATTAACTAGATAATTAAGCACATTTGAATTGTGACTAAAATAGGGTAAGTGGGATGAGAAGCCGGCCTCCCCCGAAGGCTCAGGAAGGCAAAGCTGCTTTGGGCCTAATTTCTGGTCCACAGCTGCCACCACAGGGCCAAGGTCAGTGCCTGAGGCTGGAAACTCCAGACCACCAACCCATCACAGGATTTCTCCGAAGCAGCCTTGCTTCCCTGAATTATTAGAGTTGTATGAAAATGGAGAAATCCTTTTCCAGATTAGGGGCAGGGGTGCTTTCAAACACATGTAGACATCTAACTCTGAGCTGTTATTTTCAAAATACAAAATCAGTTTCCCTAGAAGAAACCACAATAAATGGATTGAAGACTGTTCAACAAATCCACAGATATTTGCCAAAATATCTGTGCTCAAAGCTCAAAAACTGAAACAACCATGGTGGTTCTTTCCAGTCTGTATAACCCGTGAGCACTTGACACGCGGAGGACAAGGCAGGAGAGTCAGCCTGGACCGATCCCGGAAACTGCAAACAGCAGACCTCCAGACTCCTGAACCGGAGATGATAAACCCCTATTTGTTTAGACCATTCTGAGTCTATTGTTACTTGTGCTGAAAGCATTCCAGAAACAGTCTTTGCACTCCAGAAACTCAAAGTCCAGTGATTAGTTACAGAAGATTAGTTGGTGATTATAGTATGGCTGACAAATTCTACGGCAGAGGTCTCCAAGGGCTCTGGGGTCACAGAGGAGGGACATCTAGATCAGAGCAGGTCAGGGGATGCTCTTACAGGGAGAACTGAGATGTGAAGGAGGCAGCTGCAGAGGAGGAGAAATACCAGGAAGAAAACAAGTCAGTGAGGCTCAGGAATGTCACGTCCACAACTTAATGTTCATAACAGATGTGCCTTGCCCATAAACATGTTCTTAAAGAATAACACAGCTATCCCTTCCCCGAACATTTTATTAGCAAAAGTTCCAAGTTTTTAGAAAAGTAGAAAGAGCTGCACAGTGAACCCATATTCGCAGCCCTGGATTCTACAATCAACACGTTACTCCATTTGCTTTATCACAAACCCAGGGATCGGGCCTCCCTTGACCCACCCATCAATCCATCTTACTTTCTGATGTGTTTCCACGGAAACTGTAGACATCAGTACATGCCATCCCTAACTTCAGCAGACATCCATTGTTTACAAAGCAATTATACTTCTCCCAGAACCATCTCCGAGGGCCTTGCAAACCTCTTAATCTCTTCCAAGAATTCTTTGGGTTCATCGCCAGTACACAAAAGCCACAACACAGACCTTCCAACAAGGAGAATCAGGGCCCATAACGCCAAGTTCTGGCAGGCTCACACCTTACAGTCAGAAGTTTTTCATCGGGGACTTGGGAGACACACCAACAGACACCCTTTAATACGTCTCTACTACCTACCGACTGGAAAGCTCTATAGTGGGCTTCGTTTTTGTCCAAAAAACACATTTAAACACTACTCTGTGCTAAGCTGTGCATCTCTGCCCTTAGAAAACGCAATCTCCTAAGGAAAGATGTATAAACAAAGAATGGAAATAGAACTGCCCACATGCAGTGATAAAGATGCTACAAGGTCTGATGGGAAGCATGATGCACTCTGGGAAAAGAAGATCCAGAAAGGCTTCGACATGGAGTCCAAGTTCACTCAGCAGAGGGGCTGAGAGAGCGAAGCTTCCCACATATAACGGAAGGCGTGCAAAGCAACAGAGGCATGAAGCGTCCTGGCGGGGCCGGTATCACATGACATGGAAGCGCAGGTATGGGGTGGGGAAGTGACAGGGCGTTGCATCTCAAAAGACAGATTGTTCATCTACAAGTGAGCCTAAAATGCTGTCTGAAGAAACCTATCCTAGAGAAAGCAGGGAGCCACTGCGGGTGCGTCCCCCAGCCCAAGCTAACTGTAAGGCATGGGGTAAGAATGAACACGTACCCTCCCGTACAGAAAACCAAGACAGCTTCATTTAGATGGCTTGGCAAGGAGACAAAAGAGCTGGGAAATGGTTTTCCTACCATAATGTTCTATAGGACACACTAATATTAGAGGGGGCTCTCTACCACTTACCACTGATTCAAATACAAGAACACATATTCCCCTGAGAAGTAACATTCTGAAAGCAAATCACGGTATAGATACATAAACCATGCAAATGTGTGTGGTTTCTACTGCCCCCCAATCCCATGGGCTAATATAGTCATTAGTCTTTCGTTCAACTTAAGCTGGGAGAGAACAAATCAGTTGGTAGAGTCAACCTTGTCTGTATCAGAGGGTTGTCATGAAAATCAAACGAGAATTTAAAAATGTAGAAAAAAAGTACTCTTCAGTCCTCATAAAATTCATCTGTCCTGGGTAACATGGTACACAAAAGCACACAGGAAATGATCAAGCACTGTACACGTGCAAAGAATTGTGCTTAGCACTTTTTCTGCAGATAATATGACTTGAAGGTGGCAACCTGGATATTACTAATAGGCCATAATCATAATATTTAAGTCTCTTAGAATATTATTCAAGTTTTTAGTCCTTTAAATCATCAAAATGGAAGATAATCCTAAATCTGGGACAATCTAAGCACCAAAATAATTAAGGACAGTAATGAAAACAAACCACTGAAAAACAAGGAATTCATGAATCCATACCTATAGTAAATATTAAACAAACAAAGGGAGACAGGAGGGCTCCTGCTTAGAGTAGAACACCAAAGGCTGACTGATAAACGTACAGGGTGGGAAAGTGAAAAGAAAAACCAACATTTTGCAACTATCAGAGTAAAGACTGGTTCAGGCAAGAATCATCAGTAAGATGCTAAAGCTAAAGGGGAGATTTACATGAGGAACAGGATACTTTTCATGGCCTTAAAGCATCTCCATAGATTATTTATGAATCAGACTCTGCATTTTAACAAGCAGCACTATGCTAAGTGTCAAGACAAATCCCAACTGTTCATACCACTTCCTGTTACGATCCAAATCAGGAACAATCCGATCTAAATTAGGTCATGAAGGACCGTCCCCCCAAAAAAACAGCACTCTCAAATATGAAGGAACACAGGAAAAGGATTGCAGGGGGTGTAAATGCCGAATAATGACAAAGAAAAGCGCAGTGACACTGTCTACTCAGGGGACATCATTTCCCTTAACACTGAAAGTCGACATGCAGCCTTCCTATTTCCTAGCACCTAACACCAAACTACACATCGTTGTGACAAAATGACTATATATATGAGCGTGCATGTGTGTGAGAATACGAATTGACAGCACTGAACCCCTACATCCCTATCCTTTCAATGACACAACACAAACTTGTGGTTATTTGTAAACAGTCTCACACACACTCCCTGGACAAATAGGTAGGTAGTGTCTTATTCCTATGTGTGCCTCCAGGGCCTGCAGTGAATCAGAGACCTAGAAATGCCCAGAGAATGTGTAAAGAATGAATGAACGATGAGGAAAGAGTTTTAAGAAATAAAAATGAGGACACATTTTAAATAATTTTCCATAACACGTACTATGGCACATTTCTCATCCACGTTCCATTAAGGAAATGTCTCCTAATTGTTCTATTGTCAACACTGATGCTAGAAGGTAAGCAATTAAAGTGGCAGCCCTCCCCAGAGGTTCTTTTTGTAGTTTAGCAATAAATGCTGTTAGCTACAAAAATAATAATTTTTAAATGCACAACTGTGCAAGCACAGGCACACACACATGCTCAGAAGCCAAGCTGAAGAGATGGGTCAAAGATGGACAATTAAAGATCAATAAAGATAGTAACTGCAATGGATCAAAACACATCTAATTTGTTCACAATGAAACTAAAAAAGCACCTATTCGTCACCTTTAGAGGACTAGTGAAACAACTCATTATTTTAAAAATTGGTAAATTAAATCTTTGAGAGGCCATTTTCGAACCTGATGTACAATGCCCCCAGTATTCTCAAAAAAAAAAAAAAAAAAAAAAAAATTGGGGCTTCCCTGGTGGCGCAGTGGTTGAGAGTCCGCCTGCTGATGCAGGGGACGCGGGTTCGTGTCCTGGTCCGGGAAGATCCCACATATCGCAGAGCGGCTGGGCCCGTGAGCCATGGCTGCTGAGCCTGCGCGTCCGGAGCCTGTGCTCCGCAACGGGAGAGGCCACAACAGTGAGAGGCCAGCGTACCGCAAAAAAAAAAAAAAAAAAAAATTGGTAAATCAAGGGAAAGAATTAAAAAGGTATCTTGCTTCTCCTATATAAACTATACTAACTGGTGACCAAATAATAGATGAAGCAAAGTTTCCCTTTACAAAATATTCTAACTAATCAAGGAATGATGGAATTGGGGCTATCACTATTTTGCAACTCCTCATGAGTTAAGAAATCTAGTATCAATGGCTGCTAACATTACAAAAAGGGACAACCTGACATCTTGAAAAAGACACATAATTATCAATGATGTAGTCTTGACGAAAAAGCTTCTAAATCTAACTACTGATTTACCAGAGGTGCAGGAGACAGAGGAAAATGCTGAACATATCACACGGACACACCATCAGCAACACAGAGACTGTAGAAAGCTCTATGGAATAAGCCACCCAGTTTCTTCAACAAATACAGTACAAGAAAAAAGAAAGATGGAGAGGGAACCTGTAAATTATGAGACCTAAGAGCTATATCAACTGACTGAAATACATGCCTCATATGGATCCCAGTTTGAACAAACACACACACAAGAAAACTGGGGAATTCTGAACACTGGCTGAATTTAATAATATTAAGGAATTATTCTTTAAAAAAATTTCAAGTGACTACATTTAACCTCATTACAAAATAAGCTAAATGATATATGGGATTTGTTTCAAAGTTATCAAGGGGGAAGAGAGGAGGTAGGGATGTAGATGAAATAAGATTAGCCATCAACTGATCATAAACTGTTGAAGCTGACTGACAGATACAAGGTAGCTGATTACATTAGTCTCTGTACTTTTATATATATTTGAAAATTTCCACACTAAAAAGTTTTTTAAAACAATGAGGACAAAGATATAGGTGCCTGGGTCCCATTCCCTTAGAGATTCCAATTCAGGCACATGGAAACCTAGGTGCTCAGGCTGTGCAGGTGATTCCAATTCACACCTAGATTGAAAACCATCCCATTAAACTTTGAGTTCTTTGAGAAGTCTGTATTTTGTTTACCATGATTTCACCCATGACCTATCACAGAAAACATATTTAAATATTAATTGAATGAATTAACTAAAATGGGAGCCATTTTCTCACCTTAATTCTTTTTTTTTTTCTTTTAACATCTTTATTGGAGTATAATTGCTTTACAATGGTGTGTTAGTTTCTGCTTTATAACAAAGTGAATCAGTTATCACCTTAATTCCATAGCAGTCAGAATACTCATCTGGCTGGAACCATGAATCTAACTTCAACTGGAATTCTTATTTTCTAATGACTATTGACTGACAGTCTCACAGATAACACTGTGCTACCACCTTTGTTTTTGCAAGGGCCATGGTTCATTGCTATCTTAAGAAAATTGGTTCACTTTTCACAAACTGATTCAAAATTATTTTCCTGAGTTTCTAGTATCTCGATGGAGATGAGAAATATCACTGCTTATCTCTCTGATGTCATCCCTGGAGACGATCTCTTTATTTTTCATTCAGCCCATCAGGTGAATGCTTTCCTCTTCATATTCACCTCCTAACTAGAGAATCTTATTCATCATAGACTCTTCTATGTAACTTCTGTTCTGAAAATTCAAGTACTACAACCATCTCCATATATTCACACTGAAGTTTTAAAGGCTTCAGAAATAGGGGAGCCCCGAGTAAACGAGAAAGTAAATTTTTTAAAGACTGTTTCTCTTGGGAAAGCATAGAATTTTACCATGTGTGTGTACAGCACAGGGAGTTATATTCAACATCTCATAATAAGCAATAATGGAAAAGAATCTGAAGAACATATAGATATAGATCTCTATCACTTTGCTGTACGCCTGAAACTAACATGACGCTGTAAATCAAGTCTACTTCAATTAGGAAAAAAAAACCCTTTGCGTGTGAGGCTGCTTACCTGACACCGAGGGCACCAGGTGACAGCACATCTGGCTTTGAAAGTACACAGACAACTCAAGTCCAGGGACTGAGACCCAGGCAGGGCCGGGGAGAGGAGGGGGAAATACATGACACAGAAGCACCTCCTCCTGAATGAATAAAGCATGAACTCTACATACAGCTGAAGGAGCTTCCAGGGAATCCCACTGCTCTGCCCCTTGTATGCCTAGGACTCTTGTCCACAGTGACAGAAGCCCCAGGTGAAAGTAGCTTAAGCAGAAAAGTCAGCGATTGGCTCACACAGCCGATGTCCAGGGACCCGGACGATGCCGCTAGGACCAGAACTTGCTCTCCCGTCGTGGGTCTCCCCTCTCCAACCTCGTGGCCCACTACTCTGCCCCAACCATCGCCCCCCTCCCAACCCCAGGCCTCTCGTAGTCAACGCTCAGACTCGATTCCCTGTCCTGTGGGCTTCCACATTCACATCACGTCCTCAGGGAGGCCTCCCAGACCACCCGGCCTTAGGCGCCCCTCACATCCTGCACCTCTGCCCTTTGCGTCTCTTACTGCCCTGACCCCAGCCTACAGTTCCTTTCTTTTTTCCTAGTTACTTGCTTTTTGCTATTCATTCCACAATAATTGAAGCTCCCTGATGGCAGGCCCCAGAGCTGCCTTTCCCTCTTGTATCCTGCCATTGTACGGATTATTTCCCTTGTATCATCACATAAATCATGCTGCAACCTAAATAACATGGATTTTACCCGAACTGTGATCATCATGAAATCTAGCGCGTGGCGTAAACTTGACACGCGGGGATTCATTCATATCTTATTTCCGGTACTTATGGTCAAAAGACTAAAAAATGTAAGCCACTACTTCCTTATTTCAAAAGCAAAGTTTGACAAGTGGATAACATTAGTTTATATTTTTTAAGGTTTGAGAATTTGTCACTAAAGAATTTTAATCTCTTAGGGTTGTTATTTCAATATTCTTTAAGAGTCTCATCATTTCACCCACTGCTTTAAATGAGCACTTACAGTCATCTGATTGCTAACTGGTTGGCAGTGACCTTTCTGACTGGCCATCTCGTACCCGATCTGCCTCTCGGAATGGAGCCCGGGCCCCTGCAGGGGACAGCTGAACCTGGACGGCCAGGTGACGGGAAGGGCAGGACAGCTGCTCTGAGCACCTGAGCTCCAGGGGCTGCTGGCCAACCAGCCAGGGGTCTCCACAGACACAGACTCACGAGGGCCGCGGCTGAGCCCTCGCGCAAATCTATCTAGCAAACAAAGATACTCGGTATGGAATTCTCTGGTTGGTAAATTTACATGTTCTTACTGCTTTTCACGAAACTGGGACTCCAGAAACGGGGACTCCAGGAGTGACGGTGCTGGCAGGAAACAACTGCGGTCATCAGAGCACTCAGTTTCTCTCTGTAGTCTCAGCCTTTCCCACGTGTACTGACTCAGAGAAGGAAACTCCAGGGCACCCTCCCTGTGTGTAGCTGCTATTGCCCCCAGCACCGGGAATAGAATATTTTTATCTTCCTATGCAGGTATGACTCAGTTTCCATGTCTATGAAAATAAGGAAGTTGAATTAAGTGATCTAAGTTCCTTTCCAAGTTTTTGCTGTTTTTTTTTTCTTCTGAAATTAGATCTGCAAAACAACTTAGTGCTCCCGTGTGCCTAAGGAAATTTGTTCTAGGTGTTTCTGTTCCCTAAAGCATATCTCTTTATCTGTTCTCCCGCCAAAGGGGGGAAAAAAAACCAACCTTAAACGCAAACAAACTCAATTAACTAACACAAAGCCAGAAAGCTCTGAGGTACTTCTCATAAGCACCTGCCTCTGGTCTGTACCTCTGGGCACATGCTGTTCCTTCCTCCTGATGGAGTGGCCGCCTGAATATCTCCCCCACCACCTTCCTGGACAGCCCACCGCCCAGCTTAGCTGACCCTCCCAGTCTACGCAGGCTCCCAGGCCTGTCAACACTACCCACGGCTGCACTGGATGAGGTCTGTCCCGCAGAGACACCGAGAGCTGCCCATTCATCCTGTGTGCCGTGTGCCTGGCACTTAGGAGATGCTCAATCCGTGGTGGATAAGAAAAGCAAGTTCTCCGTCTGGCTTGGGAGGCCTCAAAAGGACAAGTGGTAACTGGTAAACTCTGAGAAGTTTACTCCCTTGAAGGATGACTCTGCTGAGCTACAAGCTAAGCAATAAGAAACGGTGGAGGGTAACTGGCAAGCTCTGGTTGTTTAAGAATGTGTGACTATTTCTGAAATAAAGACCTCTCCCACCAGGCCCTCAGCCCCCAGGGAATCTGAGGATCTCACTGGCCTCGGAGCAGACCACCACTTTAGGCCTGAGCTCCTTTCACCTGCACGGCCGCCGTGGAGACGTGGGGGCTGCTTCACTTCCCGACGGCTGAAGGTCAAGCCTGGAACTAGCGCACACGGCCCCGTCCCCAGTGACTAACCCAAATAAAGTCCTGTTTAGAGACGTGCTACCACCACTTCTGCATTATCTGCTAGCACATCACATGCACATGGACACAGCTATGTGACCGGGAAGGTCACTTAACTGGTCGGTGGCAGGGCTGGGAGTGGCCACCCAGCCGTCCTGCCTCAGAATCCCCACTCTGAGCTGGACACTGTGCTGCTCCATTAGTGGCCTGGGGTGGGGTGGGGTGGGAGGGACCTTAAACGTGGTGTGAAATCCTGGAATTCGTGGATCAGAAAGCTCATCAAGAGACAGAAATGCAGAGGCAACTAGAGCACAAGTTCTATCAATAAAACACAGACCTGAGAGGAAATGTACAACAAAAAGCAGTTATTATACACCCCAAAGGACGGAAAGCAGGGACCTGAATAGATATCTGTACACCCGTGTTCAGAGCAGCATTATTCACAATAGCTAAAACGTGGAAGCAACCCAAGTGTCCATCGATGGATGAATGGAAAACAAAATGTGGCCCATCCATACAGTGGAATATGATTGAGCCTTAAAAAGGAATGAAATTCTGACATATGCTACAACATGGATGAAGCTTGCAGACATCAGACTGAGTGAAATAAGCTCCCACAAAAGACAAACCCCTTGTGATTCCACTTATCCGAGGGCCCTGGAACAGTCAGAGTTACAGAGATGAAAAGTAGACGAGCAGGGGCCAGGGGCCAGGGGCAGGAAGATGGGCTTCGTGTCCAACGGGCACCGAGTTTCAGAATGGGATGATGAAAGTGCCTAGGAGTCGGGACAGTGGTGATGACCGCACAACAACGTGCATGTACTTAATGCCACTGAACTGTACGCGCAAAAAATGTCAAAATGGTAAATTTTATGTCATGTATATTTCACCACAACTTTTTTAAAAGTAGCTATATACCAACTGCAGTGTGGATCAGGAGAAAAAGTCGCTCAACTTTAAGTCTGGAGCCTGCCATGAGGGAGCTAACGACGTTGGTTAAGTTGCCTTTCTCAGCCTCCATGTGACGCATAAAATACACAGGAGATCTGTATCCTCTGGGTCATTATGAAGAAACGAGAAAAGCCCTACCGCGATACCTGGCTCTGAGTAAGCACTTCTCCTTTGGAGTATCACTCTGATCCTCTAGAAAGTCGCGAGAAAGAAACTGGATGAGGCGCCGAAGCTGAGCCACGGCAGGGCACCACCATCCGCGCCATGTCCTCCGGCGGGCCAGCCCCGGCCGCCACCTGCTAGCTCAGCGGCTCACGTGCAGGCCCGCCAGCTCTCTCCGCCTCTGCACACGGCACCCCTGGCCTCCAGCAGCTTCCCCCGCGGGCCCACGCCCCTCCTTCCCCGGCAGAGACCCCGCAGCCCCTCCCTCCCGCTCACCATCCTTCCCAGCAACCGCGCCTGGTGGAAAAACGCTGCGGGGATGGGAAAGCACGCCACGCAACCAGCCTCAGGAAACCTCACAGGCCGGGCGTTTAGGGTCACAAAGCGGATCGGGCATGCACTCCCCGCTTCCTAGAAACCTCCCTGGGAGGCTCCCCAGGCCCTCCCTGTGCTCGCTCTGCCCCCCTGCCCTTACCTCAGCTTCCCCAAACAGAGGCCACGAGCACGCCGCCCCTCTGCTCCGCCCCCCCCCATGCCCAGCATCCACACCCACCTCCTCCTGGGCTCCTGCAGGCCAGCCCTCCACGCAGGCTCTGGACCGCGTGCTGCCCCCTTGCCCAAGAGCGGCACTCTGCCGTCACCCTCCTTTCCCTGCATCTCGAATTGGCCTTCGCCTCCCTCCGGGATCTTCCCCCACAGCATACAGACGCGGTCTGCTTAACCTTCGTCCTAAACATGTACGCCCCTCTGACCGGTGACACAATTTCTCTGTGGGTCTGGCTCTCCCGTGTCAGTGCCTCTCGGGCAGATTCCCTGGGAATCTTGTTCAGATGCGCATTCTGACTCGGCGGGTCTGGGGTGGCGCCCAGGATTCAGTTCCGCCAGCGCCGCCCCCGCCACAGAGCCCCTCTGAGCAGCAGGGCCTTGGGCTTCCTCCCTCCGTAAGAATCCGCTCTGCCCCGGCACCCTCCCCCAGCACAAGTTCAGTGAGACCGTCCCGTCAAGGTCGCCGATAAACTCCATGCCGCAGACTCCAACTAAACTTCTCTTTCTCCTCTCCGGTCCTCTCAAACACGAGGGTGCAGCAGCTGGGACAGAAGTGTGCCCAGCGAGGGGAAGGCGCCTAGCGGGCCAAGCAAAGAACCCTCTGCATCTCCCTGCAGACACGGCCCCCCGGGCCCTGCAGCCCCCCTGGCAGGGGTCCCGTCAGGTCCTTCTCCTGTACCTGGCTTCCCGTGTCAGTCCTCCGAGCTCAGCCTTCCCCCTCACGTCCCCACTCTCCCCTGTGGGGATCTCATCCGTCTCAGCAGCTTTATCTGTAGCCTCTCAGGCTACAGCCTCTCAGGACGCAGCCCAGGGTGCTCTCCTGACCTCCAGGCTCCTTCACCTCCTCTGCCTTGGGCCACCTCTCCCCGCTTGGGTGTCTCACAAGAATCTCCAGCTTAACGTTCCCAGAAGAGAACTCTTGATCCTTCCCCCCCGAAACCCGCTCTTCTCTGTGATTCCCCATAGCCAGCCATACTCACCACTAAAACCAGAAACCCAGGAGTCACCTGTGACCCCTCTGGCCTCGCCGCCACCTCAACTCATGACCAGCTCTGCTGATTCCACCCCCAAGTCACACTCCAAAGCCATCTGCTTCCACAGCCCAGGCCCAGCCACCAACCACTGACCGGCCACGACCTGCTAACTGACCTCCCATCGCCACTTCAGCCTCCCCACAAGCTCTTCTCCACACAGCCCCGCTGTAAACAAAAGCCCCTACAAGCGGACGCGTGCTTACGGCCCGCTAACGGCCCACCATGGATGAAATCCAAACCCTCCACACACCGTCGCCCCCAAGACCCTGCACCGGCCTTCCCCCAGCCAGTGTGCCTCCCTTCAGCTGCCAGCACAGGCCAAGTACTGTCCCGCGCAGGACCCCTTCCACGTGTTCTACCCTCTCCTCATCTGGCTTTTAGGAAGACCGGAAGCAAGAGGAAGCACGGTACACTCAGGCAACTGAAGAGAGACCCACGTGGCTGCCCGGAGCAGAAAGAAAGAGGCGGAGCCTGGCATGATATGAAGGCAGAGGGGAAAGTAAGGGCCAGTAGTTTAGGGATTTTAGACTTTCTCCTGAGTGCACGGAACAGCCTTCCAAGAGTTACAAGCCAATGGGTGACAAAATTAGACTTGCAAGTTGAGAAGATCATTGTAGCTACAGTGTGGAAAAGCAGAGGGGCCCAGGGCAGACGGGGCCAACGCAGCAGGCCTGGCCTAAGGGAATGACAGCGGAAAAGGGACGGTGGACAGGCTTTCCACTAGTTACGAGGTTATGATACTGTGAGGTACACGTGGTCGTTCAGATGTGACCTAATTATAGTTATCACATGTCTTTGGCCTTTGCCCACAGCTCCCAGAACCCTGGGAATTTCCTGAATGACAAGAGCAAGGGGAGCACCTTATGTTATGTTTGATCACTTGTCCTCAGTTCCTGAAAACGATTCAGAGCCATAAAGGTGATGTGAGTGTCGTCTTGTTCATAACAAGCCCCTTCCCACCACAACTGGGCTAGGCCAATGAGGGGACTCCGGGGAAGCACCTGAGGATGCTGGGGGAACCAGCCTTGAAAAGAGGGCTGGAACTTTCAGCCCCACCCCCTGATTTCTGGGGAGGAGGGAGGGGCTAGAGGTTGAATCAATCACCAATGGCCAGTGATTGAATCAGCCATGTTTGTGTGACAGCGCCTCCATAAGAACCGAAAAGAAGGCGCTGAGGAGTTTCCAGGTGGGAGAACCAGAGCGCACAGTGGCACATGCCACCGTGGGGGCCCCAACTCCACAAGGACACGTGCTCCTGCGACTGGGACCTCACCCTGTGCACCTCTTCACCTGGCTGTTGACTCACATCCTTTGTAACAAGCTGATCATCTAATGAGTAAATGGGCTTCCTGAGTTCCGTGAGCCACTCCCGCAAATTAACTGAACCCAAGCAGGGGGTGGTGAGAACCTCTGGTTTATAGCCAGTTGGTCAGGAGTGCAGGTGACGACCTGGCACCTGAAACCCAATCAGGGTGTCACGGGGACCTCCGATCTGTAGCCACTTGGTCGGAAGTACAGGTGACGACCTGGACCCGTGACTGGTGTCTGAAGCCGTGCCAGTCCTGTGAGACTAAGCCCTTGAGCTGTGGAGTCTGGCGCTACCCCTGGGTAGAGAGTGTCACGGTCGGGTTGAAATGAAGGATGCCCCGCTGGTGGCAGAGGGTTTCTCAGTGGTGTGCCCTCACCCACCCCACCTTGGAATCGGGTTTAGAAGTTTAAAAACTTTAGAAGTTAAAAAACCGGCAGACTTTACTGAACAAACATATGCAATTTGAGACTTAAAAAAGGGCTAATATGCAAGGGTGAGGAGAGGTACCATGCTGGCTGAAATCCAGTCCTAACGATGGGATCAGCTACTCCGCAATGGCTGACTGGCCCCCATCTTTTCCTGTTTTGTCTGGCGGGAGGAAGGAGGGGACAATGGGAGAGGATAAACAGTAGGATAAAGGAAAGTAAGACACTAGCTCATAAACTGGGGCAGCGGATGGGAAAGGAGCCAAAAATAGGAAGAAAGGAACGGCAAATTGTGCTGACTTTTCCACTTGGCCTTCTGATGAGTCCAACAGCCTTGAACTGGGCTGGAATGAACAGAAGCGATTCTCAGAAGACTTCATTTGCTGAAGTTACAATTTAACATGATTTATGAAGCTTCTTGTTATAAATATGCTTGAGTCAAAGGATATCTGTTACATGAAAGTACTAGAATCATAGAATTTTTAGAGACGGAAAGAAACCTGGAGGTCACTGACTCAGGCTTCCGGCTCAGGATCCCTAAATTCTTCTCTCCGCGTATGGACACTCCAGAAAGATTTCATCTAGAAGCTAAAAGAATAAGGCCCTTCTGTCCAGGTGGATGGTTAAAATGTATTAGGGTTTCAAAAGAGAAATGAAGAATTGCTAAGCAGAGAAATATTGCCCAAAGCTTTATAGTAATTGGAAGAGGGTCTTTTTTTTTTTTTTTTTTCCTCCCGGAATGCCATGGTTTATTTATTGGTCTTAGCGTCGGGGCTCTAGAAAACTTTTTCCTGTGATTATGCCTCTTTTCTCTCTCCCCCCTTTTCAAAAAAATTTTATTGTGGAAAGTTTCACACATACATGAAGTCAGGAAGAAGCGTTTAATAAACAGCCTTGTGTCCATCACCCACATTCTCCAAGAGTTTTTCAGCTACTTTGCCAGTGAGTTTTATTTTTAAAAAATACACAGATCAGGGCTTAACTGGTGGCGCAGTGGTTGAGAGTCCGCCTGCCGATGCAGGGGACACGGGTTCGTGCTCCGGTCTGGGAAGATCCCACGTGCCGCGGAGCGGCTGGGCCCGTGAGCCACGGCCGCTGAGCCTGCGCGTCCGGAGCCTGTGCTCCGCAACGGGAGAGGCCACAACAGTGAGAGGCCCGCGTATCGCAAAAAACAAAAAAAAATACACAGATCACTAATGACTGACTTTAAGCTGTTCATCAAGGAGATCATTTTGGCAATAATTTTTTTACCAATTTGTCCCACGGTTAAAAAAAAAAGCTCAGCTGTTCCATTTGGTTTAGGGACTAGCGAGATTTTAATTTCTAATTTCCAAAGCTACTGCATATTTGGCTAATTAATCCTAGCATCTGACAATGAAGGAGCAGAGAAAGAACACAACGTTTCAAGTATAATATGAAAAGTTTCTAGAATAGTAAAAACTCCAGCTGCATTTTAATCTCCCGTGGTACAAACTTCAGGAGGCGTATGAAACAAAACCTTCAAAAGGAAACTGTGGTAGTTAGCCTCCAAGAATGCCAACGGTCATCAGGCTTCCCCAGGGTAGCCCACTCCCACACTGCACCAGGTTGGTCCATGTGTTGGCAGAAGGGATGGTACACGGCTTCCAAGAGGAGGTACCAGGGCACAGCAGTCTCCATCGTGATCATCCTCGCTCTCCCTCCCTCCCTCCCTCCCTCTCTCTCTCTCTCTCTCTCTCTCTCTCACACACACTCACACACACACACACACACACACACACACACACACACACACACGTCACTTGCCCCGGGGGAGAAGGTGAGCGCCCAGGTTGTGCAGAGCCCTGCGGAGCAGCCACGTGGTGAGCACTGAGGCCCCCAGGCCACAGGCGTGTGCGTGCCCCGTCTCGGGAGAAACTCTGAACCAGAGCGCCCAGCCGAGCTGCTCCCAGATCCTGAACTTCAGAAACTATGTGATCATAAATGTCTGTTGTCTTAAGCTGCTAAATTTGGGCCAATTTATTACACAGCAGTAGAAAAAGTACTCAAAAGACAAACAAACTTTTGAGGCAGGCAGCCACACAGCACCAAACTACTCTATTTCCTTCAACTCATGACGTATACTAAGCAAAATTACATAGCTTGGAATGTTTTAATTTGGATGAGACCTAACTCAATATTTTGTATGTCGATTCCCAATCTGGTGGGCCTAAATCACACTGTATACATATTGCCCACTAAGCACTGACAAAAGCGACAAAGACAACAATGTATTAGCCATTATCTATTGATAGCACCCGTTTCTGCATTTAGACTTCGATTTTTTAAAAGGCAAAAACTCCCCAAAGATTGGTCTACAACCACGGCACAGAACACTCAGGAAAATGATAAGCACTTACTTTTTTTTTTTGAGTAAACATAAACTTGAAATTGAGACCCGGCTGGTATTTTGCAGTTGCTATAGGAACCACATGTACCTTCCCTCTTTGACACTCCGCATCCACATTCTCTTAATCTTTCTTTCCACTCGCACCCACCCAAAAGCTCACACGCCCTGCCCTCATGTCTGCTTGGCCCCTCTACTTTTTGGAACATCCAATATGTACACGTGCACACCCGTATCTGTATTCCTAGGAACCAAAAGAACTGAGGACACAGCTCATGGTCAAATCTCCAAGGCAAGATACTTACCTGGTATTGGTTAGATCAGGGGGTCTGTGCCAGCAGATAGCTGATGCTCAGTAAGGATCAGGTCCCCTCCTCCTCCTTGCCCACCCCGGCCCCCTCTGTACGATAAGGGAAGGGCTCCATTTCTCTGGTACTCAGTCAGCTCTCTTCCATTCAGACTCCTCAGCAACACTCATTCACTTTAGAAAAACATCCAGCGGGCTCTATGTTCAGCCCCCAACTTAGGATGTGACCCACGATTTTTCAACTTTATGATGGTGTGAAAGAGATAAGCATTCAGTAGAAACCTACTTCAAATTTTGGATTTTGATCTTTTCCCGGGCTAGCAATATGCGGTAAGATACCCTCTTGTGTGGGCAGAGACCTAAATAGACACGTCTCCAAAGAAGACGTACAGGTGGCCAATAGGTGCGTGACAAGATGCTCAACATCGCTAATTGTTAGAGAAACGCAAATCAAAGCTACAATGAGGTACCAACTCACACCGGTCAGAATGGCCATCATCAAAAAGTCTACAATTAATAAATGCTGGAGAGGGTGCGGAGAAAAGGCAACCCTCCTACACCGTTGGTGGGAATGTAAGTTGGTGCAGCCACTATGGAGAACCGTATGGAGGTTCCTTAAAAAACTGAAAATAGAGTTGCCATATGATCCTGCAATCCCACTCCTGGGCATATACCCAGACAAAACTGTAATTCAAAAAGATACATGCACCCCTATGTTCATAACATCACTGTTTACTCCAGTAGCCAAGAAGCAACCTAAGTGTCCATCAACAGATGAATAAAGAAGATGTGGTCCAATATACACAATGGCATATTACTCAGCCTTAAAAAAGAATGAAATAATGCCATTTGCAGCAACATGGATGGCCCTAGAGATTCTCATCCCAAGTGAAGTTAGAGAGAAAAAGAGAAGTATCATATGATACCACTTATATGTGGAGTCTTTTTAAAAAATGATACAAATGTGAACTTATTTACAAGACAGAAACTGACCCAGAGACATAGAGAACAAATTTATGCTTACCAAAGGGGATAGCATGTGGGGGATGAGAGGAAGGGGGAGGTAAATTAGGGAGTTTGGGATTAACGTATACGCACTACTCTATATAAAACAGGTGAACAACAAGGACCTACTGTATATAGCACAGGGAACTCTACTCAATATCCTGTAATAACCTATAATGGAAAAGGTTCTGAAAAATATACACACACACATATATATGTTTCACTTTGCTGTACACCTGAAACTAACACGATATTGTAAACCAACTATACTTCAATAACTAAAGAAAAAACAAAAAAAACTCCTCTCTGTGATGCTGGACCACAGCCCCAGTCAGCCACAGGACCACAAGGGGGAACAGCTGATACAGGACCAGTCCGTACCCTCCATACGCACAGAGCCAGTCTGTTCTCCACTCTGAGTACAGAATGCAATAAGCTACATGAGATATTCAACACTTTATTATAGGACAGGCTTTGTTTTGGGTGATTCTGCCCAACTGGAGGCAATGAGGGTGCTCTGAGCAGGTCTAAGGTGGGCCAGGCTAAGCAATG
>NW_006797504.1:18954-20863 GCF_000442215.2 Lipotes vexillifer | reverse complement strand
TTCAGCAGGTTAAGCGTATTAAATGCGCCTTTGACCTACGATATTTTCAACCTATGGTGGGTCTATCGGGACGTAACCTCAGTAAGTCAAGGACAAGCTGGATTTGGAGCCAGTGAAAAGTGGGACTCTGGCTATCACCCTGAGACAAGTTGCACTGGAAGCCTCAGAAGAGCTGCCAGGATCTCTCAGTGCTATTGCTCTAGGTTGTCACACTGTCTCCACATTTAGCTTTCAGAAAGAGGCTCCAATTATGTTTCTAGGTGGATAAGAATTTAGTAACTGAATGCAAAGACTTATTGTGGGATTGGGTGATGCAGCCCAAAGAATTATCTCAACCCTGTGGTCTAAACATTTCCAGAATCTCAAGCCATCTTCCACCAAGGCAAGAACCTTGAAGAATTAAGGCAAGAAATCAGAACTTTTCCACCTCTTCCACCTTCTACCAAGACCCACTGAGATACCATTTGCGGCCCTATTCTTGTTTTCCTATCTTTATGTGTCCAGTCCCGTATTCCCAAAAGACATCTAATAAGTTATCCCGCCCACTTTTTTTCACACGAAACCCTGGGCATAGGGAAATCTTGCTGACACCTCGGGTCAGAACAGTCACTGTTTCCAATGGGAAATAACATGAATAGAAAAGGAAGGGAAGACCTAGCTGTAGCAACTGAAGCCACAGACGAGGGATGTGTGTCCCTGGCCTTATTCCCACCCCTAACCCTAACCCCCACTGCCACAAAGGACGCCGCCAGCGTTCCTTACTTCGTTTAACCCTAACAAGGAGGATGACTATCACCTTTTTACAGCTGTGGACTCTGCGGCCCAGAGAAGTGCAGAGCTGTGCTCGAGATCACACCACGAAGGAAGTTTCAGAATCTGGGTCTTCGCACCTTGCCCTCCTGCCCTTCCCAATATTCAAGCCTACCTTTCCTGCTCACCCCGTATCTGAGAACTTCGACATTGCAATCATATTGCTCCAGGTTGACGGAACACTGCCTTAAACTGTTTCCAACGGTGACATCCGAGAATCTTGCTGCTTTCTTAAAATATGGGTCATTTGCCCGTCTGAAAGATACACTAGCCCTTCTGACAATCAGTGCCCACTATCCATCCTCAAAACCTAACCAAAAACAAATTAAAAATGAGGTTAGGAAACCGGGACAAAGCAGAAAGTTCACTGTTCTACAAGGGACGAAACCAAGTCACAGATAACTCCAACGAGCCATCAGCCAAGTCTCTCCCAATGGCAATTCTAAACGAGTCCGGGGGACACAAGAGCTTCTCTCCGGAAGACTCACCTGAAAGCAACATCAAAGTTCCAACGTTTCCAGAATTCACCCGAAAACGAGCACAGAACGGACGCTGCTCCCACGAGCAGCCTGGGCGCAGCTGTCTCGGCACAAGCGTCTGAACCCACCACGGGCACGACCTCCTAGACCTACGGGGGCGAGACGAGGCGCACGGGCAGGTCCAGGCGCGCCCCGGGAGAAGCCGCCCCAGCGCCAGCCCCTCGCGTAAGGGAGCTGGGCGTGGTGGTGGTGGGGGGCAACTTTGCGCTCAGCACCAGGACGGCAGCAAAGCCAACACGCAGCAGACCGCGCAACTTCCGAAGCGCGGCCCCCGGGAGTCCACGGCCAAGCTCCTGAGGCGCTAAGAAGTTTGTGCAACATTCACAGCCTCACCCTGACCACAGCGGCGACTAAGGGCCTGAGGAAGTGGACCCTCCTCGGCTGGAGGCCCGAAAGGCAGGAAGTGGCGGCAGAGGCCACTTGCGGGACAAGGGAAGGAGCGCCGGACTCGGGAGGTGGCTGGGGCGCCGCCCCCATCTCCTCCGCCCCAAGCGGGTCTGGGAGGACCCCCGCCCCCGGCCCGAGCGGGGCCGCCGCCCCCAGGTGGCCCTCCTGCCACA
>NW_006797504.1:9133-18566 GCF_000442215.2 Lipotes vexillifer | reverse complement strand
CCCCGCCGATTTGTCATTGAACCGCCGGCTCGCTTCCCCACCCCCCGAGCGCGCGCCCGGCGTCGCCTTGGCAACCCCGCCCCTCGAGAGCGCGCCCTGCCTTCCGCTCCCGCCCTTCCCCCGGAGGCCTCGCCCATCGGGATCCTACTAGCCAATCCGAAGCGGAGTTTCCCAGCCTTGGGCGGGGTGAGGAGGAAGCTTCGCCAATGAGAAGCCGCCTAGGGCGGGAGGGGCGGGCTCCGCACGCAGGCCCCGCCCGCCTCCACTTCCTCCTGTCGGCGGCTGACGCGCTGCACGTGATCCCTGCTCCAGCGAGGGAATCCGAGCAGGTCTGGGGACTCTGGGCGTGGCGGTCAGGGGTGCTCCCGCCGTGGGCTTAGGTCAGGGCGAGGCCAGAGCCCCGGAAAGCAAAAGGGAAAGGCAGGCCTGGTGTGAAGAAACCGAGGCAAATCACGATGAGCATCCAGGAGGCTGTCGGGACGCCGGCCCGGGGCTCCCGAGGCGGGACCTCCGCCTGCCGCCACCACTCCCCACGCTGATGACACCGCATTAGTAGTAATGGGGTTGCCAGGGCCTCGCAATGACTTGGTCCAGGTCACGTACAAGGGCCGGAATCCTCACCCCAGCTGTAGCCTTGATGTCGGAAGTTCAGTGGGTAAGCTCGTGGCCGACGGGTTTTTCACCCACAAGGCTCAGGAACTTGTAATTTCAATCCAAATAGGGTTTGGGTTGATTTTCCTAACTGCCCCTTCTTAGAGCTGAGTCCTACCCTCATTCCACTTCGCCTCCGCAGGATTTATGGCCCCACTGATCCCTACACAAACCTCATGGCACGTCCGTCACACACTGTATGGCAATCAATTGTTTAAATACCCGCCTCTATATCTCTAGGGATGAAAACTATCTGTTGTTCAATTTGATATCCACAGCAGCTAGCACCGTGTAATTAATCCTTTCCTTGTTGATAATTATACATCAGGGTGCTGCGTGTGGTATATGAGAGGCTTTGTGCCTTGATTACATTGCTATGTATAAGCAACTAACAGATTCAGGCCCTCTACCAAGAGCTGTATCAAAAAGCACAGAAGCTTTAACTTAGTCTTAAGTAACGGTCTTAACAAAAAACATGTCACCAGAATATCCTAGTGTTACCCTACTATCCTAAGTATTCTGTTTTACCCTTCTTGTACGCATTAAAGGCTTATATTGCCCGCTAATTATATGACAGAAACTCTGCCAGGTGCTATAAGAGAGAAGGTAGGAGGCTTCTCGGAAAAGGAGGCTCTCTATGGACCTAGAGATGATCACACTAAGTAACTCAGAGAGAAAGACAAACACGGTGTGATATCGCTTATGTGTGGAACCTAAAATACGATATAAATGAACATACCTAAGAAACAGAGTCACAGACAGGTGGAGAACAGACTGGTGGTTGCCAAGGGGGGGCGTGGGGGAGGGATGGACTGGGAGTTGGGGATGAGCAGATGCAAACTATTGTGTAGAGAATAGATACACAACAAGGTCCTACTGGAGAGCACAGGGAACTATATTCAATATCCTATGATAAACCATCATGGAAAAGAACATGAAAAAGAATGTATATGTATGTATATGTATAACTTGAATCACTGTTTGGCTGCACAGCAGAAATTAACACATCGTAAGTCAACTATACTTCAATAAAATAAACTTTAAGGTAAAAACTTTTTTTAAAAAAAGGAAGCTCTCTAGTGTTTAGAACCTAGAAGGGGAATCAGGTGCAAACTTTTTCCTATGGAGTAACAATGAAGTGCACAGGTTTAGAATCAGGAAGCACAGATTCACAGAACTAGCAGTGATTAGGAAGTTGCTTAGCCTCTGCGGGCCTCAGTTACCCCAGCCATCCCACAGGAGCAGCGCCTGTGCCCTGCAGGTGTGAAGATTTAAATGCAATTACCTAGAGAGCTCTCGGTAGATACAGTGCAAGGAACTTGATGAGCGCTTAACAAATGTTAGCTTCAACTGTGATTGCCACCAGAGGCCAAGATGTGCACTCAAGCCCATCGTAACCACCTAGGGGACAGCATTTCGTCCCGAGGCCCGTGGTGTCTGGGGTGTGCGCACCGCTGTCGCGCAGCCAGCGCTGTGTGCGGCCCAGTGGGAATGACCTGCTGTGATGATGTCATTTGACCAAATGCACGTTGAGATAGTGGAGCGGCTCCCCGCAGCCCGGCCAGCTGAAACGGGCAGTTTAGGGGACAGGATCAGGGTTGTGGAGACGACCAGCGTTTCCTGTCCCCACACCCCTAGGGTCCACAGCGGCCACAGGCGGTTTCCTTACCTTTCCTGGGTGCATAAGTGCCATTGCTGTGACTAGCAACAGAATGTCATGCAGGATGGATGCAGTGGGCTTTCTGAGAAATGCTGTCCTTACTCTCTTCCCCCCATCGCCCGCGCCCCCCCCCCCGCCCCCACCTCCCTACCTCCTTTAGCTCCCAGGACTCGGAGGGAGTCCCCTGGGACTCGGCCGGTAGGAACATCTGTTCGGCTCCTAGACACACCAGGCCCCAGCTGAGCGTGGTGGGTGCAGAGAGGATCAGAACACTTTTGGAAGGGCTGTCTCACAGAGGTCACAGCCCAGGAGCATGTCCCATGCCGGGATGAGCCCTGAGAGGTGACCGGCCACAGAGCCTCTGGGACTGCTCCTGTCTGGTCTTGGGACACCCCTGTCTGCTGAGCTTCCCCTAAGGGAGCCCTGACTGCCTGCAGAGCCCAGGGCCTAGAACAGCAGGGATGCGAGATCCCCAGCAGGCCCCTGTAAGGTCACCCGCACCCGCTGCAGCTGGAGAAGGAGCATTCTAGATGCTCCCTCTTTCGAAACTATCAGCTGAGTCCGGAGCGCTGTCTGACAAGTACTTCTGCTTCTCTTTCCAGGGCACTGGCGGGGCCTGAGCTTCCCAGCTGCCTGTGCTTGAGTGAGGCGATGTGACTGGCTCTACCCAATGACCTGGAAGCGGAAGGGACACGTAGTCATTTGGGGGCAGGAGACTGTCAGTGCGAGACCCTTCTCGGTGGCACGGCCGCTGGGAGTGTTTGGGAGGGTGGCCGCCGTCAGCGCCGGCGCCTGCGGTGAGCACAGTACCTCTCACCCCCGCCCCCGCCGGCCTGAGAGGGACACTGTCCGTGGCGAGACATAAACGTTTGCGATTTGAAGGCACTAAGATTCGGGAGTTGTTTGTTCGGCTGCAAAACCTCGCGTCCTCTGACTGATGCCGGGCCCTAACGTGCACCAAGCTGGGGATGCAGTGGTGGACAACTCAGACGAGAGAACCAGTAGACGGACAAGCAACCTGAGAACTCCCGATGACCTCAGACTGGGTGGTCAGAAAAAGGTCTCTCTTCATATACACACTACCATGTGTAAAACAGAGAGCTAGCGGGAACCTGCGGTACAGCACGGGGCGCTCAGCTCGGTGCTCTGTGACCACCTAGATGGGTGGGCTGGGTGGGTGATGGGAGGGAGGTCCGAGAGGGAGGGGATACGTGTACGGCTGATTCACTTAATTGTACAGCAGAAACTAACACAACGGTGTAAAGCAACTATGCCCCCACTTAAAATTTAAAAAAAAAAAGTCTTTCTCAGGAGGCGACATTTGAGCTAGGACCTGAAGGAGGCAAAGGAATCAGTGTCAGGAAAGGTTGGGAGTGAGAGGAAGGAGAGAACCTTCCGAGCGGAGGAACAAGCCCAAAGGAATCAGTGTCAGGAAAGGTTGGGAGTGAGAGGAAGGAGAGAACCTTCCGAGCGGAGAAAAAAGCCACAGAGACAGCGGCCAGGAGGCGTGGACGGAGCGCCATGGGCGGGGCTGGCGGGTGAGACCCCAGACGGTGCAGAGGGAGGTAGGATCTGGATCATGCGGAGGCTCCTAGGTTAGGGTGAGGAGATTCGAACGTGTTCCAGGTGTGACAGGAAGCCACTTAGGAGGTTCAAGTCTGCAGGCGGACAGGCTTTGATTTAGGTTTTAGAAAGACCACTCTCGCTATCGTGTGGAGGTCGAGCTGTAAGGGGCAGGTGTGGGTGTGGGGCTTAGAAGGCTGTTCCGGGGGTCCAAGCAAAGTGGGGTCCGCAGGGCCAGAGGCTGGAAGGGGAGTCTTCCCTCAGGAGGTTCGGGGAGGTTTGCAGAAGGAGGGGAGCAAAAGCACTGAACAGAAGGTCCTCCTGCCAAATCCCAGAGGAAGCAGAGGCAAAGCTGGATGTCGGGACCCCCAGAGGTGCCCTGACTCCAGGGAGACAGGTGCTCAAAAGCCAGGCGGAACGGGGGAGGGTGTAGAGCAGAAAGCTGGCCAATTTCCTAGAACATCGGCCAGAACAGCCCTAGATTGTATTATTAGAAAGAGTCTGACAAGCTCCAACATCCCTGTGGGCATTTGATACTTGGTGACCGCCTCGATTAGAGCGGGGCCACCGATCTATAGATGGAAAACCATTCTTACCTACTGACGGCGGGAAGAATATACTGTAAACAGCAAGACTAGATGGGGTGCATCTCCAGTGATCCAGTCACCTTTCTACTCTGTGTTTCCCCAGCCCTCAGTGCCCTGCACTTCCTATTCTCAGGAACGGGTCTCATGGGCTCATTCACACACAGGAATAAATGACTAAAGACAGCTCAGTGTAGGACGGTTCAGTGGTTAAGACTGCGCTTCCAATGCAGGAGACACGGGTTCGATCCCTGGTCAGGGAGCTAAGATCCCGCATGCCGCATGGCGTGGCCAAAAAGAAAAAAAAAACAGATGGCTCTGTGGGTACCCATTCCTTCCTGGGCATTTGCATCGTCCAAAACTAAAACCTGAAGTCTTAGGCCAGGGGAAGCATTTAGGGGAGGACCAGAGAACTTTAGTTCACAGAAGTAGCATGGAGTGACTCATCCGTCCCCAGGAAGAGGTTCCGACTCCTGAGTTCTCACTTGGAATCCTCCTCCAAAGCCTGGGGAACAGCCCCAAGCCTCCCCTTCCTTGCAGCCTTTTGCTGGCAGCTACCAACAAAAGCCCCTGGTGCTCACTTATTCCTAAACGTGTTCAAAATCTTGCCTTTGGTGTTCAGTTTAGTTACTGTCACTGAAAAAGACTTTTCTCAGGAGCTTCTCTCTCACCGTTACCACCTTCCTATGTGGTCTCTACGGACCTAGCCAGGCAGCAAGAACTAACCAGACGACATCCCAGCAGTTGCTCTGCAGAAGCCCCATAATTAGATGGAGGAGCTTTCCCCTCCAAAAGAGGCGAATCCACTTGGGACACACATTAGAAAACAATGATTCCTTGCTAGTTTGAGTTCTTGAATCAGCTGCACTTATCCTTCTGCCATCATAGCTTACCAAGAATTGTCCCCCAGAAATGAGGGCAAGTCTGTCTTGCCATTAAGTAATAAGTCTTCATCGTTGTGGCTCAACCCACCACGTGCCAGCTCATCCTCTCCCCTTCCCACTCTGGGGACACACAGGCTCTGTGGTTCCACAGTAACCACCACCAAGATCCAGTGGTGACCTCCAGGTAACCAGAGCAAAAGTCCTGCAGGGTGACAGCGGCAAAGCCCTCGAGGGTGAGCGAAAATGAGCTCCGAGTGTCTGGATTCTGTGCTGAGCTCTCTCCAACATGAAACACTAGCCATGGTCTCCCAGGAAGCCAGCCCCCTGTAACAGCATGAAAACAGTCCTCTCTCCCAGCCCAGCCGTGCTCCTGGGCTGCAGATGCATGAGACCCACGGAGCCTAGCTCTGGGTGGCTAGGTGGACAGACGGACAGACACGGAGGACGCGGAGACACACAAACTTGAGCTAGGAGGAGGGATGAGGAAAGAAGTGATGCTGGCTGTGTAGGGGAGCGAACCTTGCCACCCCAAAATGTGTCTCTTTGGCTTGCACATTATGTTGAGCTAAAAACAATCAAGGCCCAAAAGACTTCGACCCTCCCCCTAACTAACCGCCTAAAGAATTTAGATGGAGGGCCTGTTCCGGGAAGAACTATTGCTGCAGAAAACCGTAATATAATAACACGAGTGAGGGGTGGTCGCCGGGGGAAACTGGCAAGGCCCGTGTGATCACAGAGCACCTCCGTGTCCCAAAGCTCCTGCACAGCCCAGCAAACATCTGTTTATCAAACATTTGCTCATTTGCTTCTTTCATCTGCCTGTAAATTGCCTTCGCCCCCCCCCTTTTTTTTTTTTTTTTTTTTTTTGTGCTCTCCGTGTCCCAAAGCTCCTGCACAGCCCAGCAAACATCTGTTTATCAAACATTTGCTCATTTGCTTCTTTCATCTGCCTGTAAATTGCCTTCGCCCCCCCCCTTTTTTTTTTTTTTTTTTTTTGCGGTACGCGTGCCCCTCACTGTTGTGGCCTCTCCCGTTGCGGAGCACAGGCTCCATGGCCATGGCTCATGGGCCCAGCTGCTCCGTGGCATGTGGGATCTTCGCGGACCGGGGCACGAACCCGTGTCCCCTGCATCGGCAGGCGGACTCTCAACCACTGCGCCACCAGGGAAGCCCTGCCTTCGCCCCTTTGAAGGCCAACCCCACCCCTTCTCCTGGATGGCGCGTAAGCCTCACCTGTGTGACTTGTGCCGGGCCCGTGTTCTTAGGGAGCCCCTGTATGTACCTAATTACAGTCGACTTCCCCTGCGAATCTTCCCTGCGTCTAGTTAATTCTTAGGCCAGCCGGGAGAACCCAGAAGGGACCGGGAAAATTCCTCCCCAGGAGCTGGGTGCGCCGCAGGGACTGGCCTCTGCTCTCTCCCGCCCGCGCACAGCCCAAGCCGCTGCACTTCCTCCCTTTCTAGACAAGGCCCCTGGGCACAGAGGACCAAGGCGGAGAGCCTGGCGGAGCTTGGCCTTGAACTGGCTCTGCTCTTGGCCTATGGCAGCCAGAGCATTCCTGGCAGCCTCCCAGCGCGGACCAGGCGCCCCAGGCCTCATTTGCCGCCTGCCTGCTTCTGGGGGAGGGGTGGGGCTGCACCCGGGCCCCTGCCACGCCCCCTCCAGTGGCTGGGTTGCCCCGCCCCTGGGCCACTGTCACTCTGCCCCTCCCCCGCTCCGTGATTCTTTTCGTGATCAGCACTTTTTTAATACTGTGCTTTTCTTTTTTTACAGACAGCCCATCTCTTCCTTGCGTCCGCTCCAGAGAGCAGGGCAAGGCTAAGGGGTCAGAGGGCTGAGGAATGTGGGGTGGCCAGTGGGGGATAAGGGATCCCTGAGCCGGGGGCCCCTGCTTTGGAAGGAAAGGAAAACTACCATCAGTAAAGTCAGCCCCGCCCCCCAGCCCTTAGTCCCTCCTCCAGCAGCAAGACCACTAAAACATGAAAATGCACGGCTCTGGGACAGGGGCTGGGGAACGATTCCCTCCCTGGGATTCATTTTTCTGTCGAGTTTTAATTCTTTACAACAGCCAAGAAGAAGCTGGGTAGACAGGAGCAAGGTTAAAGCGGCAATGAGGTGAACGTGGCCCCCAGGGCTGGGAAAGCTGCAGGTTCCCACAGAGGCCGGGTCCCCGCTGGGAAAGCCCCAGAAGGATGGGGTGGCGACCTCCTTCCACAGCCCTCGCAGGTGGCACATCCCGCAGGACACTCAGGGCCGGAAACCACAGGAAGCGAGGCGGGCCCCAGGGGGCTGCACAGCCCCACAGCATGATGGCAAGGGCCAGCCGGCCTGCCCACACCTCACACAGGTAGTAGACGAGGCCCAGACTCAGGAGGCCGCAGGGGTGGGTTTGAGGCCACAGGGAGCCTCTCGGCTGAGACTGGGATCCAGCCCGTCCCTCCGCTGCACCTCGCCACGTCCCAGGCCGAGCAGTTTACTGTGGGTTCTCAGCATGTCTCGTGTCGCACAGTCCAAGAGGGAGGTATGATTTCCTATTCACAGGTAGGTCAGTGAGGTTGAGAGGCAGACCAGGCCTCAAACCAGGTGTGCCTGACGAGTCCACACTCTTTATCCCAGTCCCATGGCTGCAAGGCTGTGTGACCTTGGACAAGTCACCTCCCCTCTCTGGACCTCGGTCTTCTCAGTCTCGTGAGAGTCTCAAGTCTCTGCCAGGCACCAGCTGTCAGGGACGGGTGCTTCTCGGGCCCTGTGCTCTGCCCCTCCCGACAGGCACCGGACAAAGCAGAGGCCATGCCTTTGGCAGCGCCAGCACAGCTCCCTGCTCTCGAGGCCCCTCAGACTCCTGCCCCACCCCGTGTTCCCGCTCCCACCTCATCACAGCCTAAGCCTTCTCCAGGAGTTTCCCTGGAGGAGCAGCTGCCGTCTAAAGGATGAGGCCAGGGACTTCCCCTGTGGTCCAGCGGTTAAGACTCCACGCTCCCAACGCAGGGGGCCTGGGTTCGATCCCCGGTTAGGGAACTAGATCCCTCATGCCGCGGCTAAGACCCAGCGCAGCTAAATAAATAAATGATTTAAAATAAAATAAAATAAAGGGCGAGGCTAGAGAATCTCTCCCCAGATGACCTATTGCTGAAACACGGGAGACTGGGTCCTTTTGTTCATATCTGATGGCTGTCATCAGCCACTCACATTTAAATATTAATTCCTTTAATCCCTCCTACAGCTGAGATGTTATGCAAAGTGCCTGCTACAGTGTTTGACCCATAGTAAGCCTCAATACTTGTTAATTGATGGACGGATGGATGGATGGATGGATGGATGGATGGATGGGTGGATGGATGAGGGAATAGTTAGAAGGATAGGATTAGGAGGCTCCAGGACAAGACAGTGGCATTCACTGAACTGGAGACGCGTGGTGAGGCCAATGTGAGGTGGTCGACACACAGCAGAAGGTACGTGGTGGCCAGAGGGCTGCGTCTGGAGGCACTGGTACAGCAGGAGGTGGGGAAGGCACACGCAGGGACCAGCGTGCCAGGTCGGGAGCACAGGCCCCCAACGCGCTGATAGCACCAGTCTCCCACTGCAGGCTCCGTGTGGCACACAGAGCAGGTCAAGCTCACGGCCCATCTTACTCACACCTGGTGATTAGGGACCCTGCTGTCAGCCTGGTCAACTCACACTGGATAGCGGCTTGACCCAAGGCCACTGCGTATGTCTCAGCAGAGCCATGACAGGCTGGGCCCTGGCCTTGATGACCAATGCCGGCAGGCCCCTGACTTGGAACACCCAGACCACCTCCCTCAGTGGACAACGGCCGAGACTACTAAGGTGGCCACGTCGACTAACAGCTGCAACACTGCGGGCATGTTTATACTACAGGTTATTCACTGATGACCGAAATTCAGATTCAGTTGGGCCTCTTGTATTTTAATCTGCAAAATCTGACAAGCCTGCCCAAGCCCAGGGATCTCTGGGTGGGCAAATATCAGTGGCCCACACCCACCAACGTTGTCAAAGCCCCAGCTGCTGGGCTTGCCCAGAAGGGAGGCGAGGGTGGCCGGCCCAGACAGAGGGACCCCCCCCCCCCCCCC